>NC_133335.1:193261910-193575660 GCF_042186555.1 Aquarana catesbeiana
GAAGTGCTGTGTAAATTGACAGTGCCTGAAATAGGATATGCACACACAGTATACTGTATGGGGCTCTTTGCTTGCTTTTATCTGGCCCTTGGGGCATTATTCATCCCCCATCAGCAACAGTGGGGCATAGTTCCTGCCACTGACACCAACAATGGGGCAGTATTCTTCTCAATGACACTAATGATAGGGCACTTTTTATCCCTCCGATTGATACCAAAGATGAGACACTATTCCTCCCACTGACACCATTGATGGGGCACTACTCCTCCCACTGACACCAATTATGGGGCACTACTCCTCCCACTGACACCAGTGATGGGGCACTATTGATCCCTCTGATTGATACCAAAGATGGGGCACTATTTCTCCCACTGACACCATTGATGGGGCACTATTCCTCCCCTTGACAACAACTATGGGGCACTATTCTTCCCACTGACACATCCCACTGATACCAATGATGATGGGGCATTGTTTATTCCCACTGATGCCAGGACATTTTCTTCTCTCACTGCCCCCCCCCCCCCAAAGTTTGAAGGTCAGTAAACTGACCCTTTTTTAAAAAAGTTTGGAGACCACTGGTCTATACCATGGGCCTTCCAACTATGGCCTGTGGGTCAAATCTGGCCTGCCACAAGATTTTATCCAGCCTGTATCTAGGGTCAGTGGTGTATCCTCAATGTGGGCCCACTGCGCTCTCACTTCAGGTCAGGTTCCCCCTGCTGCGCTGTCATCATCCCTATCATTTGTTGCTAGGACACTGCCACTGTGTCATCACATCTTTGCCCCAGAATTCACAGGACAGACCTGCTCCACCATCCGACTCCCACCCTGCTGCTACAGCCCCACTCCCAACTCCAGCCTTGCAGCTACAGCCAAACTCCCAACTCCAGCCTTCCTGCTACAGCCCCACTCCCAACTCCAGCTTTGCAGCTACAGCCAAACTCCCAACTCCAGCTTTGCAGCTACAGCCAAACTCCCAACTCCAGCTTTGCAGCTACAGCCAAACTCCCAACTCCAGCTTTGCTGCTACGGCCACACTCCCAACTCCAGCCTTGTTGCTACAGCCACATTCACAACTCCAGCCTTGCTGCTACAGCCACACACTCAACTCCAGCCTTGTTGCTACAGCCACACTCCCAACTCCAACCATGCTGCTACATTTATGCTGTAAGTGTAAGGTAGGAGTGAACTTTGATGGGGCCCCTGATGTAAGAGGGAACTCTGATGTAAGGGGGGCTCTCATGGGGACCCTGATGTAAGGAGGGGATGCTGATATAAGGACTTTCATGGGGCCTCTGACGTAAGGTGGGACTCTGATGGTGCCTTGATGCAAGAGGAGATTCTGATGGGGACTCTGATTTAAAGAGACTCTGATGAGAGAGGTTTAGACTGGATTTATTTTTGTTTGACCTTTATTAATGACTCGAGTTTATTTGAAATTCCTTTGCTTAGTTTTACTGAAGTTACTGTATTTCTCTGTTGTTGTGAATCATATCGTGCTGATTACAAAAAAAATTCAAAGGAAAACATATTTAATCATTTAATATATATATCATTTTTTTAGTCCTTGAATAATTGTAAAATATAAGCTGTGGCCCTAGCACTGAAAAATTTGGAGACCCCTAATCTACACCCATAAAAAGCTCATAATGTTCATGTTTTGCATTTTAAATTCAGCTGTTCAGCAAATGCAGCTAACATAATGACCCCAGAGAACAATATTGGATGAGTGTTCAGTATAATGCTAAGCTAGTACTCTTGGAAAACAATTCAATGCACAATTAAAATACATACATGAAACCTATTTAAGCTACCAAAGGATTTGTAATTCTGTTCAGCAGTTTTGGGCAGTTGCTACTGCAATTTCCTCTTTGTAGCCACCTGCTCTGTCAATTGGATCATTGGAACATTGGTCAATTAATTAGCATTGTTTCTCTGTCCAATGAGCACTTATAGTGTGGGAGCGCTGAACTCTAACGTAATATGCTATATTGTGATATATGATGTGGAGGTCATGGAGGCTACCCCCTATCAACCGCGGAATCCTACTGGGACCTTGGAGGAGATCGCTGTAGCATTTGTCCTAGGCGCTTTGTACCTACCCATTAGGTGTTATAATTGCAGACCAACCAAATTCCTCAAGAACAATTAACAAGCCCTAATGAAGGGGGGGTGTGAAACGCGTAGGCTGTTTATGCAGAATAAACCTAGACTGTTCAAATGGGTAATTCTTCTAATGCTGTCCAGTGAGCAGTGATATGACCGAGGAAGAAGTAAAGATGAGCCAGTAGTAAAGAAAAGTGACTAAACTGATTGACCATATTTACAAATCCTTTAGCAGATGACAAAAACATGGATGTATTTTGCAGTAACTGTATATTCACTGTATATTTTATGAGAACTCGCTTCAATTCGTAGAGCTTTACTTACTTCTTTTTAAGGGCTTTTCTTTCCCTTATTTTATCAAAAGAAAAGTTTAAGAATTTCAGACATCAAAAACAAAGAGTTTTCCTCAAAGAGCTTTTTAGCATATCTCTCTTACAAAGAATTGTAAGCTCAGCCACCTGGCTTACATCTGCAGCGCTGCTATCTGGCCTTACCCTTTAGGCCAGCAGTCCCCAACCTTTTGGCCACCAGAAACCAGTTTCAGGGCAGCCAACTTTTCCAGGGACTTGAGAGGGGGATGGGATATTTACGGAGTCTGTCCCCAGCCCCCCTTCACACTACACCTCCCCTTTACAGCACAGCCCCTCCTTTATATTAGGGTCCACAGTCTCCTTTTACATCACAGTACCCACTTTAAAGCAGTCCCACAGTGTCCTCAGTTCCCCGTAACATCACAGCCCCCTTTACATTACAGTGCCCCTTTACAGTGCAGTCCCCTTCAGTGCCCCTTAACAGTGCTGTCCCCTTTACATTAATGTATTGGAGACTGTACTGTAAAGGGGGCACTGTGATATAAAGGTTACTGCATTGCAAAGGGGGCACTGTGATATAAAGGAGACTGTACTGTAAAGGGGGCACTGTAATATAAAGGGTACTGCATTGCAAAGGGGGCACTGTGATATAAAGGGGACTGCACTGAAAAGGGGGCACTGTGATATAAAGGGGACTGCACTGTAAAGGGGCACTGTAATGATTACAATTCCCCTTTACATTACAGTGCAATAACAGCCTCCTCCATCACAGGGCCCTTTGCAGTCATGCACCCCCCCCCCCTTCCTCTCTAACATCACACTGCCCCATTCCAATCTCTGCTTCCAGTGCACAGTCCTGCCTTTGGCAGGGTAGAAGCAGTTTACAGCCCGTGTGTCTTTTCTGGGTCTCCCGCCCCACCGACAGCAGATCTGGATGGAGGGTGGGAGCTGCCCAACTTTTCCAGCTTGTTATTATGAAAAGACTCCCGCTTTCTGTGCAGATCTGCAACTCCTCTGGGCCCCTGCCATGCTGATAGGATGACATAATCAGCGGGGCGGGAGACCTGGAAGAGGATACACAGGCTGAGTGGCATGGCTGCACAGCAGGTGAGCTGCGACCGCGGTCCGGACAGGAATATCGGAGATCGCGGTCATCAACAGGCCATAGACTGGCTCCAGTCCATGGCATGGGGACTTGGGCCCCCAGCTTTAGGCCCTTGTCTATCAACTACCGACAGTCTTCACACACAAGTTCAGTTCATATACCTTGCAGCCCCTTGCTGCTCTGGCTCCTACTTCTCTCCTAGGTGGAACCCTCTGACTCCTGGCAGAGACCTCCTCTGTTCCCTGGGGTGGAGTTCAGAACCATGATCAGGTCTGTACAAAAATCCCAGCACCCACCTGCCCAATTAGTGTGCTGGTTGTTCTGAAAACCAGGACACAGCATTGGGGATTTCATCCCTCCCAGGTCACTAAGAAATCTCCAGGTCCCAAGGTGTATTTTACTAAACAATGAGGAAACTGAAAAGCCAGTTTCCTCCGAATGACAAAAAAAAAAAAAAACCCGCCCGGATGAGCATCTTGGGTCAACATATATACTGTATATATACAGTATCTCACAAAAGTGAGTACACCCCTAACATTTTTTAGAAATATTTTATTATATCTTTTCATGTGACAACACTGAAGAAATGACACTTTGCTACAATGTAAAGTAGTGAGTGTACAGCTTGTATAACAGTGTAAATTTGCTGTCCCCTCAAAATAACTCAACACACAGCCATTAATGTCTAAACCGCTGGCAACAAAGGTGAGTGCATTCCTAAGTGAAAATGTCCAAATTGGGCCCAAAATGTCAATATTTTGTGTGGCCACCATTATTTTCCAGCACTGCCTTAACCCTCTTGGGCATGGAGTTCACCAGAGCTTCACAGGTTGCCACTGGAGTCCTCTTCCCTTTCCTCCATGATGACATCATGGAGCTGGTGGCTGTTGGAGACCTTGCGCTCCACAGGGATTCACTGTCCAATTGGCACATTGCAAGCATCAGCATAACTTGGACATTATTATATAGAATTTAATACATAGATATTGGAAGTTTAAGTGGTGTTATTTTGAAGTACAGTTTGTTTTTATGGTTATGAATAAGAGTGATGATATGTGATAGCGACCATACACTATTGTGCCATATTTACATCTTGTTTATTTACGTCACTTATATTATCTAGTTCACGGAAAAAAGTGGTGTACTTTAGGTTATGAGACTGGCGGTAGTGCAGCCAACACTATATTGGAATACTGCCCTGCGGCCCAGTCTCCGAAGGGAGGGGATCATGTTCTGCTTCAGTATGTCACAGTACATGTTGGCATTCATGGTTCCCTCATTGAACTGTAGCTCCCCAGTGCTGGCAGCATTCATGCAGCCCCAGACCATGACACTCCCACCACCATGCTTGACTGTAGGCAAGACACACTTGTCTTTGTACTCCTCACCTGGTTGCCGCCACACGCTTGATACCATCTGTACGTTTATCCTGGTCTCATTAGACCACAGGTTCCAGTAATCCATGTCGTTAGTCTGCTTGTCTTCAGCAAACTGTTTGTGGGCTTTCTTGTGCATCATCTTTAGAAGAGGCTTCCTTCTGGGATGACACCCATGCAGACTAATTTGATGCATATGGTCTGACCACTGACAGGCTGACCCCCCACCCCTTCAACCTCTGCATCAATGCTGGCAGCACTCATATGTCTATTTCTTAAAGACAACCTCTGGATATGACGCTGAGCACGTGCACTCAACTTCTTTGGTCGACCATGGCGAGGCCTGTTCTGAGTGGAACCTGTCCTGTTAAACCGCTGTATGGTCTTGGCCACCGTGCTGCATCTCAGTTTCAGGGTCTTTGCAATCTTCTTAAAGCCTAGACCAGCTTTATGTAGAGCAACAATTCTTTTTTTCAGATCCTCAGAGAGTTCTTTGCCATAAGGTGCCATGTTGATTTACCAGTGACCAGTATGAGAGAGTGAGAGCGATAACATAAAATTTAACACACCTGCTCCCCATTCACACCTGAGACCTTGTAACAGTAACGAGTCACATGACACCGGGGAGGGAAAATGGCTAATTGAGGCCAATGTGGACATTTTCACTTAGGAGTGTACTCACTTTTGTTGCCAGCGGTTTAGACATTAATGGCTGTATGTTGAGTTATTTTGAGGGGACAGCAAACTTACACTGTTATACAAGCTGTATACTTACTACTTTACATTGTAGCAAAGTGTCATTTCTTCAGTGCTGTCACATGAAAAGTTATAATAAAATATTTACAAAAATGTGAGGGGTGCACTCACTTTTGTGAGATACTGTGTTTATATATATATATATATATATATATATATATATATATATATATATATACATACATATATATATATATATATATATATATATATATATATATATATATATACATATATATATATATATATATATATATATACATATATATATATATATATATATATATACATATATATATATATATATATATATATATATATATACATATATATACATATATATATATATATATACATATATATATAGATATATAGATATATATATACATATATAATAGATATATAGATATATATATATATATATATATATATATATATATATATATCTATATACATACATATATAGATATATAGATATATATATATATATATATATATATATATATATATATATATATATATATATATATATATATCTATATATCTATATATGTATGTATATAGATATATAGATATAGATATAGATATATATATATATATATATATCTATATATCTATATATGTATGTATATAGATATATAGATATAGATATATATATATATATATATATATATGTGTGTGTGTGTGTGTGTGTATTTGCCTGCAGTTCCAATTTATGGTCAAATTTAAAAGCCAGAGTTATTTCCCGTGACTATATTTTCTAAGGATAGATGTTAAACCCAGGGACTGTGCCAGAAAATCAGAGCCAGCCAGAAACTACGGTACTTATCGTTGTTGCCTCCGCTGTTGTGTTGATACCTCTCAGTGTCTAAAAAACAAATCGCCTTGCTTGAAGGGTATTACAGTAAAATTCAGCGAGATGAGCTCTAGTATTAAATTAGCTTCAGCAAAATTACACTTACATCTGCATTACACAATAGGATAATGATTGTTGTAAATAAATGTTTAACAGTGAAAGTTGATACCATTAAAGGATTCTTAATTAAAGATCAGCTAAACTCGTGAAATGCTGTTAAAAGCAATGTAAAATGCACAGCAGCTGGTTAGTGCTCTAGGAAAGTCTCTTCTGAACATCGTATAAGGAGCAATATATTTGGCAGTAGGTCTGGGTCCTTCACGAGGTACTTTGTGGAATATAAGTCAAATCATTCAATATTGTGCGTTGTATCTATTTTCTGTTCGGCAAACTGGAGCAAAGCCATACGGTAGCCCAGGATTGCAGTTGATCGTTTCTTTCACAGTACTCTGTCTCTCTGGGCCAAGAGGCCTTGGGTCCTTGGCTTGCATGAAGCAAGAGCTCCAACTTTATTGTTTGGGCTCTTCTTCATGCAGTCATAAGCTACTATTTGGTATAATTGATCACAAAATTATGTCCGCTAACTATTGTAAGTGCAGAATTTCCTGTTGAGAAGACTGATCATCCAAGCCACTTAGCTGTTTTCTGGAGGATTGGTCTATTCAGATCCCCCAGCTCTGCAGGGCATGCCACTATTACATAGGATGCTGTGAAAAAAAACCCTACCCACTGCACTGCTGCAAGCTGAAGATTGGGGCATCAGGAAATTATGTCACCTAAAATTTTCATTGCTGTCTATGTCCTTTTTGGGGAGATTTCACCTCATTCCCTATCCTGGTGACCAAATGTAAAGTGAGGAGATCTCCTCGAGAAGGACACAGAAAGAAAAAAGTTTTGGTGATCAGTGATCACACAACAAGTGAGGCAAAATATGCCCAGCAGTTACTGAAAGAGAAAAACAACCTTTTTCCATTCTTTCTCAGTAGGTTTTAGGTAGTAGGTCTCTACCAAGAAAAGTATGACCATTCCTATTTTTTGCTTTTTTAAACCATGCTGTCAGTTATATGATGTAGGAGAAGCAGGTGTGAATAGGCATCAAGGAAATGTCTCATACTTTAAGGAAAGTAGGAAGCGTGTTAGGCTATATTAAAGTGTCATTAAACCCACATCATTAAAAAAAATTAATAAATGGTGTATTACGTGCTGTTCATACTCACTCAGTCACTATGGGAACAAAAAACCTGGTTGATTCTGCTGTTCTTCTGTCAATGTCCCCACTGCAGTTTGGGATTTTGCAGAGCAGTGTTGGCACATTCTCAGTTTTCAGTGTATTTTCTACCCTGAGCATTTCCTCCCTTTACATCTGAGCAGCCCATGTGACTATAGAGTCACGCATGTGGGCATCCACACAGTAGAAATTTACAGCCCACTCCCTCCCTCCTCCACCTCCTCCTCCATGCCCACTAACCAGCTAAACATAATGGGGGTGGGATATTACATCTTGATTGATGGAGGCTTCTTCTCCCTGTTATTCCAAGACACATGCTGAAGGGGCATGACATGACACAGCATGTGACTGGCAGAAATCCGCCAACACCATGTTATTGCCAAAAAATAATAAAGATTTAATTTCAAATATATATATTTGTATGGCAAATTAAAACCATTTATTGATATGAATTATTCATCTTTACTCTGTATTCCAAAGGCTGTTTTATTTTATTTTGAACATGTGACCAGCAGGACTAGCAGTTCCTCCTGCCAGTGTTTTCCTGCAGACAGGCTGGGAAAGAGCTGGGTCATGTGACAGCTGTATATCGATTAGGAAAGAAGGTATTTAGATGCTTTTTTAAATGAAAATAATTACAGTGTCATTATCCACATACACAAAGAGAAGGGATAATGTAAATTAAACACTGTGTGTTTAGTATCAATTTAAGGTGGATTGGAGCCCGTATTTGAAAAACCCTCCAGCATCGAGAAACAATGGAAGTCAACACACAACTGTGGCGTAAATGCTGTATCTGTTTGGGTCACTGATTTGTAATGCTATGTTAGGAGACAAGCTGCATGGAGGTGCTTGGCATTGGTGAGAAATGTCCTTGAAGCCACTCAATTAAGCACACTCTTGGACACAGCCTAATTTAGTAATCGCAATGCTTGTGTTCCTTATTTGAAAAATAACATTTTGCTTCTAAGTTGCGTCAAAGTGTTTTCTTTAAAGTGAACCTGACAACCCAAGACAAGTTTTAAGCTTGGTTTGATTAAGCTTCAACTTGGTTTGAGTTGAAGCTTACACAGTTAAGGACCATCCAAACCTCCTTGTGGGACAGTACTTGGGCCTGGTACTTGGCCTTCAGGGATTGGTGGATTGATTAACACTTAATTTTGCTCAATGCTTACACGAAATTTGCTTGAAAAGAAAAAAAATCTTTTTTTTTTTTTGAGCGGGACGTCTTTAGGCTGGTTTAGTTTATTCAATTTTTTTTCATCTAAGTTTTATTTTTCTTTGCATTTGGTAATTTTTTTCTTTTTTGTGTTTTTCATTTTTATTTGTGTACTCTCATTTTCTACTTTACTTTTTTTCCACAGTCTGTTTCTTTTCTATACAAAAACAAATAACAATGAGGCTAATGAAGGACTTTTTCTGGCACAAAAAGGGAATTCCATAACCCTTACAAGCCATTTCAAGTCTATTGCACCCAAACCAACAAAATCATCTTGGTATGAACTTCCCCAATGAGCCCAATGTATTCCGAGATTTTTTTTTACAAAATTGTAAAATGTTTCTACAAACACTGAAATAGGAATTGGGGGGGCATTTTTGTCATCTACAGCATCTTTAAGTTCTTCATGCCCCAGCAGGAAAATGGCACAGCTGGAGAGTGGATGGGATGCATATATGAGCTGTGGAAGGGGTTTGCTATTGGGCAAAGTACAGGTTGACTTGAAATTGTATCTCCTTGGGCAACATCATTTTTCTTTTTTACATTTATTGCATATGTAATTATGTATAAAATGTTAAAATGTCATCCCAGTTTTCAGAGCACTCTCACTCTTTAAATACAATACAAATGTAGTACTGAAGATGTGCTGAAAAGTTACTGCACTTTGGCATAGCTTTGGCATTTCCTTATTAAATAAGACTATAGAGGCATTAAAAACCCCTTATCATGAATACCTTTTAGGAAGAGTGTTAAATAATTTTCCCTATGGTATAAAAAAGGTCTCTTGGATTAAGTGGATATACACTGTGTGCACTTACTGGTATTCTTCTGTTAAAAACTGAGTGTTCTGTGCCTAGTGCTGACTGTTGTACCTGAGTTTGGTGAGATCTAAGCCATACAAATTGGGGTCTGGCTCAGGTTACATCAGCATTACATAATCTCTATTTAAGAACTAACGTAACCACACCTATAAAAATACAAACACGTCATCATTTCAAAAGCCCTGATTAAGGACATGAAACTTTTTCGTATAAATGCGAGTGTAGGAGCCACTGGAAATTCGCCCAGGTTCTTCCCCAGTAGATTGCCCCGCAGCCAGGCACACAATCTCAGCCACACCTTTCTTCAATAACCAGTCTAGGGGTGGTGTTTTTGTTGTTTTTCTTTTCGGAGAACTTGGATAGAGTTGAGGAAATTGAGTGGGATACTCCAAAAACAGAAATTATGTACAGGTTGAGGACAATTAACTCCTTTCTAAAAAAACTGAAGCAGAAGTCCTTGCATATAGCAAACTGTGGACTTGGCTTGTGGTAGGAGCAGTAAAAGCACACAAACTTCTTTCTTTAGAGCACTAGGAGCAGTGTCCCTTCACAAGGAATCAGATAGACTAAGCTCTTCAGGATACCAGCCGCTTTAGCAAACATGAGGGGTGATAGAAGCCCAAACGTCTCCAAGATCTCCCAGTCTGTACTCACAAAATGTGCAGGGACAGTTGGTTGCCTCCTTCCAACTTCCAAACAACACTTTCCTCCAGTGATACCAGATCAGATCCTCAGCAGACAGCCCCTCAGTCAGCTCTCTGTAGCTTCAGCATTCAGGCCCTTAGATCACAAACAGCAGGCACGTGGTAGCACTGCCCTGGAGGACAGCGGGCCAGCCAGGCTGGACTGATCCTCTCCAGGAAAAAACCCAGAGCTCAGTGTGCTCAGAGAATTTATACAGTTACCCAGCATGCAATCAGGGCCCGGCCAGGGCTGTATAAATATTCATGCTGCCATCTGCATAGCTCCACACCTATGATCTAACAATTTCTCACAGATTTTCTGGACAGCAGAGGGAGTAAACAGACTAGAAGCAGCTGAAAACACTGAGCAGACCTAACTAGTCAATGCCAGTTGCACTGAATACAGTGAGCAACTAAATATCAGAAATACAGCTCCACAAAACACAGTGAGCTAACATAAAATCTTTCTAGCTAAGAAAGAGAGAAGGAATAAGGAGGGATTTTTGCTAGGCACAAACAGTCGGTCTGGTGCTTTCCTCTATTATATAATACTTTTATATCAGACAAGACTGACAATTGGGATTCCCACTTGAACTAGTAATCTAACACTTCACTCCATCTTTCTATCATAATCTCATTTTAGACACAGTCACTTGTCCCAATCTCATAGACTTCTTTTTAATAATAAAAGATATACCTTTTGTGAAAAAAAAAATATTCTCTTACAGTATATTGTGATATGCCAGGAATGTATTTATGACTTGTAAAGTTACAGAAAGGCCCACTTTACTGAGACACTGTCAGGCCATGGGCCCTATATACTTACCTTACCTGTGCTTTCTCATAGCTTCTTGCTCTTCCAAAGCCATTGACACTTCCTGGCACTTCCAAGTATGGAGGAGTAGGTTACATGAAGGTGCCTGGTCCTAACAGCCAACCGCTAGCCCCGAGAACAGTCTAATGACTAGGGAATTGACCTCACTGCTACCCAATGGGTTGCCAACACACCTAATCTAAGAGTTGGCTCCAAAGGAGCAAGGAGCTGCAACTTTGCTCTACATGGGCAAGTTGACAATGTCTCTTTAAATTAAATCTGTGGCCAATGTTCACAAACCAAACAGCAACGTGTGTTGCATAGCAGGCACCTCCAGGAACCTGTATGCCATTAAAATTTGTGTACAGCATGGACAGAGCCTTGAATACTAGGGTGTTTTGATATATGAATGTGGGAAACCTGGATTTGATAGCTCTGACTCAGTGGTTGTCAACTGAGGGATATGGGGTGTCAACTGTGGCCCCTGACAGCTCCAAAGGGTCACACATAGTATTCTGTTTATAACAGAAGACTGTCAGAGACCTCAAACATCTAAAAGGACATAGTCAAAGACTGCAGATACACAAGGGGTGTGGTTGGAGACTGAAGACACAGTGAAGACACACTGTAGAAGACAGTCTGAGATTAGGGACATTCTATGTGACCATTAGAGATCAATTATATTACAGTCACTTTACAAATGAATGAACCAACTAATGACTACTGGGGGTTTCAAAGGGCCATGCAGTGAGCTCCAAAGGGCCTCATGTGGCCCTTAGGCCACAAGTTTGGCACCAAGGCTCTAGCCAGTTTATCTTCCAGCACCTCTATATTAGTTAATCAATTCAGTGGGGTTTTGCAACGTCCTTGTTGAAGTGCAAATCTCAACAATATACTTCCTGAGATATATAAGGAAGGTAGTTTAATTCCCCAACAAAACTGAATCAACAGATTTGGATAGACTGACCCTGACCAGTTACATGTTCCTTCATGTAATAATGTGCCATTCTTATGTAATTCTATGGTTGTGTTGCGTGTTTTCTACTACTATGTATAGGTTTCCATGGTAGAATCTGTGTTTGTCCTTGCACTACCTTTCACAATAACAGAAGGACATCATGTTATATAGAAGAGCTGGCACACAGCTAGTCTGTTTAGATTTCTTATAATACCCATAATGAATGCAAACCTACAGCTTAGTCTGTTGAAATGTGAATATTGCACTGTATGTAAACCAGCCATAACAACGAACTTATCTTATTTAGTCTTTTTTGATATGTTATACTGTATATACCTTGGAAAGTGTTTTGTTATATCCATTCAATATATGAAAAAAGCCTGTTAATCCTCCCAGAAATCTTGTGAGCTGATCATTTTCAGTGCTCTCTGACTATGCTGATGGATGGTTATCGTTTAGCATTGTTCCCTGCTCTGTTGTAGACTATAGCAGTGGTTCTCAACTTTCTTAAGCTCAGGGCTTGGTAAATTTTTCTTTCTAAACACTTTCTATGCCCACTATATTTAAAATTTATACACACACAATAAAAGTATGGGAACGCAAAATATGTATTCACATTTTGTAAGACTCTAGATGGGACTGGGTATCACTACATGGGGATGGGGGTTCTGGAAGAAGTTGGGACCATGCAGCAAACTTGGTAGCCCTGTAGGATGCAAGGTTTCTGGAGGGAACTAGGGGCAACTTTGGGGGATAGAGTCTCTCCAGGAGGCTGGAGGGGCTTTGCAGGTGCACTGTGGGAGAATATAGGGGCTGGGAGATTGGGGTCATTATAAGGGGCTGGAGGCCCTGCAGCAAGCTAGGTGGCATTGTAGGGTGCTGGATGGCACTGTGGGAGGGTGGAGGACACTGTGGTCACTAAAGGCTTTCAGGGGGTCTGGGGGCACTGCGGGCAACTATGGGAGGTGGGAAGCACTATAGGAGTTAGAAGGCACTGTAGGAGGTTAGGGGGCACTGTAAGCACTGAGGGCTCTCTCGGGCATTCTGGAGGCACTGTGGGAGAATGTAGGGGCTGGGAGATTGGGGTTATTATAGGGGGCTGGAGGCCCTACAGCAAGCTAGGTAGCATAGAAGGGTCCTGGGTGGTACTGTGGGAGGTTGGAGGACACTGTTGGCACTGAAAGCTCTCAGGTGGTCTGAGGGCACTGGTGGCCACTATGGGAGGTTGGGGAGCTGTGGGGGATGGAGTCTCCAGGAGGCTGGGGGGCTTTGGAGGTGCACTGTGGGAGAATATAGGGGCTGGGAGATTGTGGTCATTATAGGGGGCTGGAGGCCCTGCAGCAAGTTAGGTTGCACTGAAGGATGCTTGATGGCACTGTGGGAGGTTGGAGGACACTGAAGGCTCTTAGGGGGTCTGGGGGCACTGCAGTCCACTGTGGGTGGTTGGGGAGCACTATGGGAGCTGGAAGCCACTGTGGGAAGTTGGGGGGCACTGTGAGCACTGAGGGCTCTCTCAGGGGATCTGGGGGCATTGAGGACCACTAGGGGAGGTTGGGGGGGCACTGTTGGAGGTTAGGAGATCTGTAGCTTCAGAAGGAGGGAGGCTGTGGCCATGGCCCACTGGGCTAAAGAATATCCCCTTCCCCATATTATGGAAATTACAACTTTTGCTTCTGGGTTCGGATACACTTTAAGAAAAGGTCAACTTATCGGCATACTTGCTCCTGGTCAGTGACTCTAAAAGTACAAAAGCCAGTGGTTTAGCATGCTAACCTGGCCAGTGGCATTTTCAGAGGTAGGACAACAATGATAGCCTTTGCATTATTCTTGTAGGTTTAATTTAAAGTTGTCGCTCATTATTGGCATCCATTTTAAAAAAGTACATCTGTCATAAGAAAATAATAAAAATACTAATTGCTTAACTTCTATACTTTTGAGTCACAAGCATGCATTGGATGAAATTCAGAAATCTTTCTTGCTATATTTTGTCCTGGGTCATCGACAGCATATATTATAGTCATTCATTTAGAATTAATCCGGATGCACTCCTACAATAGCTGTCCATGGAGTGCTCTACAATGTATGAGCACTGCATTGCCAAAAATGCTGCTGATGTGTTTTTTCATGCTTAGAGATGCTCTGCCAGCTCAGTAAAAAATAAATGGGCTGCCTTAACACAGCATGCCTCAAAAATGCATCCTTTTAATCCACATACGAGTATGAAGGGAGCCCATAAACCAAAGTTATTACAGTACCCCCCTTTGCATGGAGATAGAAATAAAATAGGATTTGGACCGTTAGTGTCACGGGTGACGCTGGTTAGCTAGTTTTTTATAGCGTCAGGGCACCGCCATATATTACCTACTAAAGGTTTAACCCCCTGATCACCCGGCAGGTGACATTAGTTAGGTTTTAGCGTCAGTCAGGGTCTGCGTCGCCCCAGGCAGTGTCAGATTAGTGTCAGTAGCGCTAACCCCCATGCATGCACCATACACCTCCCTTAGTAGTATAGTGTCTGAACGGATCAATATCTGATCTGATCAGATCTATACTAGCGTCCCCAGTAGTTTAGGGTTCCCAAAAATGCAGCGTTAGCAAGATCAGCCCAATGGGCAGCCCAGATACCTGCTAGCACCTACGTTTAGCCCCTCCGCCCGGCCCAGCCCAGCCCATCCAAGTGTAGTATCAATCGATTACTGTCACTTACAAAACACATAACTGCAGTGTTTGCAGAGACAGGCCTGGTCCCTGCGAACACTAACTATTTTTTTTGGTAGTGTTTGAAGCAGTCGCTGACAGTCAGGTGCTCTTTTTACCTGTGAGTTTTACTAGTTGTACCAGTAAATTTAAAGGCCACAATGTCCAATCAAAGGTACATTAGTGAAGAGGCCTACACGTTTATGAGCATGACAGATGAGAGTGAAGAGGAACTCACCCAGTGGCGGCCCGTGCACTGTGGACGCACGGGCGCCGCCCCCCCCCTGACACTTTCGCTGCCCTCCCTATTCATGTGCCTTACCACTTTCAGGACGCCGGACACATGAAATACTATAGCGGGGATAGGTGGGGGTGTGTATTTTGAAGCACGTGATTAGAGCCAGAGGCTCTAATAGGCTTCAAAATAGGGTGGGCTTGGGGCGCAGAGCACTGTGTCCCGATCCCTCCCTGTTGTGTGACACAGCGAATATTTTCGCTATTTTCACATTAACGTTCCTCCCTGACAATCAGGAGGCAGGTCAGTGAGACCTGTCTCCCAATTGGCCAAAGCATTAGGTGATCCTATTGGATGCCTAACGCTTTGGCGGAAGAGGAGACATGGCGGAGGAAGCCTGAGGACTGGAGCCGAGCGGATACAGGAGTCGCCGATTCCTGCCACTACAGAAGAAGAGGAGGAGAGCCCCATCACTCCAAGAGAGGAGCAGAGTCCCGCCACACGAGTGGTAAGTGCTGCCAGACCGGTTGGTAAAAGTGACAGCAAGTGGACGCGCCTGGCTGCATATGATGGGCACAGTGGTTTTATTTGGTAGGCACAGTGGCTGCACATGATGGGCACAGTGGCTGTATTTGGTGGGCACAGTGGCTGCACATAATGGGCACAGTGGCTTCATTTGGTGGGCAAAGTGGCTGGATATGATGGGCACAGGGGCTGCATTTGATGGCAAAGTGGCTCTATTTGATAGGCACAAGTGGCTGCATATGATGGGCATAGTAGCTGCATATGATGGGCACAGTGGCTGTATTTGTTGGGCACAGTGGCTGCATATGATGGGCACAGTTGGCTGCATATGATGGGCACAGTGGCTGCATATGATGGGCACAGTGGCTGCATCTGATGGCACAGTGGCTGTATTTGATGGGCACAGTGGCTGCAGATGATGGGCACAGTGGCTGCATATAATGGCACAGTGGCTGCATTTGATAGACACAGTGGCTGTATTTGATGGACACAGTGACTGCATATGATGGGCACATGGCTGCATTTAATGGACACAGTGGCTGTATTTGATGGGCACAGTAGCTGCATTTGATGGACACAGTGGCTGCATATGATGGGCACAGTGGCTGCATATGATGGGCACAGTGGCTGCATATGATGGCACAGTGGCTGCATATGATGGCACAGTGGCTGCATTTGATGGGCACAGTGGTTGTATTTGGTGGGCACAGTGAGGCTGCAATTGATATTTTTTTTAAAGTATTTTTCAGACTTATTCAGTTTGTTTGCGCTCCCTAAAAAATTTTGAGCACCAGCCGCCACTAAACTCACCCATCTGTCAGATTCAGGCTCAGAATAAGAACAGCAGCGGCACCCTGACAGATAGCTCTGACAACGGAGTAGTGGTCCCTGCCAAGGTCAGGCGTACCCGACCCCGTTCTTCTGCTGTTGTTGAAGTGCAAGAACCGCAGGGCTCTTGTAGGGAGCAGAGAGTCAGTACTTGTGCCGCTCATCCTGGTGGACTGGCAAGCACCAGCAGCCTAGTACACCCTGGTCATAGTCAAACCACCACTGCAGTATCATGTGGTGACGTGGCGAGTCCTATAAGTGCAGTTCAAGCTGGTGA
Source organism: Aquarana catesbeiana (assembly GCF_042186555.1). Taxonomy (NCBI): domain Eukaryota; kingdom Metazoa; phylum Chordata; class Amphibia; order Anura; family Ranidae; genus Aquarana; species Aquarana catesbeiana. The sequence continues at coordinate 193,278,709 of NC_133335.1, forward strand.
GGTGGCTAGCACAACTAGTGTCCCGCAGCCACCAAGAAGATAAAGACAGGCCCATCAAGCCCATAGTGCCCTTCCTGCTGCATTTGGCAATCCGAATTGGGAGCCAACAACTTTGACAGCACCCGTACATCCCCCATTCACTGGCCAACCCAGAATTCAGGTGGAAACAGTTGATTTTACGTCACTTGATTTTTATTTACTGTTTTTCACGGAAGATCTCTATAGATCTATTGTGGACCAAACCAATTTGTATGCTGGTCGATTCATCGCCGCTAATCCCCATATATATATATATATATATATATAAAATAAAAAGGCCAAAAATAGTTGTCGTTTTATTGCTCTCTCTCTATTGTTTTCTCTCTATTGTTCTGCCCTTTTTACTATGTGTACTATATTTTATCATGTTTGCTTTTCAGGTATGTAATTCTTTTATACTTTACTGTTTAGGCTGCTTTCACACTGGGGCATTGGCATTTACCGTCATATTTGCGGAGGTTTTCAGCCACTTTTAACCCCTTTTTCGGTGCTTTTAACCCCTGCTAGCGTCCGAAAAAGGGTTAAAACGGCCCGCAAAGCCGCAAAGGTTCGGCTTCGCTGCCCATTCATTTCAATGGGTAAGAGCAGTGGAGAAGCGGTGTATACACCGCTCCTTCACCGCTCCAAAAATTGAGTTTTTTCCACCGTCCTGCCAGCGCATCGCCTCAGTGTGAAATTACTCGGGCTTTCACACTGAGACTGCAGGGGAGCCGGTTTTTAGGCGCTTTACAGGCGCTATTTTTAGCCCAAAAGCACCTGAAAAATGCCTCAGTTTGAAAGTGGTCTTACTGTGTTTTATTGTTAACCATTGTTTTCTTTTCAGGTACGCCATTAAGCTGCAGCACTGATTTATTCATCTTGACAGCAACAGCGTTTTCTCTCACGATACGTAAATCAGCGACTCCAGCGCTGTAGGAGGTGATTTCACCATCACAGTTAAAAAAAAAAAATATATATGCTGAAGCATGGGGGCAGAGGTGGAGGGGCAATTTGCCCCTAACATTAGGGGCGGATTGCCCCCATGCTTCAGCATATATTTTTTTACTGGTTTTTTTTTGCACAGATTGTTGTGGTTTTATTAAGTTAATGTTTTATTGTTACCATTGTTTGCTTTTCAGGTACACCATTAAGCTGCAGCACTGATTTATTTATCTTGACAGCGACAGCGTTTACGTAAATCACCGACTCTAGCACTATAGGAAGTGATTTCACCACCACAGTTAAAAAAAAAAAATGGTGCATGTATACCCATCATTAGAAGTGGGTGGATGCAGGACGGTATTCTAATGGTGGGCATACCCACTGATCAATATCTTTTTTTTTGTTCAGCCCACAGGCTGCATGAAAAAAAAGAACATTACAATATATGCCCAACAAGGACGGATTTTGAGTGGTTATACCAGAATGATGTCTGCAGGTTTAGGTATTATCTTGGTATTTTTCTTTTTAGCAAGCGGTCGGTTTTCATGTAAAAGCAATCTTAGTGGCTAATTAGCCACTAGACTGCTTTTACAAGCAGCGGGAGGGAACGACCCCCCCCGACCCCCCCCTCCCGTCGTCTTCCTTGGTCTTCTCTGGCTCTCCTGTCCCATCAGGGAACCTGATAATGTAGCCGGTGGCTCCGCCAGCTGACCATAGAGCTGATCAAGATCAGAATGGCTCTAATCATCTCTATGGCCTAAGAAACCGGAAGCTACAAGTATTTCATTACTTCGGTTTTGCCAGATATAAACAGCGCCACTGGGAAATTGGTAAAGCACTTTATCACACCGATCTTGGTTTGGTCAGATGTTTGACGGCAGAGGAGAGATCTAGAGTCTAATAGACGCAATTAAAAAAAAAAAAAAAAGAGTACCTGTCATTACCTATTGCTATCATAGGGGATATTTACATTCTCTGTGATAACAATAAAAATGATTAAAAAAAAATTAAAGGAACAGTGTAAAAGTAAAATAAAAAAAGCAAAATAAATAATTAAGAAAAAAAAAAGCACCTCTGTCCCCCCGTGCTCGTGCGCAAATGTGAACGCAGGTGTCGGTCTCGTGTTATATGTAAACAGCAATTGCACCATGCATGTGAGGTATCACCACAAATGTCAGATTGAGGGCAGTCATTTTAGCAGTAGACCTCCTCTGTATATCTAAAGTGGTAACCTGTAAAGGCTTTTAAAAATGTATGTAGTTTGTCGCCGCTGCACAGTTGTACGCAATTTTAAAGTATGTCTTGTTTGGTATCTATGTACTCGGCATAAGACCATATTTTATATTTTATCAAACATTTGGGCAATATAGTGTGTTTTAGTGCATTAAAATTCAAAAAAGTGTTTTTTTTTCCAAAAAAATTGCGTTTGAAAAATCGCTGCGCAAATACTGTGTGAAAAAAAATTTGCAACAACCACCATTTTAATCTGTAGGGCCTTTGCTTTAAAAAAATATATAATATTTGGGGGTTCAGAGTAATTTTCTAGCAAAAAAAAAAGATTTTTCCATGTACACAAAAAGTGTCAGAAAGGGCTTTGTCTTCAAGTGGTTAGAAGAGTGGGTGATGTGTGACATAAGCTTCTAAATGTTGTGCATAAAATACCAGGACAGTTCAAAACCCCCCAAATTACCCCTTTTTGGAAAGTAGACACCCCAAGCTATTTGCTGAGAGGCATGTTGAGTCCATGGAATATTTTATATTTTGCCACAAGTTTCGGGAAAATTATAAACTTTTTTTTTTTTTGCACGAAGTTGTCACTAAATGATCTATTGCTCAAACATGCCATGGGAATATGTGGAATTACACCCCAAAATACATTCTTCTGCTTCTCCTGAGTATGGGGATACCACATGTGTGAAACTTTTTGGGAGCCTAGCCGCGTACGGGACCCCGAAAACCAATCACCGCCTCCAGGCTTTCTAAGGGCGTAAAATGGTGATTTCACTTCCTCACTACCTATCACAGTTTTATGGGCCATGAAATGTCAAGATAGCACAAAACCCCTACAAATGACCCCATTTTGGAAAGTAGACACTTAAAGCTATTTCCTGCATGTTGTGTCCATGGATTTTTTTATATTTTGCCACAAGTTTCGGGAAAATTATATTTGTTTTTTTTTTTACACAAAGTTGTTACTAAATGATATATTGCTCAAACATGACATGGTTATATGTGGAATAACACCCCAAAATACATTCTGCTGCTTCTCCTGAGTACGGGGATACCACATGTGTGAGACTTTTTGGGAGCCTAGCCGCATACAGGACCCCAAAAACCAATCACCGCCTTCAGGCTTTCTAAAGGCGTAAAATTGTGATTTTACTCCTCACTACCTATCACAGTTACGGAGGCCCCGAAATGTTCAGATAGCACAAGCCCCCCCCCCAAATGACCCCATTTTGGAAAGTGGACACCCCAAAGTATTTGCTAAGAGGCATGGTGAGTATTTTGCAGCTCTCATTTGTTTTTTAAACTTTGTGACAAAAAGGGACATCTGCAAAATACTCCACATGCCTCTCAGCAGATAGCTTGGGGTGTCTACTTTCAAAAATGGGGTCATTTGGGGGGTTTTGTGCTATCTTGGCATTTCATGGCCCCCGAAACTGTGATAGGTAGTGAGGAGTGAAATCAAGAATTTACACCTTTAGAAAGCCTAAAAAAGGTGATTGGTTTTCGGGGTCCTGTACGTGGCTAGACTGCCAAAATGTCCCACAAATGTGGTATCCCCATACTCAGGAGTAGCAGCAGAATGTATTTTGGGGTGTGATTTTACATATGCCCATGGCATGTTTGAGCAATATATCATTTATTGACAACTTTCTGAAAAAAAAAATATTGTAATTTTTCTGAAACTTGTGGCAAAATATAAAATATTCCATGGACTCAACATGCCTCTCAGCAAATAGCTTGGGGTGTCTACTTTCCAAAATGGGGTCATTTGAGGGGGGGGTTGTACTATGTGGGCATGTGAGTGAAATCAAAAATTTACACCCTTAGAAATCCTGAAGGTGGTGTTTGGTTTTTCGGGGTCCTGTATGCGGCTAGACTGCCAAAAAGTCTCACACATGAGGTATTCCCGTACTCAGGAGAAGCAGCAGAATGTATTTTGGGGTGTAATTTCACATAAAACCATGGCATGTTTGAGCAATAGATCATTTAGTGACAACTTTGTGCAAAAAAAAAAGTTTGTAATTTTCCCGAAACTTGTGGCAAAATATAAAATATTCCATGGACTCAACATGCCTCTCAGCAAATAGCTTGGGGTGTCTACTTTCCAAAAAAGGGCTAATTTGGGGGGTTTTAAACTGTCTGGTATTTTATGCACAACATTGTACTGCCCTGCCATTTTAGCACCTAAAGAAATAAGCCATAAACTAAAAGCTGCGTAAATTCCAGAAAATGTACCCTAGTTTGTAGACGCTATAACTTTTTCGCAAACCAATAAATATACGCTTGTTGAATTTTTTTTTTACCCGAGACATGTGGCTGAATACATTTTGGCCTAAATGTATGACTAAAACTGAGTTTATTGTATTTTTTTTTATAGCAAATTTTTTTTCAAAATTTTCAGTCTTTTTTCTTTATATTGCAAAAAATAAAAACCGCAGGGGTGATCAAATACCACCAAAAGAAAGCTCTATTTGTGGGAAAAAAAGGACGCAAATTTTGTTTGGGTACAGCATTGCATGACTGCACAATTACTAGTTAAAGCAGCGCAGTGCCAAATTGTAAAAAGTGTTCTGGTCAGGAAGGGGGTAAATCCTTCCGGGGCTGAAGAGGTTAAACATAATTGGTTGTACAGCAGTACAAGGAACCAATCAGTTCATGTGCTGCCAAGAATTATGCTGATAGGAGGAGAGAGCAGTGAGATGAGCTCACTGTGCTGCTTCTCTTTTTACTGTCCAGTAAAAGGCAGGGGTAGGATGGGTCCAGGATGACCTGGGCTCAGAGGACAAAGGTTGAATGATGCAGGATTATCCAGTAGCAGAAAAGGTACTGTGGGGGCATCTCTGGATTGAATATGAATATTGCAACAAAATCTGATTTTGTTGCTATAGCTTTTACTAGGCTAGCATTTCTTATCTTATTATTTTTGGCTCTAGTTCTGCTTTAAACCCTAGCTGACCAAAAGGCAAAATAGCCCTTATAAAGCATTGTCCGGTGTGCTCTAATAATTATTGATTCCTGAAGGAAGAAGAAATGTCATTTTAATGCAGATCTGTATTCACTTTATACATCATTAAAGTGTAATTAAACCCTAAACTTTTATTAGCAATTTCAACTGCTAATATGAGCACTTGCCCTATCTGCAGCTTCTTCATTTTTTAAAGCTTGCCTTTGTTCCACTTTCAGATGAAATGATCATTGCCCCTGCTTTCCCCTTGTAGGGTATCTCCATGCCCATGCAGGGTCCTATGGAGCCACCATTGCCAATTCGCTCCAGACTGGAGCTGAGCATCCTGTAAGCATCCTGTGAGCATCGGTACAAACAAACAGCCCAGAAGCCTTAGGCCTCATGCACACTGGACATTTTTTCTGCTGCTCCTATGGGTGTCTGGCATTTTTTTCCAGCCTGCATGTTAGCCTATGTGTCCATGCACACATATGAGTTTAGAGGAGTTTAAAGGCAACAAAAAAAAAACCCAGTGCCAGAAGCTTCATGCTTGTAAACGCGACTAAACTAGCTAAGCCCTAGGCATGTTTACCTCTTGAGAATTAATTTTATTCATAATAAAGAAATTATTAAATTAAATTATTTTTCTGGGCAATTAAATTAATTAACGCCCAAGCGCTAGATGCACATAAATGTGCCTAAATGCGTTATACGCGTTTACAGGCGTCAAGCTTTTTTTCTGCCAAAACGCCGATACCAGCAGGAAAGGCATCTAGGAAAGATAGTAAAATGTCCAGTGTGCATGAGATCTAAACAGTGAGGCAAACAACCCCCTCCTCCTCCTCCTCCTCCTCCATTCTCCATACCCCTCCTCTCTAACACATTGACTGTTCCTGAACACTGTGCAATGCCTATAATCTGTGTTGGTAGGTTCACAGTGTGCACGTTCCCTCCCTGCTTGGGCAGAAATATAAAAAAATACGGAACTGGGGAATTTTATTTTTGGTTGCGCTCTAAATTGCAAGCAGTACCTACATTTTATTATAATAATGTATATATATATATATATATATATATATATATATATATATATATATATATAATTTTTATTTATTTTGTATATTTTTTATATATATATATTTATTGTATATTTAAATTAGCCTCTTTTAGTCCCTGTACAGTAGAACTGTGAGAGGGAGCAGCCACAAGGAGCCAGTCAATGCACTCTTTAAGTCCAAAGGTAAAGGGATTTAATCTCCAAATACGGAAAGGTTTCTTCACAATAAAAGCTGTAAAAATGTGGAATAGACTCCCTCAAGAGCTGGTTCTGGCCAGCTCAGTAGATTGGATTAAAAAAAAGGCCTGGATTGTTCCCTAAATGTACATAATATAACTGGATACTAACATTTATAGGTAAAGTTGATCCAGGTAATATCTGATTGCCTCTTGGGGGATCAGGAAGGAATTTTTCCCCCTGCTGGAGCAAATTGGAGCATGTTTTGCTGGAGGTTTTTTGCCTTCCTCTGGATCAACTGTGGCATAGGATTGTGTATATATCAGAAACCATGAAATCAGGCTGAGACAGAAGTACAGTTAAATCACACTTGTTTATTAATAAAAGTAAAAAGAACAAACGTAGTCAAAACATAGCCAGAGTTCAGTAACCGGAACGGATAGTCAAGCCAGAAGTCAGGGATTAATGTAGTGGAACAGCAAGCAGGATCTGGAGCCAGAAGGGATGTCGGCAAAGCCAGTCTTTAAACAGGAACGCAGGAGATAGTTTCTTGTGATATGACCAAGGCAAAAGCAGAGCTCCTCTGGACTGGACGGCTTAAGTAGGCAGGACTGACGAGCAGGATCATCAACAGCTGAGTAACTGTGGAGAGAAATGGGAGCAGGCAATTAGCCGAAGGCTGAGCGGCCAGCTCAGAGAAGGAAGGGCTGTGCCCAGCCCTAACAGTATATGGGATTGTATGATTCTTTTTCCCTTTACTGGTTGCTGCCCGTCAGTGCAGCCCCATCAGTGCCCATCAGTGAAGGAGAAAACTTACTTATTTAAAAAGTTTTGTAACTGAAACAAAAAAAAACATTTTTTTTTCAAAATGTTCGGTCTTTTTTTATTTGTTTAGCAGAAAATAAAAATCCCAGGGATGATCAAATACCACCAAAAGAAATCTCTATTTGTGGGAACAAAATGATAAAAATGTAGTTTGGGTACAGTGATGGATGACTGCGCAATTGTCATTCAAAGTGCGACAGCGCTGAAAGCTGAAAATTGGTCTGGGCAGGAAGGTGTATAAGTGCCCTGTATTGAAGTGGTTGATCTGTACAGTTTACTGTTTGCCTGGAGTTCCATTTTAATGGGTAGCAGTTTCTCATGGTTGTTCAGGTATGTCATGTAACAGCAAAGCTTATTTCTGGCTGGCTGGCCTGTTTTCTTGACTTAATATTATTCGACCATTTGTTCTATGTCTGTGTCCATGCACTGGCAAATTGTTGTGCGACAGTAACAGTCAGATCAAATCTGTATTCTTTTAGTGGTGTGTGTGTTTTATATTATATTTCTACTGCTTTTGTTTTATTTTTGATTTTGTAGATATTACTTTTTACCATATAGAAGGTAGTGTGCCAGAGGCATTTCACATATATTTTATAGTAAGAAATCAAAGCAAGTTGTTTCCTTATATGTAACAAATAGTAGGTACATCTGTTTCTTGCTATGTGGGTGAGGAAATAACAGAAATGTATTAGTGTTCTGTAAATATGGGACTTTGTAAAACACATCTTGTGCTCAACAGTGTTAATTTCGTCGACTAAAATATTTTCGCCTACTAAATTTATACTATTTTAGTCAACTAAAACAATTGAGATGACTAAAATATGACTAAAACTAAAACAATTGAGATGACTAAAATACAACTAAAACTAAAATGGCATTTTAGTCAAAAGACTAATGCCCCTTACACACGGTCGGATTTTCCGATGGAAAATGTCCGATCGGAGCGTGTTGTCAGAAATTCCGACCGTGTGTGGGCTCCATCGGACATTTTCCATCGGATTTTCCGACACACAAAGTTGGAGAGCAGGAGATAAAATTTTCCAACAACAAAATTCGTTGTCGGAAATTCCGATCGTGTGTACACAAATCCGACGGATAAAGTGCCACGCATGCTCAGAATAAATAAAGAGATGAAAGCTATTGGCCACTGCCCCGTTTATAGTCCCGACGTACATGTTTTTACGTCACCGCGTTTAAAACGATCGGATTTTCCGACAACTTTGTGTGACCGTGTGTATGCAAGACAAGTTTGAGCCAACATCCGTCGGAAAAAATCCTAGGATTTTGTTGTCGGAATGTCCGAACAAAGTCCGACCGTGTGTACGCCCTATAAGAGTAAAACTAAATTGAAATTTGACATCAAAATGAACACTGCACTACCACATAAGACTATGTAGGGGGCATCTACTAAGCTGCTAAAAGAAAAATAAATAAGAAAAAGGCTTTTATTTTTATTTTTTTCTATTGATATTTAATGTTGGTAATATATTCAGGTAATATGTGCAATGGCATTGGAGTCAATAGCGTTTACTTTTTTTGGGTTATTTATATTTTCAAGTTGTACTTCTGCTTGTCATAAAGCAATTTTTTTTTGTTTATGAAACTTTTTATTTATAAATATGTTTTATATCACATCAGCTAAATCTGTGTCTGTAGTGCGTGTTCAAAACGTAATATCATAAATAATAACATGTTATTAGAGTTTTACTCCAGGAGTATATAATGAGTTTGGCAATTCTAAAGTAATGCTTAACCACTTCAGCCCCGGAAGATTTTACCCCATTCCTGACCAGAGCACTTTTTACGATTTGGCACTGCGTCGCTTTAACTGGTAATTGAGCGGTCGTGCGACGCTGTACCTAAACGTTATTTGCGTCCTTTTTTTCCCCACAAATAGTTTTGGTGCTATTTGATCACCTCTCTGGTTTTTAGTTTTTGCACTATACACAAAAAAACACAGACAATTTCGAAAAAAAATCAATATTTTTAATTTTGCTATTATAAATATTCCCAAAAATATTAAAAAAAAAAACTAATTCCCTCATCAGTTTAGGCTAATATATATTCTTCTACATATTTTTGGTAAAAAAAAAAATCGCAATAAGCGTATATTGATTGGTTTGCGCAATAGTTATATGTCTACAAACTATGGGAAAGATTTATGACATTTTTATTATTATTATTTTTTTTACTAGTAATGGCGGTGATCTGCGGTGACACATTTTTGGGACCATTATACAGTGATCAGTGCTATAAAAATGCACTAATTACTGTGTAAATGACACTGGTAGGGAAGGGGTTAACACTAGGGGGCGATCAAGGGGTTAAATGTATGTTCCCTCAGTGTGTTCTAACTGTATGGGGATAGGACTGAGTAGGAGTGGAGACATATCGCTGTTCCTACTTACTAGGAACAAACGACATGTCTCCTCTCCTCTGACAGCACAGGGATTTGTGTGTTAATACACACAAATCCCCGTGCTAGTGCTCATGCACGCAATCGCACGTAGTCAGCAGCGATCAGGATCGCCGGCCATGTGCATCAGGTCCCCCACCGTGCAGCCCTCTGGCGACTCTTAAAGGAACCCCGTACCCGTACAGGGTTTCACGTAGGGGAGCCATTCTGCCCCCGTAAATACAGTTGAGGCGGTCGGGAATCAGTTAAATATTGCATTCAAATTTAACTAAGCCCATTAGAATTTAGTTGACTAAAATGTACTGGAGATTTTAGCCGGCTAAAATACGACTAAAGCGAAAACAATTCAGATGACTAAAATACGACTAAAACTAAAATGGCATTTAAGTCAAATGACTAAAACTAAAACTAAATCAAAGTTAGCTGCCAAAATTAACACCGGTGCTCAAATAAGGCCCCATTCACACTTAAGTTAAGCATCTTTAGTCATTTTTGCAGCATTTTTTGTGCAGGTTTTTTTTTGTGTGTGTTTCAGGCTTGAGCATTTTTTTTTTCATTTTGGCCAATGCAAAGCTAGCCACAAGGCAAGAAAACTTGTTACATGGATTTTCGTGTGTTTTTCAGGCGCTCCCATTAAAGTCTATTGGGGCCTCAACCCGTGACTCAAAAAAGAGGCTTATGTACTTTCCTAAGTGACAGCCTTTAAGTTTCAAACGTAAAGTGATTGTAAAGCTCTGTTTTTTTTTTTTTTTCTAAATAACAAACATGTCATACTTACCTCCACTGAGCAGTTCGTTTTGCACAGAGTGGCCCTGATCCTCGACTTCTGGGGTCCCTCGGCGGCTCCTCCCCGCATCGTATAACCCCCTAGGAGAAGCGTTCTCCCGGGGGGTTACCTTGCGGGCGCGCTCCCAAGTCCAGCATTTGCGTCCATAGACGCAGAATGTAGGACTCAGCCCCAACCCCCAGGAGCCAATGGTTGCGCTGCTATCAGTCTATCCAATCAAGAGCTGAGACAGCGGGCAGAGGGGAAGAGCGCATCTCCGGCGTGGGAATTATGGGGCTCAGGTGAGTAAGACTGGGGGGCTGGTTAGTGACAGAAGTTTTTTCACCTTAATGCATAGGATGCATTAACCACTTACGGACTGCCCGCTGTCGTTTTACGTTGCTACTTTGAAGAGGAATATCGTTGTTATGGCAGCAGCTAGCTGCCATAACCCTAGTATCCTCTTCTTCAGCGGGCGGTCTGCTTTCAGATATAAGTGGTCTCTGCAGCGGATTCGGTGCCCTCCGACGCTTACCAGAGCCGTCGATAGCGGCGGAGGAGATCGCGTCCTCTTGCTAGCTTGGTATTGAGACGAGTGAGGGGAAGATGGCCCCCACCCGTCTTGGGACATTTTTTATTTATTTAAAGCGGGGTTCCACCCAAATTTTGAACAATATCTGTATATATTCTCTTCCTTGCCTAGATGCTGACATGCCGTTTAAAAAAATTTAAATCGCCGTAATTACTTTTTATTTTTCTATTCTTCTTTGCACTTCCTGGTTCTCCTCCCGTGGGAGTAGGCGTGTTTCTAGCCTCTCCCAGACTCCTGGGAGTTAGTCTCAGGCTTCCCAGGATGCCACTGAGCATGTGCGGGAACGAGCGGTGAATGCTGGGAGCACAGCATTCACCACATCCAGGAAATAAATGCTTGTGGGCTTCAAATGCCCACAATGAAGATGGAAACCGCCTGCAGTGAATAATATAAGTTATTCTTTCCGACGAAATCTGACACAGGCGAACATATTACACACAATATGTGAGTATGTAATGCTGAGAAGAAAAGTTTGTGAATGAACTAAAAAAAAAAAAAAACGATAGATAGGTGGACCCCCGCTTTAACCACTTGCCGGCCGCCGCACGACTATATACGTCGACAGAGCGGCACGGGCAGGCAAAAGGACTTACAGGTACGTCCTTGCCTGCCCGCGGGTGGGGGGTCCGATCGGACCCCCCCCCCCGGTGCCTGCGGCGGTCGGCAAATCTCCCCCGGCGATCGGTGGTGAGGGGGAGGCCATCCATTCGTGGCCCCCCCCTCGCGATCGCTCCCAGCCAATGGGATCATTTCCCTGCCTCTGTATTGTACACAGAGGCAGAGGAAATGATGTCATCTCTCCTCGGCTCGGTATTTTCCGTTCCGGGCCGAGGAGAGAAGACTGCAATGTGAGTGCACAACACACACAGTAGAACATGCCAGGCACACAAAACACCCCGATCCCCCCCCCGATCGCCCCCGATCCCCCCCCCAATCACCCCCCCCCCTGTCACAAACTGACACCAAGCAGGTTTTTTTTTTTTTTTCTTTCTGATTACTGTATTGGTGTCAGTTTGTGACAGTTACAGTGTCAGGGCAGTGAGTGTTAGGCCCCCTTTAGGTCTAGGATACCCCCCTAACCCCCCCTAATAAAGTTTTAACCCCTTGATCACCCCCCGTCACCAGTGTCGCTAAGCGATCATTTTTCTGATCGCTGTATTAGTGTCGCTGGTGACGCTAGTTAGTGAGGTAAATATTTAGGTTCGCCGTCAGCGTTTTATAGCGACAGGGACCCCCATATACTACCTAATAAATGTTTTAACCCCTTGATTGCCCCCTAGTTAACCCTTTCACCACTGATCACTGTATAACCGTTACGGGTGACGCTGGTTAGTTTGTTTATTTTTTATAGTGTCAGGGCACCCGCCGTTTATTACCGAATAAAGATTTAGCCCCCTGATCGCCCGGCGGTGATATGCGTCGCCCCAGGCAGCGTCAGATTAGCGCCAGTACTGCTAACACCCACGCACGCAGCATACGCCTCCCTTAGTGGTATAGTATCTGTACGGATCAATATCTGATCTGATCAGATCTATACTAGCGTCCCCAGCAGTTTAGGGTTCCCAAAAACACAGTGTTAGCGGGATCAGCCCAGATACCTGCTAGCACCTGCGTTTTGCCCCTCCGCCCGGCTCGGCCCAGCCCACCCAAGTGCAGTATCGATCGATCACGGTCACTTACAAAACACTAAACGCATAACTGCAGCGTTCGCAGAGTCAGGCCTGATCCCTGCAATCGCTAACAGTTTTTTTGGTAGCGTTTTGGTGAAATGGCAAGCACCAGCCCCAGGCAGCGTCAGGTTAGTGCCAGTAGCGCTAACACCCACGCACCGTACACCTCCCTTAGTGGTATAGTATCTGAACGCATCAATATCTGATCCGATCAGATCTATACTAGCGTCCCCAGCAGTTTAGGATTCCCAAAAACGCAGTGTTAGCGGGATCAGCCCAGATACCTGCTAGCACCTGCGTTTTGCCCCTCCGCCCGGCCCAGCCCACCCAAGTGCAGTATCGATCGATCACTGTCACTTACAAAACACTAAACGCATAACTGCAGCGTTCGCAGAGTCAGGCCTGATCCCTGCGATCGCTAACAGTTTTTTTGGTAGCGTTTTGGTGAACTGGCAAGCACCAGCCCCAGGCAGCGTCAGGTTAGTGCCAGTAGCGCTAACACCCACGCACGCACCGTACACCTCCCTTAGTGGTATAGTATCTGATCTGATCAATATCTGATCAGATCTATACTGGCGTCCCCAGCAGTTTAGGGTTCCCAAAAACGCAGTGTTAGTGGGATCAGCCCAGATACCTGCTAGCACCTGCGTTTTGCCCCTCCGCTCGGCCCAGCCCAGCCCACCCAAGTGCAGTATCGATCGATCACTGTCACTTACAAAACACTAAACGCATAACTGCAGCGTTCGCAGAGTCAGGCCTGATCCCTGCGATCGTTAACAGTTTTTTTGGTAGCGTTTTGGTGAACTGGCAAGCGCCAGCGGCCTAGTACACCCCGGTCGTAGTCAAACCAGCACTGCAGTAACACTTGGTGACGTGGCGAGTCCCATAAGTGCAGTTCAAGCTGGTGAGGTGGCAAGCACAAATAGTGTCCCGCTGCCACCAAGAAGACAAACACAGGCCCGTCGTGCCCATAATGCCCTTCCTGCTGCATTCGCCAATCCTAATTGGGAACCCACCACTTCTGCAGCGCCCGTACTTCCCCCATTCACATCCCCAACCAAATGCAGTCGGCTGCATGAGAGGCATTTTCTTTATGTCCTCCCGAGTACCCCTACCCAACGAACCCCCCCAAAAAAGATGTCGTGTCTGCAGCAAGCGCGAATATAGGCGTGACACCCGCTATTATTGTCCCTCCTGTCCTGACAATCCTGGTCTTTGCATTGGTGAATGTTTTGAACGCTACCATTCACTAGCTGAGTATTAGCGTAGGGTACAGCATTGCACAGACTAGGACACACTTTCACAGGGTCTCCCAAGATGCCATCGCATTTTGAGAGACCCGAACCTGGAACCGGTTACAGTTATAAAAGTTACAGTTACAAAAAAAGTGTAAAAAAAAAAAAAAAAAACACAAACAAAAATATAAAATAAAAAATAATAGTTGTCGTTTTATTGTTCTCTCTCTATTCTCTCTCTCTCTATTCTCTCTATTGTTCTGCTCTTTTTTACTGTATTCTATTCTGCAATGTTTTATTGTTATTATGTTTTATCATGTTTGCTTTTCAGGTATGCAATTTTTTCTACTTTACCGTTTACTGTGCTTTATTGTTAACCATTTTTTTGTCTTCAGGTACAGCATTCACGACTTTGAGTGGTTATACCAGAATGATGCTTGCAGGTTTAGGTATCATCTTGGTATCATTCTTTTCAGCCAGCGGTCGGCTTTCATGTAATAGCAATCCTAGCGGCTAATTAGCCTCTAGACTGCTTTTACAAGCAGTGGGAGAGAATGCCCCCCCCCCATCGTCTTCCGTGTTTTTCTCTGGCTCTCCTGTCTCAACAGGGAACCTGAGAATGCAGCCGGTGATTCAGCCAGCTGACCATAGAGCTGATCAGAGACCAGAGTGGCTCCAAACATCTCTATGGCCTAAGAAACCGGAAGCTACGAGCATTTTATGACTTAGATTTCGCCGGATGTAAATAGCGCCATTGGGAAATTGGGGAAGCATTTTATCACACCGATCTTGGTGTGGTCAGATGCTTTGAGGGCAGAGGAGAAATCTAGGGTCTAATAGACCCCAATTTTTTCAAAAAAGAGTACCTGTCACTACCTATTGCTATCATAGGGGATATTTACATTCCCTGAGATAACAGTAAAAATGATTAAAAAAAAAAAAAAATGAAAGGAACAGTTTTAAAATAAGATAAAAAAGCAAAAAAATAATAAAGAAAAAAAAAAAAAAAAAAAAAAAAAAGCACCCCTGTCCCCCCTGCTCTCGCGCTAAGGCGAACGCAAGCGTCGGTCTGGCGTCAAATGTAAACAGCAATTGCACCATGCATGTGAGGTATCACCACGACGGTCAGATTGAGGGCAGTAATTTTAGCAGTAGACCTCCTCTGTAAATCTAAAGTGGTAACCTGTAAAGGCTTTTAAAGGCTTTTAAAAATGTATTTATTTTGTTGCCACTGCACGTTTGTGCGCAATTGTAAAGCATGTCATGTTTGGTATCCATGTACTCGGCCTAAGATCATCTTTTTTATTTCATCAAACATTTGGGCAATATAGTGTGTTTTAGTGCATTAAAATGTAAAAAAGTGTGTTTTTTCCCCAAAAAATGCGTTTGAAAAATCGCTGCGCAAATACTGTGTGAAAAAAAAAAATTAAACACCCACCATTTTAATCTGTAGGGCATTTGCTTTAAAAAAATATATAATGTGTGGGGGTTCAAAGTAATTTTCTTGCAAAAAAAAATAATTTTTTCATGTAATCAAAAAGTGTCAGAAAGGGCTTTGTCTTCAAGTGGTTAGAAGAGTGGGTGATGTGTGACATAAGCTTCTAAATGTTGTGCATAAAATGCCAGGACAGTTCAAACCCCCCCCCAAATGACCCCATTTTGGAAAGTAGACACCCCAAGCTATTTGCTGAGAGGCATGTCGAGTCCATGGAATATTTTATATTGTGACACAAGTTGCGGGAAAGAGACACATTTTTTTTTTTTTTTGCACAAAGTTGTCACTAAATTATATATTGCTCAAACATGCCATGGGAATATGTGAAATTACACCCCAAAATACATTCTGTTGCTTCTCCTGAGTACGGGGATACCACATGTGTGAGACTTTTTGGGAGCCTAGCCGCGTATGGGACCCCGAAAACCAAGCACCGCCTTCAGGCTTTCTAAGGGCGTAAATTTTTGATTTCACTCTTCACTGCCTATCACAGTTTCGGAGGCCATGGAAAGCCCAGGTGGCACAAACCCCCCCCAAATGACCCCATTTTGGAAAGTAGACACCCAAAGCTATTTGCTGAGCGGTATAGTGAGTATTTTGCAGACCTCACTTTTTGTCACAAAGTTTTGAAAATTAAAAAAAGAAAAAAAAAATTTTTTTTTTTGTCTTTCTTCATTTTTAAAAACAAATGAGAGCTGCAAAATACTCACCATGCCTCTCAGCAAATAGCTTGGGGTGTCTACTTTCCAAAATGGGGTCATTTGGGGGGGGTTTGTGCCACCTGGGCATTCCATGACCTCCGAAACTGTGATAGGCAGTGAAGAGTGAAATCAAAAATGTACACCCTTAGAAATCCTGAAGGCGGTGATTGGTTTTCGGGGTCCCGTACGCGGCTAGGCTCCTAAAAAGTCCCACACATGTGGTATCCCCGTACTCAAGAGAAGCAGCAGAATGTATTTTGGGGTGCAATTCCACATATGCCCATGACCTGTGTGAGCAATATATCATTTAGTGACAACTTTGTGCAAAAAAAAAAAAAAAAAAATAATAAATTGTCACTTTCCCGCAACTTGTGTCAAAATATAAAATATTCCATGGACTCAACATGCCTCTCAGCAAATAGCTTGGGGTGTCTACTTTCCAAAATGGGGTCATTTGGGGGGGGGTTTGTGCCATCTGGGCATTTTATGGCCTTCAAAACTGTGATAGGTAGTGAGGAGTAAAATCAAAAATGTACGCCCTTAGAAATCCTGAAGGCAGTGATTGGTTTTCGGGTCCCCGTATGCGGCTAGGCTCCCAAAAAGTCCCACACATGTGGTATCCCCGTACTCAGGAGAAGCAGCTAAATGTATTTTGGGGTGCAATTCCACATATGCCCATGGCCTGTGTGAGCAATATATCATTTAGTGACAACTTTTTGTAATTTTTTTTTTTTTTTTTTTGTCATTATTCAATCACTTGGGACAAAAAAAATGAATATTCAATGGGCTCAACATGCCTCTCAGCAATTTCCTTGGGGTGTCTACTTTCCAAAATGGGGTCATTTGTGGGGGTTTTGTACTGCCCTGCCATTTTAGCACCTCAAGAAACGACATAGGCAGTCATAAATTAAAGGCTGTGTAAATTCCAGAAAATGTACCCTAGTTTGTAGGCGCTATAACTTTTGCGCAAACCAATAAATATACACTTATTGACATTTTTTTTACCAAAGACATGTGGCCAAATACATTTTGGCCTAAATGTATGACTAAAATTGAGTTTATTGGATTTTTTTTAGAACAAAAAGTAGAAAATATCATTTTTTTTCAAAATTTTCGGTCTTTTTCCGTGTATAGCGCAAAAAATAAAAACGGCAGAGGTGATCAAATACCATCAAAAGAAAGCTCTATTTGTGGGAAGAAAAGGACGCAAATTTCGTTTGGTTACAGCATTGCATGACCGCGCAATTAGCAGTTAAAGCGACGCAGTGCCAAATTGTAAAAAGTGCTCTGGTCAGGAAGGGGGTAAATCCTTCCGGGGCTGAAGTGGTTAAATTACAAATGTTTTATTTTTTTTTTAAGCATTTTAGTGTAAATATGAGATCTGAGGTCTTTTTGACCCCAGATCTCATATTTAAGAGGTCCTGTCATGCTTTTTTTCTATTACAAGGGATGTTTACATTTCTTGTAACTGGAATAAAAGTGACACTTTTTTTTTAAGAGCCCCCCGTCCCGCCAAGCTCGCGTGCAGAAGCGAACACATACGTGAGTAGCGCCCGCATATGAAAACGGTGTTCAAACCACACATGTGGTAGATGCAATAATTCTAGCCCTGGACCTCCTCTGTAAATCAAAACATGCAACCTGTAGAATTTTTTAAACGTCGCCTATGGAGATTTTTAAGGGTAAAAGTTTGTCGCCATTCCATGAGGGTGCGCAATTTTGAAGCGTGACATGTTGAGTATCAATTTACTCGGCGTAACATCATCTTTCACAATATAAAAAAAAATTGGGTTAACTTTACTGTTGTCTTATTTTTTAATGCAAAAAAGTGTATTTTTAACAAGAAAAGTGCGCTTGTAAGACCCATGCGCAAATACGGTGTGACAGAAAGTATTGCAACAATTTGAATTTGAACAAATTTTTTTCTCTAGGGTGTTAGAAAAAAATATGTATAATGTTTGGGGGTTCTAAGTAATTTTCTAGCAAAAAAAAACAGTTTTTAACTTGTAAACACCAAATCTCAGAAAGAGGATCGGTCCTTAAGTGGTTAAGGTGAAAAAACACAAAGGTTTATAATCCCTTTAAGGTGTGAATGGACACTGTTGAATATAATGGAAATCCTAAGTATAATAAAAAAAACAAGGCACTGCTACTACTGTAAAGGACTACCACAGACTTTATACAAAAAAATAAATAAACAAAATAAATTCTTTATTGGGACAATTTATTACACAGAAAAAAAAAAGTTCACACATTGGTATACCAATCCCCATAAAAGCCCAACCTTCTAGACATAAGTAGAACGTAAAAATCAGTTTGTTTTTTTTCATTTCTGATAGATTCGTTATGTTACTAATTTTGTTTTGTTGATTCATTTTGTAATTCGTTTAGTTTAGATTTAATTTTGTTTCATTTATTTGTTTTCTAATAAATTCAACATTTTCGTAATACTTTGAATTCAGATCGGTCTCAAAATTATTGACCGATTTGAATTCTGTGTGAAGAATAACTGGTTGTTAAGGAGTGGGCAGAGAAGCCGGCCGCCCGCATCCTTAACAACCGATGACTCATCAGCTGTCAGCGGGCTTCCCCCCTGAGAGTTGAAATGTAAACAAAACAATGACAGTAGAAAAATAAAAAATAAAAACAGTGTGGGACCCCCCAAAAAATCGATACCAGACCCTTATGAGCATGCAGCCTGGCAGGCCAGGAAAGGGAGTTACGAGTGAGTGCCCCCCCTAAGCCATACCAGGCCACATGCCCTCAACATGGGGGATACTTGTTGATGGGGACAAGGGCCTCTTCCCTACAACCCTGGTTGGAGTTTGTGGGGGTCTGCAGACGGGGGCTTATCGGAATCTGGAAGCCCCCTTTAACAAGTGGGCCCCCATATCCTCCCCTTATGTGAATGAGTATGGGGTACATAGTATCCCTGCCATTCACCAAAAAAGTGTAAAAAGTAAATAAATGCACATAACAAGTTTTTGACAAGTCCTTTATTAAAAATGTTTAAAAAAAATGTCCCCAATGCCACCGCCGGAGCCAATAACAGAATCAATAAACGGTCTCGTTGGATGCTCCCGCCGACTGCCCACTCCGCCTTCTGACATTTTTTAAATAGCTAAGGACGGGGTCATCCAATGACATTAGCAGGTGACCCCTGCCCCCCCTTGTGACATCACCGACTGGGGCATACTGGTGCCTCCACTCTGGATAAAGGAAAAGCAGAGACACCTTTGGACAGCAGCACTGTCTAGGGGGTAGAGAGTGTTAGATGTACTAGCAGATTTGGATACACTAAACAAATTGAAGCCAAACTTCCGCTAACACTTTATAAGCAGTTACAGCAACAGTTTTGTTCCTTTTAGGAGAAAGGTTTTACATAAATAAATACAAGCTGAGTAAGTAAACTCGAATGTCAGTGCTAAATGGTATGTCTCCACCCTCTAACCTCTATATCTGCAAGACTGCTTGTTCTGTTGAAAAAGCAACAAATTAACTGGCCAGATCACCTAGTGAAACAAAGAAAGGAGCCCTAAAAAAGAAAACTAATGAAGCCATCACATCTAAGAATTGGTAAGCTGCAATATAATACTAGGAAATACACTGCTGTTTTTCAGAAGGAATTCCAGCTATAAGGCTGATTTTTTAGGTTACTGCTTAGGCACAGAGATACATGGTCCCTATAAGTTAGCAAATACTTTTTACGTTCAGGTCCATTTTAATAAATGCAATAATCTTACCGAAGCAACATAGCAACACTGTTACCAATAAAGCATGATCCAATTTGCTCCAACAGGGAAAAAAAATCCTTCCTGATCTCCCAAGAGGCAACCAGATATTCCCTGGATCAACTTTACCTTTAAATATTAGTATCCATTTATATTCTATATGTGTATTTAGGAAAGAATCCAGGCTTTTTTAAAACAACCTACTGAGCTGGCCAGAACCAGCTCTTCATGGAGTCTATTCCTCATATTTTTTTATTCTGTAATCGTGTCTAATAATTACAGTATTAAATAGCTGGCACTGCAGATGCCACTGCAGCCTGAAGGTCCCCATGTTCACCTGCAGGCTAAAGGCATATTATTTTAATGAAGACTCCAGCCTACATTTATGTCATAGCTGATCACTTGGATTGGTTTCCGGATTGGCATTGTAGACTTGAGCTATTAGTTACAGCCTGGGTTGAGAATAATTAGCCATGCAAAATATGAACTGGTGACTTAAAAGAGGAGATTATTAAATAACAAATTACTTTCCCCCAGCATGGAACAATGTCCATATACAGATTGTTGCAGGAAAGGGGATGAAGACCAAATTAGCAATGGCAGCTTCCATATTTGTCATATAGATTATTGAAATGAGGTGTTCCAAGACAATTATGCCCTTCCAACTTTGTGGCAACAGTTTGGAAAAGGCGCTTCTCTCTTCCAGCATGACTGTGCTCCTGTGCACAAACCCAGGTCCATAAACAGAAGGTTTGATGTGGGAGAACTTGAGTGGCCATCCCAGACCCCTGACCTCAACCCCATTGAACACTTGTAATCAATTGGAAAGCCAGTTACCAGCATCAGTTCCTGACCTCTCACATGTTCTTTTGGCAGAATGGGCACACATTTCCACAAACACACTCAAAAATCTTCCAGAGAGCTTTTCCAAATCAACTGAAAGCTGTTATAGCCGCAAAGGGAGGGGTCAGCTCTATATGATATGTAGTGTATGAAGAGGAAATGGCTGCACACCATGACAGTTTAAGTCACTGTGCCCATCATATGCAGCCACGTGTGCCCATAATATGCAGCCACTTGTGCCCATCATATGCAGCCACTGTACCCATCATATGCAGCCACTTGTGCCCATCAAATGCAGCCACTTGTACCCATCAAATGCAGCCACTTGTGCCCATCTTATGCAGCCACTGTGCCCATCATATGCAGCCACTTGTGCCCATTGTCGACACTGTCCCTATCATTCGCACCACTGTGCCCACATCAATTGCCACCACTATGCCCATCAATTTCTCCCACTGTGCCCCATCAAACGCAGCCACTGTGCCATATCAAATGCTGCCAGTGTGCCCCCCGCTGGCCCGCCATCTGCACTTACCTGTCTTGGTGGGACAGCTACTCGATGTCTCCTCCCGTCCTCTCTTCCCGTCCTCTGCTATGATTGCACGTCTGGCGTCCAATCACAGCGCATGTCGTTTCAGCCAATCAGGTGACAGGTAACAGATTCGAGCACCTGATTGGCGGAGAGGCGGTTTAGTGTTAGGAAAGAGAATATTCATTCGCTTTTCTAACACAGCTGAGTGAACTGCGAGCGCCCAGCATGGCGCTCGCGGGTCACGTTTTTTGAAGCCTATTAGAGCCTATGGCTCTAATCAGGTGCTTCAAAACCACCCCCCACCGCTGTAATTCAGGCGCCCTGCGCCCAAAAAGGGTCCGGGCACCTGAATAAGGGGTGGCAGCGGTGGCCATAGATGCATGACTCTATCTGTTGGTGCTAGAGGGGGTGGCAGGAGAGAGGGAGCGGCGCCCGTGCGCCCTTATGGACTCACCACCACTGGTTTAAGTCCATTTATTGCAACATCCCAACAGAAATCCAACAATCCACACAGGACAGTAGCAGGTACAGAAAGTTGACACGTTTCACACAAATATGCTGTGCCATTGTGGACTTAAACTGTCATGGTGTGCAGCCATTTCCTCTTCATATATAAATGCTAGGGAAGCGAGCCAAGGCTAGCACCCATGTGTGGAGTCCAATCAGTATAATGATCTCTCTTGTTTCAGCTCCATATGATATCCATGATTTTGGAATAGGATGTCCAATAAGCTCGTATAGGTGTGATGGCCAAGTGTCCACAAACATTTGTCCATATAGCGACAATAGTATTTACACATAAAAACATTTAAAATGCTGAAACTTCAGAATGCGGATTAGTTGTCCCTATTCTGAAACTGACTAGTGGCAAACACTTCTGTCTGTTCTTCAGACATACACATCTATATAAGATTCCTCTAGAAGCCCTAGGCCTGTACATTTCAATAAAACAAACCCTGACTCTGTTTCTCTGAAGTCCCATTTTTGCACTACATAGCTGATTTAGGAATTTAAATGTTCTGCCCCACTTAACTTCATAGCATACAGTTTTCCAGCACAGACATATCATAATATGTGGAGACATCGCAGAAAGAATACTGCTCAGTGCTGCTAATAATGTAGAATTTAATAAATGATAGCAATAGTTAGATTATTCAGTAAGGTCTAGACACATCAAAGAATCCCTATATGTGTATGCACAGCCACACTATTATTAAAAAATGTCAATCTACTTATGAACAGGGCCAAAATAAAATATAACAAAGCATTCAAAAGAATCCCCCCCCCCCCCGAAAAAAAAAGTTTACGTCCCCCAAAAAGTCAAAAGTAAGACAACGCTCCCTTATTATTTTAAAGTAGTCTCACTTTGATTGTTAATAATGTGTTCTGTTCCCCAGGGAACAACATATATGTGCTGTCTAAGCCTAGCTATGAAGTTGGACAGGGCACCCCTCCTCCTTCACAGCCATCCAACAACGCACCTAGAAAGGACTTGGCTCTTTTGACATTTTTGCTATTTTTTCCTTCTCCAAGCACTAGCCTGCTTGCCTGGAATATTTTAGCTGGCATGCCCCCACTCTCTGCATTCCTTATGAGACACTTGCCTCAGGCAAGTGCCCCCAGACAGAGAAAAGTGCCATCTGTCAAAGCAGCCGTCTCCTTGCTAGCTACGTTGTCAGATTGCCAGGGAGGGACGAAGGATGCCTTGTACAACCTCACAGCTAACCTTAGACAGCACCTAGGAAGATGGGACAATGTACTACACGGGGGGGGGGGGGGGGTTAACTCCATATATAGATGTGATAGTTACTGGTGTCCACAAACTTTTAGCTACAGTATACCAAGTGTACCACCTTCCATTTATCTTACATTGGCTTATTTAGTAAGGTAGCACAAATAGATGCGATTAGTTTAATTAAAGCAATCTTACTATGTGAAGTTTGAATGAAGCCAAAAGAGAGCAAAATTACATTGCACGCAATTTAGGAAGTACACTCCCAATGACCATGTGAGGTGCTCTCTAAATTCTAGCTGCAGAGGATCACAGAGTGTTTATGATAAACTGAGTAAACTTTCTGACTTGGGGAAGGCTTAAAACCTCTGTTGGATTGGTGTATGTTTCCCAGGGAAGGGAAGGAAGATAGGGAAGGGAAGGAAGGAAGGAAGGAAGGAAGGAAGGAAGGAAGGAAGGAAGGAAGGAAGGAAGGAAGGAAGGAAGGAAGGAAGGAAGGAAGGAAGGAAAGGAAAGGAAAGGGAAGGAAGGAAGGAAGGAAGGAAGGAAGGAAGGAAGGAAGGAAGGAAGGAAGGAAGGAAGGAAGGAAGGAAAGGAAAGGGAAGGAAGGAAGGAGAAAAAGAAAGAAGTAAGGAGCAAAATAAAGGAGTGGAAAGGAAAGTTAAGGAAAAATTCCTACTGAGGATTGTCTGCAGACAGAACAGTCAAACAGCATAAAAATAGCTGTAGCTAGCACTGGGTGGTGAAGGGAGAGTTTGCAGAGAACTCCGGTTAGTTATATGATCAAGCTAAAGCCTGGAGTAGAGTGTTTTTTAAACCTATTTCTGCAAAGTTCAACTTCAAGCTGTAGACAAAGAGAAAATGCATTGCAGGCAAAGACTTTGAAGCCTGGTGCTATCACGAGCAGAAATGTAGGAGCGTGTGTATGAGTCATCTTATCTAAATGGGACGATGTTTGAAGTATACCACCTCCTTCCTAACAAACCAGATACTGCATTGTAAGGCCACGAGATCATCAACTTTATAAATAGCACGGAATAGCCACTTCGTTCTCCAACTGCCAAACTTGCTTTTGAAGTATCCGCTGCCTTTGCTGGGAAATTCATAGCTGTCCCTGATTGCCATGGAAAGGACTACTAAAATATGGAGACTTGCTCTTGGGAGTGTCCTAGAGGTTGAACACAAATTGTCTTCTCTATCAAATTCCTGTTTTTTCATTTGAAAAGTTTTATTAAACACTTCCCGTCTATGAATGTTATTTTAGCATTCAGTAAACCAAGAAGATTCATGCAGATAATTGTTCCAGATTGGAGACACTAAAGTTGGCCATGCAATATTTAATTTGATTGTACAATAATTGCACAATCTCCTTTAGATTTATTAAAACTGTGTAATATGAGTACAAGCCTAAGCAATCCATAAAACTAACATCAAATCAGTCAGGCCCTTGCTCTACATAGTTGGTGGTAGATCTAAAAGGCATTGTACAATCAGATTGAATAGGGTATAGTCAACCTAAAGCTGGCCATACACAAAGATTAGTTTGCTTCAGCCTGTGGGCTTTTTTTGATACTTTAATATAAGGGAGGCCAACAGACTGATCTAATTGGGAACCATACGATATAAGAGGCAATCAATACTATTTTAAAATTTGATGATTTCACTGTCCTGACTTACAACTTGAGATAAGCTTAGGTGTCCTCCGAACTCCGAACTGCAGTAACAAACTTAGGCTGGGTTCACACCTATGCGAATTGGATGCGGGTTTTCAGGAAGGAGAATGTGACTGGCTCTCTATAGAGCCGGTTCACATATCTCCACATCAGGTCCGGTGCATTTTGCAGGAAAAACGTGTGCCTTTTTTGGTCCGTTTCAGGTCCGAATTCAGCCCAAAATTCAGGCTGAAATCAGACCTGAAATGGTGAACCAGCACGCACCAGACCCCTGCTGTGCAACGGATGTGGCGATGGTGTAAACCTAGCCTTAGGGGCGCATACCATTTAGATAGTAACACACACAGGCTTCAGCTACGATCTTGCCAAACCTCTCACACATTTAACCTTGATTGGGCTTACTTGTGGCCTCTACGACTAAGTCCAATCAGGGAGAAACACATCAGCGAGGTATGACCAAGATGTAGGGAATGCAGCTGAAGCCTGTTCTGCTGGTAAACCTTGGGTCCTACCATTTATGTGGATGTTACTTGACAAGCACCACCTGCCTAAAAACATTGTTGCTGACCAAGTACACCAATTCATAGAAACGATATTCCCTGATGGCAGTGGCCTCTTTCAGCAGGATAATGTGCCCTGCTACACGAATATAGTTCAAGAATGGTTTGAGGAACACAACAAATTCTAGATGTTGACTTGGTCTCCAAATTCTCCAGATCTCAATCCAACTGAGCATCCGCAATCTGGATATGCTGAAAAAACAAGTCCGATCCATGAAGGCCCCACCTCTCAACTTACAGGACTTAAATAATCTATTACTGGCAGCTTGGTGCCAGATACCACAGCACGCCTTCAGAGGTCATGGCATCCATGTATCGATGGCTCAAGGCTGTTTTGGGGGCAAAAGGGAGACTTATTCTATATTAGGTAGGTAGTCATAAAGTTGAGGCTGATACATGTCCAAGCCGGTTGCTCAATTGCTCATATGGTCCTACATTGCAAGTTTACCAAAGAAATGTATCCCTGTGCTTGTACATTTTGGTTAGGAATATTGTCCCAATACTCTTCACCAGTTAGGAACTATAAAAGTGGAAGTGAACCCTAAAAAAAAAAAAAATTATGAAAGAAGGGACCCTATTGGCCTCTTCTGCTATAACTGCTTCTCTCTGACTGTCAGTATTGATGTACACTGAGCCCCCATATGCAGCACTATGCGGCGATGATGTGACCCATGCACCTTGGTGGAATTTACATCATCTCAGCCTCTCCAGTCAAGCAGGTGAAGAGCCTGAACCTAAAAGACTGGGAGAAGAAGGAGGCGCCTGTGACAGCAGAGAGCGCTGACACTGCAGTCCTGGAGGGGATCGTCTGGCAGATAAGCTTGCCATAATGTGCTAATATGCTGTGCACAATAGTACATTGTGGCTCCTGGGGGGGCATTTTTGATTTTTTTTTGCAGTTTTGTTTTGCTTTAAACATAAAAAAGCATGTATAGGTGATCCTACACTATATTACCAAAAGTATTAGGACACCTGCCTTTACACGCACATGAACTTTAATGGCATCCCAGTCTTATTGAGTTGGCCCACCCATTGCAGCTATAAAAGCTTCATCTCTTCTGGGGAGGCTGTCCACAAGGTTTAGGAGTGTGTCTATGGGAATGTTTGACCATCTTTCCAGAAGCAAATTTGTGAGGTCAGACACTGATGTGGATAAGAAGGCCTGGCTCGTAGTCTCCACTCTAATTCATCCCAAAGGTGCTCTATCGGGTTGAGATCAGGACTCTTTGTAGGCCAGTCAAATTCCTCCCCAAACTCGCTCATCCATGTCTTTATGGACCTTGCTTTGTGCACTGGTCCAGATCATTTAGTGGAGGGGGGGATTATGGTGTGGGGTTGTTTTTCAGGGGTTGGGTTTGGCCCCTTAGTTCCAGTGAAGGGAACTCTTAAGGTGTCAGAATACCAAGATATTTTAAACCAGTTCATGCTCCCAACTTTGTGGGAACAGTTTGGGGATGGCCCTTCTTGTTCCAACATGACTGCGCACCAGTGCACAAAGCAAGGTCCCCAAAGACATGAATAAGCAAGTTTGGGGTGGAGAAGCTTGACTGGCCTGCACAGAGTCCTGACCTCATCCCGATAGAACACCTTTGGCATAAATTAGAGACTGCGAGTCAGGCCTTCTCGTCCGCTTTAGTGCCTGACCTCACAAATGCACTTCTGGAAGGATGATTAAACATTCCCATAGACACACTCTTAAACCTTGTGGACAGCCTTCCCAGAAGAGTTGAAGCTGTTATAGCTGCAAAGGGTGGGCCAACTCAATATTGAACCCTACAGAATAAGACTGGGATGCCATTAAGGTTCATGTGTGTGTAAAGCAGTGGCAGTGTGTCCATAAGGGCGCAGAGGCGCCGCCCCCTCTCTCCAGCCACCCCCTTTATGACCAATGGATAGATTCATGCATTGCATGAATCTATCTATGGCCGCTGCTGCCACCCCCTATTCAGGCGCCTGGTCCCTTTTCGTGCTCTGGCACCTGAGGGGGGGTTGGAAGCACCTAATTAGGGCCATAGGCGCTAATAGGCGTCAAAAAAGGTGACCTGCGAGCGCCTTCACCCAGGTGTGTTAGAACAGCGAATGAATATTCGCTTTCCTAACACTGAACTGCCTCTCCGACAATCAGGTGCTCGGGTCTGTTACTCGTCACCTGATTGGCTAAAATGACAGGCGCTGCGATTGGACGTTTATCAGGAGGAGAGGACGGGAGGGGACGCAAGTAGGACACCGCTCGTTGCCGCCACCCGCTGCCCCACCGAGACAGGGTAAGTGCCGGGCAGACAGCGAGCGGGCGGGGGGGTCACAGTGGCTGCATTTGATGGGCACAGTGGCTGCATTTGATGGGCACAGTGGCTGCATTTGATGGCACAGTGGCTGCATTCGATGGGTACAGTGGCAGTATTTGATGGGGCACAGTGGCGGCATTTGATGGGCACAGTGGCTGCATATGATGACACAGTGGCAGCGTTTGATGGGCATAGTAGCTGCGTTTGATGGCACAGTGGCTGCAATTGTTGGGCACAGTGGCTGCGTTTGATGGCACAGTGGCAGCGTTTAATGGGCATAGTAGCTGCATTTGATGGCACAGTGGCTGCAATTGTTGGGCACAGTGACTGCGTTTGATGGGCACAGTGGCTGCGTTTGATGGCACAGTGGTTGCATTTGATGGGCACAGTGGCAGGATTTGTTGGGCACAGTAGCAGCATTTGATGGCACAGTGGCAGCTATTGATGGCACAGTGGCAGCGTTTTATGGGCACAGTGGCAGCATTTTATAGGCACAGTGGGTGCGTTTGATGGACACAGTGGCTGCGTTTGATGGGCACAGTGGCTGCGTTTGATGGACACAGTGGCTGCGTTTGATGGGCACAGTGGCTGCGTTTGATGGGCACAGTGAGGCTGCAATTGATGGGCACAATGAGGCTGCAATTGATGGGGATTTTTTTCTGAATTTTTCAGTTTGTTTGCGCCCCCCCCCAAAAATTTTGAGTATCAGCTGCCAGTGGTGTAAAGGCAGGCGTCCCAATACTTTTGATAATATACTGTAGTGTATATTCCAAAGATTGCGTACCTACAGTCTCTATTGATGAAAATCCAATGAGAAATGCATCATACAAATCACTCAAACAGTAAATATATGATGGTATCGTTCATGGTATATGATGTATGGTATGTCTACTTAGCACGTGATAAAACAACCCAAAGCCATAAAATCAATTAAAATAGTCCTCAAACAAAAGCAGGCCTTTCATACAAATCCATTCCATGAATAAATAAATAGAATGCAATGGTGTAATAATTATGCAGTATGAGGAAGATCAACCATAGGATCAATTACAGGATCCCTGTGGATCAGACTCGGGTCTTACCAAGTGTACATGCTGGGAATTTTAATCAACACAAAGGAAAATATGCAAAAAAAAAAAACCAATAGAAAGCCATACAGGTCTTAGCGTTAGAAGGAAAGGTGTTAGAGTCAATAAACAAGCCTATGAGGAAGGGATTGTAGAGTCCATCGGAGGTCATTTAGTCCAGCATTTTATCAAGAGCAGGTATAAATCATTACAGTATGCTTGCATTGCGAGCCCGCATGCGTGGTTGGATCTCAGTGCACATATTGATTGCAATCCTTAAACCTATCTGTCTGATTGACACCATCAATCTCAAGCTTATCCAGCTGATGTTTAATGCGTATGGGGCCGTCCTAGTGTGCCCCGTGTGCTGAACATCCAAATAAGCTGCCCTCGTGTTGTCCGTTCCTATAGGGTTCACATTGGAATGTACATGTAGTACATCTAAAACAAAACAAAACATTTTATAGATTGCAGCTTTTTAGTCTCGTTGTGGTGGCTGCATTCGTTTTCTTTTTTTCATGTTAAAGGGCATTTTCAGCAAGTACAGGAAATACCCATTGACCTCGCCAGAAATGCTGTGTCCTTGCCACTGTTATCTGCAAAGAAAGCACAAACATTGTTATATTTCTTTTGTGAACTACTAATCTCATCAGTTCACCGGATAATAGAGATGAACAAAGGCTGACATGTTTGTGGTCCGTGAGGTTGCGTGACAACCATAACTCCTTCCATAGATACAGTGGAGCATTGAGCGTAGACACCCTAGGATAGCAAATGTGTTATTCACAGGTTATAATAAAGGATGAGAAGACTTTTTTTTTCATGCTAAGGGCATTTTCATGAAGTACATAGAATTCCATGTTGATTTCACACATGTTCGGTTCGTTTCGTTCCAAATTGAAATTCAGACGAATTTTCGTTATTCGGAAATTCCGATGTATCCAAATTTCTGAATTACAAGTAACGAATTTAAACGAATCCGTAATAACGAAACAAAATTTTGGACTAAATTCAAATTCGAATAGTTTGCGAATCGAATTCGAATAGTTTTCCAACTCGAGTAGTTTTCAAATACAAATTTCCGAAGAGAATAAAATAGAATAGAAAATAAAGGAATAGAATTGAAAAGAATAGAAAATAATAGAAAAGACCATCTTCTGAAATTCAAATTTCAAATGGAATAAATTTGAATACAATAAAAAAGAATAGAATAGAAAAGAACAGAATAGAATAAAATCCAAAAAATATAACCTTCTTCTAAAACTCGAATTTTGAAAAGAATAAATTCGAATAGAATATAAAATAATAGAAAAGAATAGAATAAATAGAATAAAAAAACATAGAATAGAATTAAAAAAAAAAAACATAAAATAGAATAGAAAGAATATAAACATTTCCCAAAAATCTAATGGAATAAATTCAAATTTGAATTTCTATTCTATTCTAGACTAGAATAGAAAAGAATAGAATAGAATTAAAAAAACAATACAATAGAAGAGAATGGAATATAATAGAATAGATCAAAATAGAAAGACCTTAACCTTCTTCCAAAATTTGAATTTCAAATAGAATAAATTCAAACATAGAAAAAAATTTAAATAAACATAAAATAGAATAGAAATAATATAAACTTTTCCCAAAAATCTAATGGAGTAAATTCAAATTAGAAATTCTATTCTATTCTAGACTAGAATTGTAAAGAATAGAATAGAATAGAATAATAAAAAAAAAAAAATAATAAAAAAATAATAGAATAGATCAAAATAGAAAGACCTTAACCTGCTTCCAAAATTTGAATTTCAAATAGAATAAATTCAAATTCAAATAGAAAAGAATAGAATTCACAAAACCATAGAATAGGATAGAAAGAATATAACCATTTCCAAAAATTCTAATAGAATAGAATAGATCAGGAAAAAAGGAATAGAATAGACTAGAATAGAAAATAATAGAACAGAATAGAAAAATATAGAATAGAAAGAATTTAACCTTCCTTCCAAAATTCAAATTACAAATAGAATAAACTCTAATTCAAATAGAACAGAAAAGAATAGAAAATGGAATAGAACAGAATATAATAAGAAAATAATAGAATAGAAAGAGAACAACAATATAACTATTTTCCAAAATTCAAAGAGAATAGAAAAGAATAGAATATAATCGAAAGTAATAAAACAGAAAATCAAAGAATAGAATAGAAAAAGAATAGAATGGAATAGAAAGAATATAACCATCTTCCAAAATTCTAATAGAATAAATTAGATTCCAATGGAATTCGATTCAAATGAAATTCCAATGGAATGCTATTCGACTTTGAACTCAATTCGAATTTTCCGAATTCAGTCGAATTGAGTTTGACTCGACCGAATTCAGAAAATTCGAATTTGAATAAACAAAATGGATTCCGAAAACAAATCAAGTGAATTAAACAAATGTATGTAAATACCAAATTGAAAAAAAAATGTTTTTTCATTCTGCACATGTCTAGTTGACCTTGCCAGAATGTGGTGTCCTTGTCACTTCCTGTGACCTGAAAAGAAAGCACAAACATCCTCATATTTCTTCTGCAAACTACTAATCCCATCAATTCATCAGATAATAGAGATGAACAAAGAGTAAAATGTTTGAGGTGTGTGACAACTAAGGCTCCTTCCATAGATACAGTGGAGGATTGAACGTAGACACCCTAGGAGAGGAAGTGTGTTATTTATAGGTGAAAATAAACATGAGAAGCCTGAAAAATAAGAAAACTAATGCAGCCACCGCATCCAAGGACTGCCTAGTAAATTTCAATATATTACATTATTGTTTTTGGGACTTTAATGATAGCTGCTTGCACTTGATGCAGTTTTATTACTACATGAAATGCTTATTTATGAATGGTTATAGTGGTTAGATTGAGCCAAAAACATTAGAGATCACCTTATTTCTATTTTTGGCATGCCATAGCTCAGCTGGCGTACATTTGAAAGCAGTTGTGTACATTCCACGTATATAAGCTGCAAACGACTGGCACCGAGCGAATTCCGTGAGGAT
Organism: Aquarana catesbeiana; assembly: GCF_042186555.1. Classification (NCBI taxonomy): domain Eukaryota; kingdom Metazoa; phylum Chordata; class Amphibia; order Anura; family Ranidae; genus Aquarana; species Aquarana catesbeiana. The sequence continues at coordinate 193,310,236 of NC_133335.1, forward strand.
GCAATTTTCCTGTGTGCACATGTTGTTAATTAATCAGTGTGCTGCATTGTGTATACTGTACTGTGTCTAATGGAAGCAGATAAATTAGTTCCACAGTACAGTGTCCATGGAAACAATGTCAACTTTTTAGAAAAAACATTTTTATTAGATATAATCCTTAATTGGATGATATTTAATTTATTAGGCTTAATGTACACGGGACGTTTTTACAACCTCTCCTGAACGTTTTAACTTGACAGATAGTAACCCACGTTTAAATGTCCATTCTTCAGCATTTACATGCCGCGTTTAGTGGCGTTTTGCTGCGTTTTGCCGCATTTGCGCTTAGAAGCGTTTGAAAAAAACATTTTTTATAAAAGAGCCAAAAATGAAAAACGCCTATAAACTAAACGCGAGTTACCGCGTTTAGAAGCGTTTGGCGCTTGAAATGCCTCTAAACTCAGCGTCTGAACTCACTTTTTTTGCTTTCCAAAAAAAGCCTCTAAAGTCAACTGCGTGAAACGACTATAAATGAACCTGATAAGATAACATAGAGATGAGTTCAGGGGCAGCTGAAAACTGCGCAACTGCTCCTGAACGTCCGTTTACCAGCAGTGTACATGAGGCCTTAAAGTAGTGTGTATAATAAACAGTTACCATTTTGTAAATACTTATTTTCATTTTTTTTTACATCCTGGTGCTGCTCATCTCTGGTAGCCACTTTGCAGCCACTTTCTCTCTGCATGCCCTCCAGTGATGGCTTCATGGCATTTCTCCAGGTAGGACCTTGCTAGTACCGGGTTTGACCCCCGTTTGCCTTCAGAACTGCCTTCATTCTTCCTGGCATACATTCAACAAGGTGTTGGAAACATTCCTCGGAGATTTTGGTCCATAGTGACATGATAGCATCACACAGTTGCTTCAGATTTGTCATCTGCACATCCATGATGTGAATCTCTGTTCCACCACATCCCAAAGGTGCTCTATTGGATTGGGATCTGGTGATTGTGGAGGTCATTGGAGTACAGTGACCTCATTGTCATGTTCAATAAACCAGTGGTGAGATGATTTGATCTTTGTGACATGGTGCATTATCCTGCTGGAAGGAGCCATCAGAAGATGGGGACACTGTAGTCTTAAAGTGATGGACATGGTCAGCAACAATACTCGGGTAGGCCGTGGCATTTAAACGATTCTCAATTGGTACTAAGGGGACCAAAGTGTGCCAAGAAAATATCCCCCACACCATTACACCACCAGCCTGAACTGTTGATACGAGGCAGGATGGATCCATGCTTTCATGTTGTTTACACCAAATTCTGACCCCACCATCTGGATGTCTCAGCTGAAATCGAGACTCATCAGACCAGGCAACGTTTTTCCAATCTTCTATTGTCCAATTTTGGTGATCCTGTGCGAATTGTAGCCTCAGTTTCCTGTTCTTAGCTGACAGGAGTGGCACCTGGTGTGGTCTTTTTCTGCTGTAGCCCATCTGCTTCAAGGTTCGATGTGTTGTGCATTCAGAGATGGTATTCTGCATACCTTGGTTGTAACGAGCGGTTATTTGAGTTACTGTTGCCTTTCTATCATCTCGAACCAGTCTGCCCATTCTCCTCTGACTTCTGACACCAACAAGGCATTTTCCTCCATACAACTGCTGCTCACTGGATATTTTCTCTTTTTTGGACCATTCTCTGTAAACCTAGAGATAGTTGTGTGTGAAGATCCCAGTAGATCAGCAGTTTTTGAAATACTCAGACCAGCCCAACTGGCACCAACAACCATGCTACGTTCAAAGTCACTTAAATCCCCTTTCTTCCCCATTCTGATGCTCGGTTTGAACTTCAGCAAGTCATCTTTACCACATCTAGATGCCCAAATGCATTGAGTTGCTGTCATGTGATTGGCTGATTAGCAATTTGCATTACCAAGCAATTGAACAGGTGTACTCAATAAAGTGGCCGGTGAGTGTAGCTTATGGCGCCGCTCCAAGCAAGAATAAACATTTGCCTAAAATTCTTAACAAGGATAACCAAGGTGCTGTCAGTATTCAGAGAGCAAGCATGTGTCTGTATGGGGACCGCCTCTCAATCCAGCTAGCCTGTGTAATCCAAAAGTGAGAAACACCCTCAGTCTGCAGGTCTCTACCATGCTCCTGAAATGTTATGCCCTGCTCACCGGGGCTAAGTCATATGTCCTGGTGGGTGGGGCGAAACGTGTCAGGGGTCATGGTTTAGAGGAGACCTGCAGGCTGAGGCCACTTCCCACTTTTGAAAACACAGAGATCCCGGTTCTCTGAGGGGAGAAGTGACAGATCGTCTATTCATACAAAGTATGAACAGCGATCTGTCATCTCCCCTACACAGTCCCCTCCCCCCTTCAGTTAGAACACACAATTAACCCCTAGATCGCTCCCTAGTGTTAACCCCTTCACTGCCAGTGACATTTTTATAGTAATCAATGCATTTTTATAGCACTGATCGCTGTATAAATGCCAATGGTCCCAAAAATGTGTCAAAAGCATCTGATGTGTCCGCCATAATGTCGCAGTCATGATAAAAATCGCAGATCGCTGCCATTACTAGTAAAAAAAAAAAAAAAACTAATAATAAAAATGCTATAAAAATATCCCCTATTTTGTAGACATAACTTTTGCGCAAACCAATCAATCAATCAATATACGCTTATTGCGATTTTTTTTTAACCAAAAATATGTAGAAGAATATATATTGGCCTAAACTGAAAAAAAAAATGCTTTTTTTAAAAAAAAATGGGGGTATTTATTATAGCAAAAAGTACAAAATATTGTTTTTTATTCAAAATTGTCGCTCTTTTTTTATTTATAGCGCAAAAAATAAAAACCGCAGAGGTGATCAAATACCACCAAAAGAAAGCTCTATTTGTGGGAAAAAAAGGACGTCAATTTTGTTTGGGTACAATGTCGCACGAACGCGCAATTGTCAGTTAAAGCGACGCAGTGCCGAATCGCAAAAAGTGCTCTGGTCAGGAAGGGGGTAAAAGGGCTGAAGCGGTTATTACATGTTAATAATCTGCTGGCCTTGCTTGCTACAGCTTGGCATTGCATACTATTGCTAAATCTGTCATCTACTGGGACCCCCAGATCTTTTGCCATCCTTGACCCCCCCTAGGGGAATTCTCAAAGGGGTGGTAAGGGCTTCCACCCATGCGAACAAGCCCTTAAAATGACATAAACATATTAAAGCTTGCAGGAGATTTTAGGAATTTATTTACATATTTTTCATATATTTATTATGGATGAACTCTATGCCCAATTAGCTCAATGAGCTGGTGAAGTGTTCTAAAGCCTGTTCTCCAACGTGGGTTTGGGGAAAAGTCCAAAAATGGACACGTTCCACAAGAACGTTACATAAGAAATGTAAGGCAAGTTAGTGTCCCATAAAGACGAGAGAAGAAAAATGTACAAGCAGTTTTGGGTTAACAGAATGTGTCCTTTCTTAACATCAAAATCTCTGCCCTCCCCACATATGAATTAAAGGGGTTGTAAAGGTAAAAGTTTTTTCACCTTAATGCATTCTATGCATTAAGGTGAAAAAACTTCTGACAGAACCGCCGCCCCCAGCACCCCCGTTTTACTTACCTGACGCCTCGAAAGTCAGCTTCGCGTTCCCGACATCTGTTCCTCCGCTCACCCTGGCCGCTGATTGGCTGCAGTGGATGGATTGAAAGCAGCGCAGCCATTGGCTCGCGCTGCTGTCAATCACATCCGATGACGCGGCGCGCCGGGGGGCGGGGCCGAGTGATACAGCGAGCGGCTATGGCCGCCGGCTGTATCACGGGAGCGCGCCCGCAAGCACTCACCACCGTGCGAGAGAGCTCGCATGAAGGTGGTAAATGCTTGCGGGGAGGAGCTGAGACAGCCGCCGAGGGACCCCAGAAGACCAGGTTCGGGGCCACTCTGTGCAGAACGAGCTGCACAGTGAAGGTAAGTATGACATGTTTGTTATTTTAAAAAAAAAAAAAAAACACCTTTACAACCCCTTTAAGTTTGTTCTTGCCATGGTACCCTCCCCTTCCTCCTTCCAATCTATCGAGCTCGGCTTCTGAATCCTCTGCTGTGTCTCAGACACCCTGGAGGGCCTGACATGGAGAGTTTGTGTCTCCCACAGACTGTGCATCCTGCTGTCTACTGCTATCAGCGTCACGAAGCAGACTCAATGCAGAGCAAAACCTTCTCTGATCTGGAGCATGGCTGCACAGAATACGGCTGTCCAGGCTCATTGTAAGACGTTAGCAAAGGAAGTGAAGCTAGTATTTCATGTCTTCCTTAAAAGGGGATGGAAAGTGTTTTTGTATACAATTTATTTATTTTCTTATTATATATCCACTGCTAAAAAAGCCCACCTACAAGTATTATTTTAGTTATGTGTGCAGCTCTGTGGGCTGGCGAGCACCTGACTTCCAATGTAAATTTTTGATACTATCACCCTGATCAGTCTATCATAATTCCAGACCCTCTTCCTGACCACCTCGGAGTTTGGGGTGTTGCCATCTGCCTGATCAAATATATTTGAAAAAATACGAGCAGGAAGGGTGAAAACTCCTTAACCACTTAAGGACCAGCCTCGTTTTGGAATTTACATGTTTAAAAGTTGTTTTTTTTTGCTATAAAATTACTTAGAACCCCCAAATATTATATATTGTTTTTTTTTCTAACACCCTAGAGAATAAAATGGCGGTCATTGCAATACTTTTTTTCACACGGTCTTACAAGCACGCTTTTTTTGAAAAAAATTCACTTTTTTGAATAAAACAGTTTAAGACAACAGTAAAGTTAGCCCAATTTTTTTTTATATTGTGAAAGATAACGTTACACAGAGTAAATTGATACCCAACATGTCACGCTTCAAAATTGCACCCGCTCGTGGAATGGCGTCAAACTTTTACCCTCAAAAATCTCCATAGGCCACGTTTAAAAAATTCTACAGGTTGCATGTTTTGCATTACAGAGGAGGTCTAGGGATAGAATTATTGCTCTCGCTCTACCAATCGCGGCGATACCTCACATGTGTGGTTTGACCACCGTTTTCATATGCGGGCGCTACTCACGTATGCGTTCGCCTCGCGTGAGCTCGTCGGACGGGGCGTTTAAAACATTTTTTTTTTAACTTTTCTTATTTATTTTATATGATTTTATTTATTTTTACACTGTTTAAAAAAAAAATTGTGTCACTTTTATTCCTATTACAAGGAATGTAAACATCCCTTGTAATAGAAAAAGGCATGACAGGTCCTCTTAAATATGAGATCTGGGGTCAAAAAGACCTCAGATCTCATATTTACACTAAAATGCAAAAAAAAAAAAAAAAAAAAAAAGTAATTTGAATAAAAATGACATTGAAAAAAATATGCCTTTAAGACGTATGGGCGGAAGTGACGTTTTGGAGACGAGTGGGCGGCATCTTCCCCTCACTCGTCTCCAGGCACAGCTAGAGGACAGACGCGATCGCCTCTGCCGCTACCAACGGCTCCGGTAAGCGGTGGAGGGCACCGGATCGCAGCGGGAGGGGGGCCCCTCTCCTGCCACCGCTAAAAGTGATCTTACAGCGAATCCGCAGCAGAGACCACTTTTATCTTGTAGCCGACCACTGCACGAAAACGGGGATACCGGGGTTATGGCAGCTAGCTGCTGCCATAACAACCATATCCGCCGGCAAAGTTAGGACATACATCGGCGTGCGGCGGGCGGCAAGTGGTTAAATTGGTTAGGTGTGCAGAAATGTAAAGTAGAACTAAATCCTCTTATCAGGGGCGTACCTACAGGGGTCACAGGCGTCGCAGGGGTCACAATTGCCCTGTACACCTGGATAGCAAGTGTGAATGCATATACAGGAATCTCGCCTTTACCAGCCCCTTGCTTTTCTGAATGCAGATTCAGTGATCCGTACCAACTCTCTACATTCATAACTGAAACATGGTAAACTGTGTTTACTATGCTTCAGTTTGTGAATGAACGGAAAAGCTCTGCACAGTGTGCAGTAAAATCAGAATAAAACAATTCAGTATAATAGAGGAGCGTGTACAACTGTGCAAGACTAAAGGGAAGGCTGGAGTCCAGTTTTAAAAAGAGCAGGATAGGTATATGCTTTGGGGAATATTCCATTGTTATAGATAACAGGGCTAAATGAAGCTGAAGAGCCCTCAGGGGCACATGCTGACCTACACTCTCATATACAGCATCCTTTCTTGTAAAAGTCAACAGGAAAGGAAGGAGAACGATGAGAGCACCACATGATTTTTTAATCAGTCTATACTATAGATTTATTAATTCCAAACGAAAGGTCACCTCGTGCAATGGAGAGCTGACCCTTCAAGCTCCTGATTATTTTTACTTTTGGGTTCAGCACTCCGCCAACACTACTTTTGTAAAAGTCAGCAGGGAGAGGACAGACATGAAGGCAATAGAAGATACACTACCCTTAAGCAAGCCATACATTATACAATTTTCTTTCCTTCAATCAGAGGCGGCCCATCCATTAAGGGCGCTCGAGCGCCACCCTCCCCCCTGTCCTTTGTCGCCTCCCCTAGACCATGTGTCCGGCCCCTTTCAGGACACCGGTCCATTAAGGGCGCTCAAGCGCCACCCCCCTGTCCTTTGTTGCCTCCCCTAGACCATGTGTCTGGCCCCTTTCAGGACACTGGTCCATTAAGGGCGCTCAAGCGCCACCCCTCCCCACTGTCCTTTGTCGCCTCCCCTAGACCATGTGTCCTGCCCCTGTATAATACAGGTATCTGCACCCACTTCCAGGAATAGACTCCGGCGGTAAATCATGCCCCCTCCCGCACTCCCCCGCTGTCTCCTGGGAAACACACAGGTCCCAGGAGATAGCGGGGACCATTGAGAGCGCGCAGCGCGACTCGCGCATGCGCAGTAGGGAACCAGGAAGTGAAGCCGCAATGCTTCACTTCCTGATTCCCTCACTGAGAATGGCAACGGCAGCACCCGAGGACCGAGGGACGGTTCGGTCACGGGTGCCGACATTGCTGGACCCTGGGACAGGTGAGTGTCCTTATTTTAAAAGTCAGCAGCTGCAGTATTTGTAGCTGCTGACTTTAAAAAAAAAAAATTTCGTGGGACTCCCACTTTAAAGCGGAGTTCCACCCTAAAGTGGAACTTCCGCTCATCGGATTCCTCCCCCCCTCCGGTGTCACAATTGGCACCTTTCAGGGGGGAGGGGGGTGCAGATACCTGTATAATATAGGTATCTGCACCCACTTCCGGGTATAGCTAGCCGCAGACTCCCCGCCCACCCCCGTTGTGTTGTGGGAAATACACAGTTCCCACAACACAATGGGGACCAGTGTAAACGCGCAGCGCGACTCGCGCATGCGCAGTAGGGAACCGGGCAGTGAAGCCGCAACGCTTCACTTCCCGATTCCCTCAGTGAGAATGGCGGCGGCAGCACCCGAGGATCGAGGGACGGTTTGGTCTCGGGTGCCGACATCGCTGGACCCCGGGACAGGTGAGTGTCCTTATTTTAAAAGTCAGCAGCTGCAGTATTTGCAGTTGCTGACATCTAAAAAAAAAATTTTAGCAAAACTCCGCTTTAAGGATCCCCATTAAGTTGTCCAATAAGTGGGATGCCGCTGACTAGTAAGGGCGCAGGCTGAGGAGAGGTCCATCCTGACTCAGCACGCTGTAGAAATAGGAAGATATAGCCCAGCCGCCGCACACCTCACCTACCCTGAGTGGTTAGCAGGGAAAAGCAGCCTCAGCTCGATTCATCCAGGCCACACCCCCAACATGTTTCACCCTGGCCCTGGGACCTAATCATGTTGAAGGAAGGTGGGGCGAAACATGTTGGGGGGCGTGGCCTGCATGAATCTAGCTGAGGCTTCTTTTCCCCGCTAACCACTCAGGCCAGGTGTGCGGCGGCTGGGCTAGCTTTTCCTATTTCTGGAGGCAGGAATTCTAATTCATGTACAGGAACTCGCAGGGTATGAAACTCACTGTATGCTCAAATGTTAATCTAAAGTGAAGCTGATAGACTGCTGAGATGGATTATCAATAAGTAATGCATGGGCTGATTTACCTTCCCAGGAGAATATGCTGCTTTGGGTACCTTCTAGTGTTGCTGACTTTTTAAAATTCCCAGGCATTCGGTTTTGTAACCTCAGCTGAAGGTAAGGATAAGAATTCTCCCTTCATTAGAATTCACATGATTAGATGCCTGGCATTTTTGGCTATATGAGTAGCACTGGAGGAAAAAAAAACGCAGCAGCATTTTCTCCAGGGTCAGTAAGCATCTCTGCCCAACTATTGCTTTTTTTTTTGCAGTTTACTTAGTTTTATGTTAACGTTTAATATAGGTCTGCTTTAAGTGATGTGAAAGCTTCCTTTCAGCGGCTGACATATATACAGTTGTAATGCTCACAATGTACAGTAATTGGTAGGTTGCTTTCTATTTCCAATTGCTTTCACTTAATCGATTGAACTCTTTCAAACTGAGAGATGTCAAACCGGTGACTCCTCTGTACTGCAGTACATGCGGATAGACTAAAATCGACAAGCACATTAGGCATTTTTTTTGCCCTTGGCAAGACGCACAACACAAAGATACAGGATATGATTTCTTTCTTCGGGGAAGCAATAACGGAACAGTCTTTCTCTCAAAGGCCGAAATCTGTTACTGTGCTGTAAACTGCTGGGGTCACATCCCAATGAAAACTGCAAATCCAATTTTCCAGCTTGATTGTTCTAATGTGTTTTTAGTGATCTTCTTCAAGTAAACCTGTTACTATCTGACTGAGCATTCGATGTACAAATGCCAAAGCAGAAATTACCTTCTGTGAAAGGAGCATGGAAAATCAATCAGTAACATCTAGAAAAATAGGCTGCCTATGTTATATGCAAATCTTGACTTTCCTGTAAAAGTCGAGCTTGTCCCCTCCTCCCTTCACCTTGCAAGTTTTCCTATTGGTCATCTAGGTTTCCCATATTATTGAGCATTCTATGCACAAATGCCAAAGCAGAAATTACCTTCTGTGAATGGAGCATGGAAAATCAATCAGCACATTTTGAAAAATAGGCTACCTAGGTTATATGCAAATCTTGACTTTCTTGTAAAAGTCAAGTGTGAACCCTCTTCCTTCCACCTCACAGGTTTCCCTATTGGTTATCTAGGCCAGGGGTCTCCAAACTTTCTAAACAAAGGGACAGTTTAAGGTCCTTCAGACTTAAGGGGGGCTGGATTGTGGCCACTGAGAGTAGAAAAGGTCCCAAACGTTATTAAATAAACAATGCCCCATCTTTGGTGTCAGTGGAAGGATTTCTGCCCCTTTATTGGGGTCAGTGGGGTAATTATGTCTTATTGTTGGTATCAGTGAATGAGAATAGCTCCCCAAGGGCTGGATAAATGCCTGGGCCACAGTTTGGAGACCCCTGATCTAGGCTTCCCGGGATGTTGAGGTGGGAAGTGTTTGGCTTCAGGCTCAACTTTTATGTATGCATATAAATTGGGCTCCCTATAGCTCGACCTCTAACTGAACATGTGGTTTTTATTGAAGATAACCTTGGTTTATGTATTTTTGTATCAAATGATGAATTTTATGAAAGGTTTACATTAACCTCCTGCCACCCACATAATGCAAATGTGCAGTGGTGACAAGGGGGGACTTTAACACCCACATAGAAAAAAAGATTACAGCACACACATACAAAAATGACATTTAACTCCTGCAAGGCTATTTAAAAACACCTGAGCATATTCAGAAAAGATGGGGATTTAGTTACACCATATGGCCATATAGTGCTAAGCCCACTACTATGTCAATATCCCCAATAACCCCAATATCAGTGGGTCCTACGCTATCTATAGAATGGAAGATCCTGCTTCTCTGAACCATGGGAGACATACACTCCTCTAAATAGGAGAATTAAAAGAACTCCTCCTAGAACACAGGTGGACACTAATAAGAGGCAATGATGGGGGGGGGGGGTGCTCCAGCCCAAAGGGATTTGGTCAGAATCCATATACTAGACAAACAAAGATTTGGGGGGCACACCCTAAAAAATGCATAAAAGATGGTGCAGCCATAAGACCATACAGACAGGAAAAAAGGATCTTTTATGCATTTTTTAGGGTGTGCCCCCCAAATCTTTGTTTGTTTAACACCCACATGCCACACATGTATGTCCTGGGCAGCAGAGCTTTCTATGCTTACTGTGCACTCCCGGCTGTCAAAAGAGGCTCTCATTTTTATCAATGATCAGAAGCTGGAGGGACTGGCTCCAGATCATGTGACCACCATGACAGCCAATCACAATGGTCACATGATCATTCGGTCCATCCCCTGGGGACCCTGTTATAAGAACACCAGGGCTGGACAGGAAGGGTGAAAGAAAGTATCTTACATGTAATTCAGTATAAACTAAATTAAAGTATAACTAAAGGCAGATTTTTTGTTTTTTAGTTTTGGATAAAGTGGGGAGAGATTAGAAACTCTGTCAGTTTTTTTTATTGCTGTCTGTGTGCCCCCAGACATTCATCCTCTCTATGTGACCTGGTGACCGTGAAAGTCAAAGAAAATCTCAACTTTTGAACTGTCATCAGAACAATAATATAGGGGAAATCTTCCAATGGGGACAATGGGGGTAGAGCTGACACAAGGCTAATCCCATCATAGATACCTTCAAGAGTTAGCCAAGTTAGCCCACAGACAGAAATAGGTGACTCAATGAACACAGTTAACAATGGGAGAGATCTACTTAACAATAAACATAACAAACAGTGATCTCAGCCCACCTCAGACTATCTTGCAACAGTATTCAAGAATACATAGGGCTGTCCAAATCTCTTTAACCGGTTCCCGACCGGCGCACGCCGATGTACGTCGGCAGAATGGCACGACTGGGCAAATGGACGTACCTGTACGTCCATTTGAATTCCCCCGCCGTGCCATTGCATGCGCGCCGCCGGCGGCGCCCGCGCGCGCGGGGGCTCCGTGAGTCGGGTCGCGGGTCCCGCGATCGCCTCACGGAGAGGACAAACGGGGAGATGCTGATGTAAACAGCATCTCCCTGTTCTGCCTAGTGACAAGTGTCACTCGATCTCTGCTCCCTGTCATTGGGAGCAGAGATCAGTGACGTCACACACCAGCCCAACCCCCTACAGTTAGAAGTCCCTCCCCTAGGACACACTTAACCCCCTCCCCGCCCCCTAGTGGTTAACCCCTTCACTGCCAGTGTCATTTACACAGTAATCAATGCATTTTTAATCGCACTGATCATTGTATAAATGACAATGGCCCCAAAAATGTGTCAAAAATGTCCGACATGTCCGCCATAACGTCGCAGTCACAATAAAAATAGCTGATCGCCGCCATTACTAGTAAAAAAAAAAATTTTTAATAAAAATGCTAAAAAACTATCCCTTATTTAGTAAACACTATAACTTTTGCGCAACCAATCAATCAACGCTTATTGCGATTTTTTTTTTACCAAAAATATGTAGAAAAATACGATCGGCCTAAACTGAGGAAAAAAAATGTTTTTTATATATTTTTGGGGGATATTTATTATAGCAAAATGTAAAAAAAATGAGTTTTTTTTCAAAATTACCGCTCTTATATTGTTTATAGCGCAAAAAATAAAAATTGCAGAGGCGATCAAATACCACCAAAAGAAAGCTCTATTTGTGGGAAAAACAGGACGTCAATTTTGTTTGGGAGCCACGTCGCACGACCGCGCAATTGTCAGTTAAAGCGACGCAGTGCCGAATCGCAAAAAACGCTCTGGTCAGGAAGGGGGTAAAATCTTCCGGGGCTGAAGCGGTTAACCCGCTTTCTTTTCACATACATCTGTTTACTGAGTTTCAAGATGGCAGAGACCATCACGGCATCCTTGACTGTTAATTATAATAATGTCCTTTTGCATTATATAACAGGACATCTTCCTAAATGCTTGTAGCTCCCTTAAATGTCAGGGCCCATAGTCAGTGGGTAGGTGGCTTGCCCCTAGTCCTCTCCATAAGCTTCTGTCCTGGTTGGGTCTGTTACAGTCACAACCAGGGATTTTCTCAATTTAGAGAGATTTCTTCTCCCTTCCTTTTGTTGCTATGGGACAGGAAGTGAATGGAAACCTCCTCAATGCCATTGCCCAAAAAAAAAAAACTGACGGGGGTTATAACTTAAAAGTTTTGTCTTTTGTTCTGAACACATATTGTCTGGTTGAAGAACAACTGAACCCTCGTAATGTAATAGGGCTCCATCACACTTGCTTTGGTCTCTGAAGAGTAATCCAGAGATCAAAAATCCTGTTCAGAAGGCATTTGGCAGGTGGCGAGAAGGCTTTGTATCGCCCCTACTGCCCCAATTGACCCCCATTTGGAGAAACCTTTTAGAAACAGAGCCAAGTTCTTCTGTCTGCCTCAGTTTTTCGATCTGATGTATAGCCCTTTAAGTTCAAATCTAACGACCAAAAGTGCTATACTACACTAAACTTCTCACCAACCTTTACATTTTTTCAATATTTATCTTTTCCACCATGGAAAGCTTGAATACTGAGCCCGGCCAGTAATGGGCTGATAATGCAAGCAGATAGCTGGCATTGCTGGCTGAGATCTGGCAAGTTCCAAGGTATATATCTATCTATATATCTATCTATAGATATATAGATAGATATATACACTAAACAGTATATTGCCCTATCTGGACTGTACTGGTGTATAAGAAAAGGGGAAATCCTTGTCTGTCATTGAGGGATTGTCTACATTGGGATTAAACAGCTTTTTTTTCTTCTATCAAGCTGTACATTAGTTTTGAAGCATTCATCCCCCTATTAGTGACAAGAATGTTTGTTGAATTTTCCTATTTGCATGGCCATATGCTGGAACATTGTTCAAATAAGGGGGTTACCCTCTCTATGACACACTGATACTGTGCTGAGCTATTTGTTTGGGGGTTTTGCTAGTCCTTTGGAGTCGTGCTTACATTTTGGTGATACTGTACATAAAGTCTTGCCAAGACTCCTGAAGAAGCCATGATCTTGGCGAAACATGTAGAGTCGATAAACTTTTGTACAATGACCGTATGAATTCATTCATGTTGGTTTTAATATTCAATTTTAATGATGTTTATTAAATAAAATGTATTAATATTATTTTGTCTTCTATCTGATTAATATGTACCTTAAAACTCCCAATTTCTACTTCTCCCTTTGAAATTGTCCTATTATGGGGAGGTGGTGCATGTAAATAAGACCTTGTATCCTTGGTTAAACCTATTATACTATATCGGTATCTGATGTTCTCAGCAGATAAATATTGTAAACAAATTTCAAGGGAGATGGAAGTTTGTACTAGGTGCTTCCCTTCTGGAATTGTTGAAATCTTCATTGTTGCAATGGGTCCTCATTGAAGACTATGTTGATCCAAAAGGGAGAATAATAGTACAGTACTGTTTTTTTTTTTTCTTGGTTTTTTTTTTAGTTTCTATTTTTGACTGATGCAGTTGAACAGTTGGGTTGTCTGAACATTCCTGTTCATGGCTGTGGAGGGGGAAGGATGACAGAGTGGTGAAAGGCACGTCTTCAGAGAGACTAATGCAATCAGACGTAGACATAAGGACTGTCATCCAATCACATCAATGACTACTCAGCTCATGCTTATGACTAGCTTAAGATGGAAAAAAAATTGGTGATTTACCACCGGCAGACAAAGTGTTAATTAAGAGGCAGTGATAAACTGCAATTAGCTGCACGATTCCAATTATCAAAGCTGCACAGCAATTAGTTCCAGTGTGCTTGTTAGCTGTGCGGCAGGGTAATTACAATACATTGCAGTAATTACTTGTATCCACGCAGATTGCGATCAGTGGCCTGGAAATATGCGCACTGCATAAAACATGGCGTTGGCACAGCTTGCTGGTCCTGAAACTCCTTTCAGGTACCGTATGGCAGACACCTAACTATTTACTTGTGGGCCTTGCTTGTGCTAAAGTAGGAATTATTTTGCAAAATGCAATTACTAGGCAATTACTGCATCAAAGTGGCTGTGTGCAGATCCCTTATCTAAAGCGGTTTCACCCAAGAAAAGCAAGTTGTTTTCCCAGCGTAAACACAGTCATCGATAGGAGTTATTTTTATCAGTGCATGACATGCCTGCAAAATGTGAAGCTGCTAGAAAGCTTGTCTGTTGCTTTTTATTAAAAGAAAAAAAAAAGAAACCTTTTTTGGGTTCTCAGCTGAGCAACAGAGTTACAATTTGCCGGTTATGGTGTTATAACTGCTTCCAGCTTTGATCTCAGCCTTCTTTGCAACTGTGGATTTGTAGCTTCAGTATTAAGCCCTATGGGCTTGCAAAATGGTGGTGCTGGATTTAGAGCTAGAGCAGAATTAAAGTCCAAAATACTTACTTCTCCTTCAACAGTCTGAGGTCCCTCGCTGGCTCCAGTATCTTCTACCCAGCTTCTTCTGAGTGCAGGGCTATAGCCGTCTTTATGGGCCAGCATGGGATGGCGTCACACCTGAACATGCGCAGGGGTTTAGTCATCCCAGCATGAAGGATCTGTTTCAGAATGTAAACTGAGCTGTGCATGTGCAGCTCAATGTACATTCTGGCCATACATTATACAATTTTCTTTTACAACGATCCTTTAGCTTTACCAAAACCATGTATTATGAGGTCTAGCCTAAACACTTTGAATGTGTATGCAACTAGGCAGGCCCTTGCACTACAAAGTTGAAGGTAAATCTAAAGGAAATTGAATAAGAAAATTGTATAATGTACAGAAAGACTGTGTTTTCTACCTGATCTTTAGTTTCCTCCCATGGTCCACGAAAAGAAAAAAAAAAAAGTGAGCTAAAGAGACAAACTGTCAACTTGTCCATTGGATGTGTGTTGATAGCCCCTCCAACCATTTTCCCCAGGAAGGCATACTCACCAATCCACATTCCCTTACTGCCTAAGCGCTGCAGGACTCCAAAACTGGAGCTTACCCAGGTGGATAATGTCACTGCCCCTCACCAGCATAGAGGGTTTGGGCCAGGCGTTTGGTCACTCAGGCCTGACCACTGTCACATGGTGAATGCCACATAGTCCCCTATTAGTCCACTATAGTCTTCCAGCCTTTCTTTGCGGTGGTGCTAGAAGGCAACAAGGGAGTGCTAATGGGTTAATATACCTTGCAGTGTATAAGTGGGCTATCAGCAGACATTAACACTTTGCCCTAAATGGGAAAGAGACAGTATCTTTTTAAAAATAATGTGGAGCAATTTTGTTTATAGTTTTCTTTTTTAGGGTGAGGACATAAAACTAAAATTTTTAGTAGGGATGCCCTAATACCAGCATCGGTATCAGTGCCGATGCCAAATATTTGCACGAGCACTCGTACTCTTGCAAATGCTCCGATACCCAAAACTGATACCTTTGTGGTGTGATCTACAAAATGAATGCCTCTTTTTCACCTTTTTCAATTTCTCCTTACCTCCTGTTGCAAAAAGCCTGTTGTTTACAGAGCTCAATAGAGCAATTGAAATTTACACACACAAGTGAATGAGTCAGAGCAGTGACTCCTCACCCTCCATATGGCACCCTGTAGGGGACCCAGTCAGAGACAGCCTAAAAGGCAAGAGAGAGAGAGAATATATGTAAATATATATATATATATATATATATATATACACACACACACACACAGTATACAGTTAAATCACAGATATACTTCAAGAACTGATAGGGATACCATTAACCATTCAATGATTGATTTCACTTGCTGCCAGCCTAGAACTGTTGTTTGATGACCTTACGTTGAGGTCAGATCACGATTTTTTAAACTCTGCTTCTGACAATTGAGTTAAAAGCTTCTTAATCCTTCCCATAATATTCAACTATTTAACTAACTCCATGGTTAACAGAGGACAGAATTAAAACTAGACTTGGGAAATTTAACATTAATAAATCACCGGGACCGGATGGCTTGCACCCAAGGGTACTTAGGGAACTCAGTCAAGTAATTGCCAGACCATTGTTCCTATTTTTTACTGACAGTCTGCTGACTGGAATGGTACCAGCTGATTGGAGAAAAGCCAATGTAGCACCAATATTTAAAAAGGGCCCAAAATACATCCCTGGGAATTACAGACCAATTAGCCTAACATCAATAGTATGCAAGCTCTTGGAGGGGATGATAAGGGACTATATACATGGTTTTAGTAATGAGAACGGTATCATTAGCACTAATCAGCATGGATTCATGAAGAACCGTTCTTGCCAAACCAATCTACTAACCTTCTATAAGGAGGTGAGTTGCCAGCTAGATAAAGGAAGGCCCGTAGACATGGTGTATCTGGATTTATCTGGATTTTACAAAAGCATTTGACACAGTTCCCCATAAACATTTACTGTACAAAATAGGGTCCGTTGGCATGGACCATAGGGTGAGTACATGGATTGAAAACTGGCTACAAGGGCGAGTTCAGAGGGTGGTGATAAATGGAGAGTACTTGGAATGGCCAGTGGTGGGTAGTGGGGTCCCGCAGGGTTCTGTGCTGGGACCAATCCTATTTAATTTGTTCATAAACAACCTAGAGGATGGGGTAAACAGTTCAATCTCTGTCTTTGTGGACGATACTAAGCTAAGCAGGGCAATAACTTCTCCACAGGATGTGGAAACCTTGCAAAAAGATCTGAACAAATTAATAGGGTGGGCAACTACATTGCAAATGAGGTTGTAGAAAAATTTAAAATAATGCATTTGAGTGGCAAAAATATGAATGCAATCTATACATTGGGGGGGGGGGGGGGGGCTCTGGGAGAATCAAGGATGGAAAAGGACCTGGGGGTCCTAGTAGATGATAGGCTCAGCAATGGCATGCCAAGCTGCTGCTAACAAAGCAAACAGAATATTGGCATGCATTAAAAAAGGGATCAATTCCAGAGATAAAACGATAATTCTATCGCTCTACAAGACTCTGGTCTGGCCACACCTAGAGTATGCTGTCCAGTTCTGGGCACCAGTCCTCAGGAAGGATGTACTGGAAATGGAGCAAGTACAACTAAGGGCAACCAAGCTAATAAAGCGTCTGGAGGATGTTAGTTATGAGGAAAGGTTGCGAGCACTGAACTTATTCTCTCTGGAGACGAGATACTTGAGAGGGGATATGATTTCAATCTACAAATACCGTACTGGTGACCCCACAATAGGGATAAAACTTTTTTGCGGAAGGGAGTTTAACAAGACACGCAGCCATGAATTAAAATGAGAAGAAAAGAGGTTTAACCTTAAACTACGTAGGGGGTTCTCTACTGTAAGAGGGGCAAGGATGTGGATTGATAGTTTCAAAAAATTATTAGATAAGCACCTGAACAACCACAACATACAGGGATATACAATGTAATACTGACATATAATCACACACATAGGTTGGACTTGATGGACTTGTGTCTTTTTTCAACCTCACCTTCTATGTAACTGTGTAACTAGCAACGTGACATGGCACTCGCATGGCATCTCATCCCTCAGTTGCTTTAAATTTTCAAGACATGAGATTTTCATCAAAGAGTTTTAATTATTTATACACAAAAAATATCAAGTCATATACAGTGCATCCGGAAAGTATTCACAGCGCTTCATTTTTTTTCATTTTTGCACATTTTGTTAAAGCCTTATTCCAAAATGGATTAAATTCATTATTTTCCTCAAAATTGTACAAACAATACCCCATTATGACACGGTGAAAGAAGTTTGTTTGAAATTTTTGAAAAATTATTAAAAAAGAAAAAAAAATCCCATGTACATAACTATTCACAGCCTTTAGTCAATACTTTGTTGAAGCACCTTTGGCACCAATTACAGCCTCAAGTCTTTTTGAGTGTTATGCTACAAGTTTGGCACACCTATTTTTGGACAGTTTCTCCCGTTCTTTTTTGCAGGAACTTTCAAGCTCCATCGGGTTGGATGGGAAGTGTCGGTGCACAGCCATTTTCAGATCTCTCCAGAGATGTTCAATAGGGTTCAAGTCTGGGCTCTGGCTGGGCCACTCATGGACATACACAGAGTTGTCCCGTGAATAATTTTTCGAAGATTTCAAACAAACTTCTTTCACCTTGTCATAATGGGGTATTGTTTGTACAATTTTGAGGAAAATAATACATTTAATCAATTTTGGAATAAGGCTTTATCTTGGCTGTGTGTTTAGGGTCGTTGTCCTTTTGGAAGATGAACCTTCGCCCCAGTCTCAGGTCCAGAGCGCTCTGGAGCAGGTTTTCATCAAGGATGTCTCTGTACATTGCTGCATTCATCTTTCCCTTGATCCTGACTAGTCTCCCAGTTTCTGCCGCTGAAAAACATCTTCACAGCATGGTGCTGCCACCGCCATGTTTCACTGTAGGGATGGTATTGGCCAGGTGATAAGCGGTGCCTGGTGTCCTCCAGACATGATGGTTGCCATTCAGGCCAAAGAGTTCAATCTTTGACCAGAGAATTTTGTTTCTCATGGTCTGAGTCCAAATTCCAGGTGGGCTGTCAAGTGCCTTTTACTGATGAGTGGCTTCCATCTGGCCACTCTACCATACAGGCCTGATTGGTGGACTGCTGTAGAGATGGTTGTTCTTCTGGAAGGTTCTCCTCTCTCCACATAGAAATGCTGGAGCTCTGTCAGAGTGACCATCAGGTTCTTGGTCTCCTCCCTGACTAAGGCCCTTCTGCCCTGAATGCTCAGTTTGGCCGGGTGGCCCGCTCTAGGAAGTCCTGGTGGTTCTGGTGGTTTCACTCTTCTTCCATTTACAGATGGAGTCCATTGTGCTCATTGGGACCTTCAATGCTGCAGAAATTTTCTGTACCCTTCCCCTGATCTGTGCCTTGATACAATTCTGTCTCAGAGGTCTACAGACAATTCCTTGGGCTTCATGGCTTGGTTTGTGCTCTGACATGTACTGTTAGCTGTGGGATCTTATATAGACAGGTGTGTGCCTTTCCAAATCATGTCCAATAAACTGAATTTACCACAGGTGGACTCCAATTAAGTTGTAGAAACATCTCAAGGATGATCAGTGGAAACATGATGCACCTGAGCTCAATTTTGAGTGTCATGGCAAAGGCTTTGAATACTTTCACATTGCCATTATGGGGTATTGTTTGTAGAATTTTTAGGAAAACAATTGATTTAATCCATTTAGGAATAAGGCTGTAACATAACAAAATGTGGAAAAAGTGAAGCGCTGTGAATACTTTCTGGATTCACTGTATAGCTAGCATTTAGAGTTTAGACATGCCGGCAAATACATATAAAATTGTATGAACACTTTCTCTCTTCTGAAGGTTCTTACATACCCATATTCCAGTTTGTTTTCTTTGTGTATTGGTTATTAAAAGGTTTATACATGTTTTTATTATTATTTGTATAAAATTGTAACTTCACAATCAAACATTTAATGCAGAAGGCTTCCACGACATTGGTTTTGCAGAGCATGCTGAGTTTTCTATAGAGAAAGCACAGCAGTAGCTTTTCTTTTTATTACTTACCACAGACAGACCCTGTCACTAAGGCCCCTTTCACACTGGGGCGGTAGGGGGCGTCGGCGGTAAAACAGCGCTATTTTTAGCGCTGTTTTACCGCAGTATTCGGCCGCTAGCGGTGCGGTTTTAACCTCCCGCTGGCGGCCGAAAAAGGGTTAAATCCACTCGTATAGCGCGGCTATAGCCGCGGTATTGCCGCGGTATAGCCGTGCTGTCCCATTGATTTCAATGGGCAGGAGCGGTTTAGATGTGGCTGACAGGAGATTTTTTCTTCTCCTGCCAGCGCACCGCTTCAGTGTGAAAGCCCTCGGGCTTTCACACTGAACAAACAGCGGAGGCTGTTTTGGGGCGGTTTGCAGGCGGTATTTTTAGCGCAATAACGCCTGCAAACCGCCCCAGTGTGAAAGGGGCCTAAGTTAAAAAATTGTAAAACCGCAGGAAAAGTATTTTAAGTGCTTACTTGCAGTGTTTTTATTTTGCATAAATAATGTTTTTTTTCACTTGCAATGAGCCTCTGAACTTCCTAAAAACGTAATCGATTCTCTAGCACAGCCCCCTATTTCGCATTGCACATTAACCCTCTCTTCTTTTGGGAGTGTCTAATTGCTCTCTCTACATCATTTGAGTGATAGGTCTGAGTCTGTTTCGGCAGTGCCCAGCAGGAGTCTCAGGACTTTTGGATATCTTCTTTTATGTACCGTGCGATGTAGACGTGCAATGGATTGTGACCGATCCGTGACCCGAATGGGTCAACCTGTTCGGATCGGCACACCGCGCAATCCATAGGAAAGGCCGCGGCTTCGGCCTAGCTCCGGAGCGGCGGCCATCTTGGTACACCCGGCGGCTGCCGCTGTCTCGTCGGGAAGTGACGGTTCGTCGCCGCCATCTTGCTACACCCCACACTCCTGCACAGTAATGATAGAGTGAGAAGGGGGCAAGCGTACATCTTTTTACACCCACCGGAGTTTTAGATTTCACAGTTATTTTCAACACAAAATGGAGCTTATATGCTTAAATACAGTATTTGTAACTCTAACAGACTGTTTAGATGTAAAATTTTAAAAGCAGCAGCAAACCTGCTGAACTTACATGGTTGCTAATGTGAAAGAACACCTCTGATTTTTACATTTAACATTTAGTTATATGTGAATTTAGAGGTGTTCTGTCACATTAGCAACCATGTAAGGTCAGCAGGTTTGCTGCTGTTTTTAAAATGCAACATCTAAACAGTTAGTCGGATTTACAAATACTGTATTTAAGCATATAAGCTCCAGTTTGTGTTGAAAATAACTGTGAAATCTAAAACTACGGTGGGTGTAACAAGATTTGTCTTGTCTTTTTTTTTTTTTTGCTGATCTGAAAAATTATCCAATCCGTGACTCTGATCCGAGGAACAATCTGATCCGTGAGTTTTTTTGATCCGTTGCACCCCTAGTGCGATGGTACCTCTGATGATTCAGCATTGTGAGAAAATTGAACTTCAGCTATTTAGCTTTGTAAACGATGGCACAGCAGTCAAGGTTAGCTACTGCACAGGTCCCAGGCTCATCTCTCACCTAGGGTTGCCACCTGTCCGGGATTCACCCGGAAAGTTCGGGTTTGAAATCATCAGAGTTCAGCGTTCCCCTTTACAACAGAGGCCACAGTGTTCTCCCCTACATCAGAGTCTTCTTCGTACTACAGAATTTTCAGTGTTTCCCCTTAAATCAGGGTTCCCAGAGCATCCCTTATGTTAGAGTCCCCAGAATTCTCCCTACATCAGAGTCTGCAGAGTCACCCCCTTATAGTGAAAGGAAACTCTGTGGACTCTGATGTAAAGGGGGACTCTTGGTATTAACTTCATATGATTAGAAATGTTTTTTAATAGCAAAATATATGTATAGTTTTTACTATAAAAAAAATTGCTGTGTGATGCTAAAGTGTTCGGGTTTGACTTGAACAAAAAGTGGCAACCCTACTCTCACCAGGGATGTTAAGTACATGTTCATTTGTCCTGTGATGAAGTGGGTTTCCTCTGGGCTCTCTAGTCTTCTCCCACAGCTCACAAACATATGGATAGGTTAAAACCTAAAACATATAAAACACAATTTAATCCTCTATGATTAAAGTAGGAGTAAACTACCTTGTATGATTTTTTACCTATAATAAGCCTTACCTATAGGAAAAGTAAATGTCTCCTAAAAGTGCACCATTTAGGAAATATCTACTTTAGATGCAGCCTGTGACATCACCAACGCATGCGCGCTGAAGGAACAGCATGCCGTAAACACTGAGATCTTTGCTGGCTTGGCCATTCTTGTCACTCAGGGCGGGAAGCCGGAAGTAAGACTGGGTGAAGATTTTTCATAGCAGAAGCCGATCTGTGGGTGCTGGGCACTCGATATCCTCTGGCACCCACCAATCATCGAGCAGAGATTCAGAACTATGTAAACAAGGCAGAATTCTGTTCTGACAGGGGAGAGGGATGGATTCTGTGTTCCTGCAAAGCAGGAACTAAAATCCATCTCTTCCCCTAGTAAAAGCAGCACACACAGTACACAAACACTGATCAGACACATATTTAACCCTTTGATCACCCTAAAAGTTTAACCCCTTCCCAGCCAGTGTCATTAGTACAGTGACAGTGCATATTTTTACCACTGATCACTGTATTAGTGTCATTGGTTCCCGTAAAGTGTCAGCTAGTGTCCAATTTGTCTGCAGTAATTCAAGTATATATCCCATAGTTTGTAGATGCTGTAACATTTGCGTAAACCAACATCAGAGATGCTTGAGCCCTTGAGGATAGGCATTTGTTAAAAGAGCTTGGCAGCAGTGGGATTCGAACCCACGCCCCCGAAGAGACTGGAGCCTAAATGCTTTCTAAATGGATAGGCTTGGGATTTTCTTACCAAAAATATGTAGCAGAATGCTGTACATATTTTACATATTGGCCTAAATTGTTTAAGAAATTTTAGTTTTTCAATGTTTTTATTGGATGTGTTTTATAGCAGAAAGTAAAAAAAAATAATTTTTTAAAAATTGTCACAGATCACAGAGGTGATCAAATACCACCATAATAAAGCTCTATTTGTGGGGAAAAAAATAACAGATTTTTTTTGGGTACAGCGCCGCATGACCGTGCAATTGTCAGTTAAAGTAAAGCAGTGCCGTATCGCAAAAAAGTGGCCTGGTCATAAACGGGGGTAAATCTTCCAGAGGTCAAGTGGTTAATTGAACAAGCTGATGTTAGAAGCTGATTAGCTACCATGCACAGCTCCATAAGATCCCCATGCACCAAACTTGCTCATCCATGTCTTTATGGACCTTGCTTTGTGCACTGGTGCGCAGTTATGTTGGAACAGGAAGGGGACATCCCCAAACTGTTCCCACAAAGTTGGCAGCATGAAATTGTCTTGGTATGCTGACACCTTAATGCCCCGTACACACGGTCGGATTTTCCAACAACAAAACCGTGGATTTTTGTTCGAAGGTTGTTGGCTCCAACTTGTCTTGCACGCACACGGTCACACAATTGTTGGCCAACAATTCAGAACGTGGGAACGTGGTGACGTACAAGACGTACGACGAGCCGAGAAAAAGGAAGTTCAATAGCCAGTACGGCTCCTTCTGCTTGATTCCGAGCATGCGTGAACTTTTGTGCGACGGACTTGTGTACGCATGATTGGAAATTCCGACAACAAAGTTTTGTTGGCAGGAAATTTGAGAACCTGCTAGCCAACATTTGTTGGCGGAAAGTACGCCAACAAATGTCCGATGGAGCATACACACGGTCGGACTTTCAGCCAACAAGCTCACATCCAACATTTCCCGTCAGAAAACCTGGCGTACGCGGCATTGAAGTTCCCTTCACTGGAACTAAGGGGCCAAGCCCAAACCCTGAAAAACAACCTCACGCCATAATCCCCCCTCCACCAAATGATTTGGACCAGTGCACAAAGCAAGGTCCATAAATACCTGGATGAGTGAGTTTGGGGTGGAGGAACTTGACTGGCCTATACGAGTCCTAACATCAACCCGATTGAACAATTTGGGATGAATTAGAGCGGAGACTGCAAGCCAGGCCTTCTCGTCCAACATCAGTGCCTGACCTCACAAATGTGCTTCTGGCAGAATGATCAAACATTCCCATAGACACACTCGAAAACCTTGTGGACAGCCTTCCCAGAAGAGTTGAAGCTGTTATAGCTGCAAAGGGTGGGCCAACTCAATATTGAACCCTATGGACTAAGACTGGGATGCGATTAAAGTTCATTTTGTGTAAAGGCAGGTGTCCCAATACTTTTGACAATATAGTATATACAGTGGGGACGGAAAGTATTCAGACCCCCTTACATTTTTCACTCTTTGTTATATTGCAGCCATTTGCTAAAATCATTTAAGTTGATTTTTTTCCTCATTAATGTACACACAGCACCCCATATTGACAGAAAAACACAGAATTGTTGACATTTTTGCAGATTTATTAAAAAAGAAAAACTGAAATATCACATGGTCCTAAGTATTCAGACCCTTTGCTCAGTATTTAGTAGAAGCACCCTTTTGATCTAATACAGCCATGAGTCTTTTTGGGAAAGATGCAACAAGTTTTTCACACCTGGATTTGGGGATCCTCTGCCATTCCTCCCTGCAGATCCTCTCCAGTTCTGTCAGGTTGGATGGTAAACGTTGGTGGACAGCCATTTTTAGGTCTCTCCAGAGATGCTCAATTGGGTTTAGGTCAGGGCTCTGGCTGGGCCATTCAAGAACAGTCACAGAGTTGTTGTGAAGCCACTCCTTTGTTATTTTAGCTGTGTGCTTAGGGTCATTGTCTTGTTGGAAGGTAAACCTTCGGCCCAGTCTGAGGTCCTGAGCACTCTGGAGAAGGTTTTCGTCCAGGATATCCCTGTACTTGGCCGCATTCATCTTTCCCTCGATTACAACTAGTCGTCCTGTCCCTGCAGCTGAAAAACACCCCCACAGCATGATGCTGCCACCACCATGCTTCACTTTTGGGACTGTATTGGACAGGTGATGAGCAGTGCCTGGTTTTCTCCACACATACCGCTTAGAATTAAGCCCAAAAAGTTCTATTTTGGTCTCATCAGGCCAAAGAATCTTATTTCTTACCATCTTGGAGTCCTTCAGGTGTTTTTAGGGAAAAACCCCATGCAGGCTTTCATGTGTCTTGCACTGAGGAGAGGCTTCCGTCGGGCCACTCTGCCATAAAGCCCCAACTGGTGGAGGGCTGCAGTGATGGTTGACTTTCTACAACTTTCTCCCATCTCCCAACTGCATCTCTGGAGCTCAGCCACAGTGATCTTTGGGTTCTTCTTTACCTCTCTCACCAAGGCTCTTCTCAACCGATAGCTCAGTTTGGCCGAACGGCCAGCTCTAGGAAGGGTTCTGGTCGTCCCAAACGTCTTCCATTTAAGGATTATGGAGGCCACTGTGCTCTTAGGAACCTTAAGTGCAGCAGAAATTTTTTTGTAACCTTGGCCAGATCTGTGCCTTGCCACAATTCTGTCTCTGAACTCTTCAGGCAGTTCCTTTGACCTCATAATCCTCATTTGTTCTGACATGCACTGTGAGCTGTAAGGTCTTATATAGACAGGTGTGTGGCTTTCCTAATCAAGTCCAATCAGTATAATCAAACACAGCTGGACTCAAATGAAGGTGTAGAACCATCTCAAGGATGATCAGAAGAAATGGACAGCACCTGAGTTAAATATATGAATGTCACAGCAAAGGGTCTGAATACTTAGGACCATGTGATATTTCAGTTTTTCTTTTTTAATAAATCTGCAAAAATGTCAACAATTCTGTGTTTTTCTGTCAATATGGGGGGCTGTGTGTACATTAATGAGGAAAAAAAATGAACTTAAATGATTTTAGCAAATGGCTGCAATATAACAAAGAATGAAAAATTTAAGGGGGTCTGAATACTTTCCGTCCCCACTGTGTGTATATATATATATATATATATATATATATATATATATATATATATATATATATATATATGTGTGTGTGTGTGTGTTCATTTTGTCTTTCACCCGGATTGACCCTATTGCATTTATAATGGCAGTACATATATTGAAGAGGGACTCATCTAGCCCTGCGGAATTAGCTGGTGCTATCTTAATGAATGAAATAAATAAATCCGGGTCTACTGTGGCTTAGCCCCTCCGAATCCAGCAGCCGGTATTCTTAAATTGGCATGCCGGGTCTGGAGGAAAAGCAATGAAGTGCTGACAGATTGGCAGCTCCAGCTCTCCTGTAAGAAGCTGACCTTTCTGCAATGGGAACTGTGTGAAGGAGATAAGAATATTTAACAGCAATTAATGTCATGTCAGATGGTGAGAAACAAGAGCTAGAGTCAGTCAGACAGAGCCCAGACTTCCCACCTGCATATACAAGAAAAAAAAAAAAATGTCACCAAAGTACTATCTGCATCATCGCCTGGGGACACGGGAGAGGAAACAGGCCTCTGCTTATGTAAGGCCTAGAAACAGAAAGTCAGCCTTTAGCATGCAAACAAGAGAATAGAGCAATCTTTGCAGGACATAATGAAAGAATGATGAGGGGGGGTTACAATGTCCACTGCTCTCCGCGTACCGCTACCCATGTGGAACGATGGAATTTAGGTCATCGGAAAGCTAATCAATAGCGCTAAATGGAATCGTTCTGATGTAGTCTGCAAAGGGGAATGAAATAAAAAAGATGAATACACGGGTGGAATAGACGGACGTGAATTTTCTTATCAAAAGATTCGTAGTTCTGCCTGGCCAATTGTGTGATTTATACCTTCCTGCCAGACAGCACAGACAGAGAGTGACACCCGCTTGTCTGTTAGGGCTCATTCACACTTGCAGTGCTCTCTGAAGAGCGATCCGAACGCTGAGCATTTGACAGAGAGTGAGAAGGCAATGTATCACCTCTCGAGCCCCTGCTTTAACCACTTTAGCCCCAGAAGATTTTACCCCCTTTCTGACCAGAGCACTTTTTGCAGTTCGGCACTGCGTCGCTTTAACTGACAATTAAAACGTTGTACCCAAACAAAATTGATGTCCTTTTTTTCCCACAAATAGAGCTTTCTTTTGGTGGTATTTGATCACCTCTGCGGTTTTTATTTTTTGCGCTATAAACAACAAAAGAGCAACCATTTTGAAAAAAAAGCAATATTTTTTTACTTTTTGCTATAATAAATATCCGACAAAAATATATGTAGCACTTACCCCCGAAGGAGCTGCTGATTAGATATCATATCTGTAAATCACGTATTCCACCTAGCCCATAGAAATAGAAACAGTCCATTTTGTACTTTTCTCTTGCTTTATTAATGTAACATAAACTGGGATAGGAGAAGGGTTTTCTGAGATGCTCTTTTGTTGCTTCATAATCTTTTCTTTGCCTTCTTATGCAAAGACTTAGAACAATGCGGACTATAAAAAAATCACTTTGAATGATTTTCTTCAGTGGGGAAGATGGAAGTAGATTTAGTAGAGAATATTTGGTAAAGAGTCACTCTGAATAACTTCTTCACCTGCAGAACTTTTTAAGAACAGTCTGTATCTCTACTTGTGCTGGGAGCTTTACTGCCGCCTTTTGACCACTACTTCCCGTCTGTTCAGTACTTCCAAGTTGAGCTAAGGAAGAGATTACTCTGAATAATTCCTCCCGCCTGACTGATTGGAATCCCGGGGCATTGTTGAACCCAAAGTCACAGGCCATCACCGCCTGTCTCACTGACTTGCGTACCAACATCCCTCAGCCTCTGGTAGTACCATTCCCCTGGGGTTTCACTCACTTGATCAACAGTCCATGTGCCGCTCATAAACGATCGATCGCCCAGTTGTCTTCTGCTTAGTTGCTACTTCTTCTGAAATGGCTTCTCCATCCCTTCTCTCCGGTCTGGCACGCTCCCTTCCCCGCAGGGGCGTCCAGTGACACCAGCGACTACATGCTATCCAGTGTCATTAGCTTTTCTGCGGGTCCCGATCCCCCCTCCCTCCCTGTGGGGGGGCTCCGGTTTGGCTCCCCGACATAGGTGTGCGCAGCCCATTGCATTAGGGTGTGCACCTCAAAGCTCAAACACACATGCGTGTATATAGCAGTGGAGCAGCGGACCATGTCAGTAGGGCAGTGGATGGTTTCAGTAGTTCATTTTTATAATATTTTTTTATTACACCTTTGTATAATTTTATATTTTTTTTACAATAATTTATTTCTATTATTATTACATTTTTTAGAAGCTCCATTGGGAGGCTTTGGAGAAATATCAGAGGTATAAACCCCTGGTGTCTCCCTTTTGAGACAGAGAAAGGGACTGAGAACAGAGATTCCCCAGTCCTTTTCTCTGCAGCCAAGCATCGAGGGAATCTGTGTAGGAAGGCATCATTAGGGTGTGCCCAGGCACACCTGGCACACCCTGTGCGCACGCCTATGCTCCCTGAAGGGGAACCTCTCCCCTCTCTGGGCACCAGACTGGACTACGAACCTCCTACTGACCATGTGACCCCAGCTTTTATGAGAGTCCCGCCTCCTGCCAAACAAATTAATGATTTGTCAGAACTCACACACAAGCTGCCTGTCACTCAGATCCCAAGTCCAACCTCTCTTCCAGAACCATGTCACTGAAAGCAAGAGGAGGCATCTGTGGGTCCAAGCACAGGTGGCCACACCCGGCATTATACTGAAACTCCCTGAGTCCCTGCTCCCAAAATAAACAACCAGGCCTGTTATAATTGTACAAGCCTGCCTAAATTTTACCTGAAACTGTACTTTGTAATTTAAACACAGAAAAGGTCAACTACATGAAAGTAGGTGCCCGCTACATATATATATATATATATATATATATATATATATATATATATATATATATAAACATTTTTTTCCTCAGTTTAGGCCAATATGTATTCTACATTTTTTTGGTAAAAAAAACACAATAAGCATATATTGATTGGTTTGCACAAAAGTTATAGCGACTACAACATAGGGGATAGTTTTATGGCATTTTTATTATTATTTTTTTTTTATTAGTAATGGCGGCAATCTGCGATTTTTATCGTGACTGCGACATTACTGCGGACACATCAAACACTTTTGACACTATTTTGGGACCATTGTCATTTATACAGCAATTAGTGCTATAAAAATGCACTGATTACTGTGTAAATGACACTGGCAGGGAAGGGCTTAAACACTAGGGGGCGATCAAGGGGTTAAGTGTGTCCTAGGGAGTGATTCTAACTGTGGGGGGGATGGGCTACCACTGACATGACAGCGATCACTGCTCCCGATGACAAGGAGCAGTGACCTCTGTCATGTCACTAGGCAGACCGGGAAATGCCTTGTTTACTTAGGCATCTCCCCGTTCTGCCACTTCGTGACACGATCGCGAGACACCGGCGGACATCGAGTTCGCGGGACCCACGGGCACGGTCACGTTGTATGTGGTTAATCACTTGCCTACTGGGCACTTTTACCCCCTTCCTGTCCAGGCCAATTTTCAGTTTTCAGCGCTGTCCACTTTGAATGAGAATTGCGCAGTCATGCAACACCCCTTTACCCATATTTTTATGATTTTTTTTCACAGAAATAGAGCAGAAACCGCGCTAAAATATAAGTGTATATAAATGAATCATACATATATTATAATCGTAAAATTATAATCTGAAAATTCCTTTGGGGAAATCACAACACCAAAGAGATTTCAAACTAATACATTAATCAGAAAAATATATAAAAAAAACCCAGTGATGTCCATATATATTGAATGTGAATCAAACAGTGATGTCCATATAAATTAAATATGAATCAATATATGCATATGATCTTGACTGAAAATAGTCCCAAAGGAAAGCCCCTCAAAATAGCACAACGAAGACTTGGTAGTGAAGATGAAATAGACACACCGCTCACAGTGATCCGCCACCACATAGATTTTGCGCTTACCACAAAGCAAGCAATAAAAGCCTGTATGCAGTCCAAGCAAGGGATATCCAGCTGATGTTATAACTTGTCTGTATACATAGTGGCTACGGAGGTACAGCAGGGAACCCAAACACTCGAGCTCAAAGGCATGTGGATAAAGGAAAAATGGCCATAGTGTAAATCTGGTAGGACATTTTATTTAAAAAGGTAGAAAACTTACATAAAACAAGGTAAAAAACAGCAAATCGCCGGCCGGCATAGCGAGCACCCGTCCACAATAGGATAGCAATGACGTCAGAGCGTCAACCTCCCGAAGTACGTTTCACCTACAAATGGCGTCGTCTGGGGGACCCAGACGACGCCATTTGCACGGTCGTGCTACACTGTGCCCAAACACATTTTTTATAATTTTCTTCACACAAATAGAGCTTTCTTTTGGTGGTATTTAATCACTGCCGGGTGAAGACCAAAAATTTGGGGGAAAAAAAGTTTTTTACTTTTTTTCTGTCAGTAAATTTTGTAACTAAGTAATTTTTTGTCTTCACTGATGTGCGCTGATGAGGCAGCACCTATGGGCACTGATAAGCTGAACTGGTGGGCATTGAGAGGTGGCACTTATGGGCACTGATGGGGAGGCACTAATATGCCGCACTTATGGGCACTGATAGGTAGCATTGATATGTGGCACTGATGAGCACTGATAGGCAGGACTGATGGGCACTGTGTGGGCACTGATGGGCATTGATGGGTGGCACTGATGGGTGACACTGATGGGCATTGATGAACAGTAGTTATGGGCATTGATGGGCAGCACTGATAGGTGGTGCTGATTGCCAGCACTGAGTGGCATGGCTAATGGGCACTGATTTGTGGCACTTGTGGGCAGTGGTGGGCACTGATTGCTGTCACTGGTGGGCACTGTACTGTTACACTTTATTTCTTTATTGTAATCAGGGCACTGATGATCAGTGCCCAGATTACATCCCTAGATGTCCCCCTGTGAGGAGATGCCGCTGATCGGCTCTCCTCTCCTCACACTTAGTCAGTGTGAGGCGAGGAGAGCTGATTACCGGCATCTCCGTGTTTACATGTGACTGGCTGTGATTAGACACAACCGATCACATGGTTAAAGAGCCGCGGACACGGCTCTTTACACAGATCGGGGTCACGCCATGTCCTAGCAACACGGCACGGCCGCGATCGCCGCACTACGTGCCCCCCCGTGGGCACGTGAGATCGGACGTTCTGGGCCACCGCCAAATGACGGCATCTCAGAGCAAGAGCTGTATCCCCCCCCCCGTCATTTGACAGTGGGCGGGCGGCAACAAGTTAAACTCCCTTACGCGGAAAAGTTTTATCACTATTATAGGGTCACCACTCAGTATGATATTTGTACATTGAAATCATATCCCCTCTCAGGCATCTCTTCTTCTTAACTAATATCCTCCAGACCCTTTATTAGCTTTGTTGCCCCTCTTTGTACTCGCTCCATTTCCAGTACATACTTCCTGAGGACTGGTGCCCAGAACTGGACAGCATACTCCAGGTGCGGCCGGACCAGAGTCTTGTAGTTTTATTTCTGGAGTTAATCCCCTTTTTAATGCATGCCAATATTCTGTTTGCTTTGTTAGCAGCAGCTTGGCATTGCATCTACTAGGACCCCCAGGTCCTTTTCCATCCTAGATTCCCCCAGAGGTTCTCCCCCAGTGTATAGATTGCATTCATATTTTTGCCACCCAAATGCATTATTTTACATTTTTCTACATCAACCTCATTTGCCATGTGGTTGCCCACCCCATTAATTTGTTCAGATCTTTTTGCAAGGTTTCCACATCCTGCAGAGAAGTTATTGCCCTGCTTAGCTTAGTATTGTCCGCAAATACAGAGATTGAACTGTTTACCCCACCCTCCAGGTCGTTTTGGAGGAGAATAACTTGCTTGGGGAGTAGGCTATCAGGACTCTGTCACCTTGCCCTGAATGGGCTTCTCTGAATGTGTATGTTGACATATGTTCCCCACCCACCTGGTGGATCGGATTGGATTGGGTATAAATGGGCAGGTGGATCACCCACAGAGGAGAGTAGGCTGTGTCTGTGTCCACTTTGCACAGTGGAGCGGACACAGACTAGCCATCCACCTGCTCAGCGGTGATCAGCAGACAGGTTCCGCACAGAGCAGGTGGACTTCAGTGGAAGAGGCCTAATTCATAGCTCCCAACTGTCCCTGATTTCGAGGGACTATCCCTGATTTGGAGCAATGTCCCTCTGTCCCTCATTCCTCCTCATTTATCCCTCATTTTGGTCTGATCTATATAGTTGTATAAAAAATGCACTTTTTATCTATCTAAAAGTGTTTTCCAGCGCTAAACCTTTTATCTTATTTCTAAATTGCTGCATTTGTAAATTCCAAAAGCCAATATAAAGGAATAGTAGTGGTAACAAAAAGCACTTGTGGGTTTAACCAATCTTGTTTTTTTGTACAATTCTCCTTTAAGGGGGAGTGGCCATGGGTGTGTCCTATGCCTGCATACTTTTGCTGATAGGTGTCCCTCATTCCCATCTCAAAAAGTTGGGAGGTATGCTAATTGCCTAACAGCTGTTGTGTTACACAATCAGCCACACAAACAGTGCATTGTTTTTATTGAGTTGGACAAATCATAGACTTGCATTGTAAATAAGAACAGTAAAGCCCAACCACCATGTAGTACTGTAAAGTATGAACAAGAGCTTGGGTGAATCTGGCTGATCCGTGTACAGAAATAATAAAAAAAGGATACAAAGAAAGAAGGTTTTTAAAGCATCATGTTCTAGTAAGATTATATACCTCCAGCTGATCTCTTTCACAAGCATATAGTACTCTTTATAGCAGCTCTATCAGTGTGTGATAATACAGACTGACTCATCAAAGAAAGATTATTTTTCTCTTGCTTTGTTAACATCCTTTACAAAACATGCATGAAGAAGCCAAATTAGGTGTTATCAACACTTGAATAATCACCAAGGACATCCTGATATGCCCTGGGTGTCTTGAGATGGGGCACAATTTTTTTTTTTTTTTTTTTATGGGGCCCTTGTAGGCACTTTAATGATATAACAATCCATTCAGGATTGTATCAGCATGGTAAGGGGACATGGTTGCCGTTATTCCTGCTTTGTTGGACTGGCATTCTCTGGGAGAACGGCCATCTTTTTTTTTTTGGGGGGGGGGGGGGGGGGGTATTTTTTGGTTAAAGTTATACAAAAAAAAAAAATATATAAAAAAATAAAGGTATTACCGAACCTGGGACTAGGTGTATCAGACAGAACAAATTTGATTTATTTTTTTTTTGTGCCCAAATAACAAATTAAAACGAATTCTAAAAATCACTCTTCTCTGTACTGATGAACATCCTCCCTTCCTTCCGGAAGAAAAAATAAGGGAATGCACATGTTAGTGCAAAGCAGTCAGGCACACATGACAACGCTCCACTCACTCTGGCTCAGTAAAGCAGTCCAGGGTTGTCTTTTTTGTAATTTATTGCTGAGTAAACCCTAACAGGAAAGGGTAGCATTTGGGCAGGTGCAGTCTACTTTCTCCACTGGAGGTGGTGCCATAGCTCCCAACTGTCCAGGATTTCGAGGGACTGTCCCTGATTTGGAACAAAGTCCCTCTGTCCCTCTTTGCTCCTAATTTTTCCCTCATTTTGGTCTCATCTATATAGTTGTATATAAAATGCACTATTTATCTATCAAAAAGTGTATTACAGTGCTAAACCTTTCACTCAATTTCTAAATTGTTGCAACTGTAAATTCAAAAAGCCAGTATAAAGAAATAGCAGTCAAAAAAACACTTGTGGGTTTAACCAATCATTTTTGCTGTACAATTCTCCTTTAAGGGGGCGTGGAAGAGGGTGTGTCCTATACCTACATAATTTTGCTAATAGGTGTCCCTCATTCCTGTCTCAGAGAGTTGGGAGGTATGGTGGTGCTCACCAGCATTTGCCATAGAGGAAGTTGATTTTCCCACTGACAACTAAGCCTGAGGCATTGTTTACTCCAGGGCATTTTCTACATCTATTGGCCACAATCTGCCTCCCCTTCTCTCCCCTAAAGTCCGAAGAACAGCAATCTGGCCCCTAGTTTGGAAAGTTTGGAGACCCCTGCTCTAATCTATCCAAAACTATAAAAAATTGTGTTAGTACATTATAAAGCCAATTCAGTAACTATAAAAGGAAAGTTGACTCTTCTCCTCAGCTGTCTACAGGATAGGCATGGACCTCCCGTGGCTAGTCCTGTCCTCCCTGGACACCTAGGATTCTGAGGTGCCTCAAAGGGTTTACAAAGATACCCATAATTATTAGATGCCTTGATCCCGATTATTAGATCCCATGGCTAGTCCTGTCCTCCCTGGACACCTAGGGTTCTGAGGAGCCTCAAAGGGTTTACAAAGATACCCATAATTATTAGATGCCTTAATCTTCCCCTAGCCATTTAGGCAAAATCAATATATAAGTGGTGAGTGTGTCTACCACTAATGGTTTGGATTTATTGTTGGAAATCCAGAATGGGTGAAACTTCTGTGGCTAGGTTGCACATTTTAATTTACTTTACTGCTGCTGTGTTATAAAGGAAGACATGATAGCCTGTCAAGGCCTCCTCCCTGCTTTCACAGTATAAAAGAACTAGTTAGCGTGTGTCAGACAAATAAACATCTTCTGATTGCAGGGAATGATCACGGCTAAATGTCTGTGGAGGCTTCCAGCTACTTTCAGTTGTCTTACAGGGCTGACATGAAAAGAAGCTCAGAAAAGCGATGATTGATCTATATAAAAAAAAAAATTCTGTACCATTGTACCGTTTTTGCTGAGGTTCCTAGGGGTTTAACCACTTGCCGACCAACTACTGCATCTTTACTGTGGCAGGTCGGCTCTATTCCACAAAATGACGTACCTGTGAGTAATTTTATGTACTTTAGCCATTGGGGGGGCGCGCGCGCCATTGGAGGCGCATTTACACGCTGATTCGACACAGGGGATACAAATCAGCGAGTCCAGCAGACCAGATGTCTGCAGGCCACCCGCGATCGTTCCCGGGAGAGGCAGAACAGCGATCTGCCTATGTCTTCACCCAGTTAGAGCAATCCCCCACACAGTTAGCAAGCACCCCCTAGGGACACATTTAACCCTTTGATCGCCGCTTTTAACCCCTTCCCTGCCACTGTCATTAGTACAGTAACAGTGCATATTTTTAGCACTGATCACTGTATTAGTGTCACTAGTCCCCAAAAAAGTGTCAAAAGTGTCAGTTAGGTGTCCGATTTGTATGCCACAATGTCGCAGTCCCAATAAAAGTCGTCGATCGCCACCATTACTAGTAAAAAAATAAATAAAAATTCCATAAAAATATCCCATCGTTTGTAGACGCTATAACTTTTGCGCAAACCTATCTATATATATATGCTTATTGGAATTTTTTTCTTACCAAAAATATGTAGCAGAATTCATATTGGTCTAAATTAATGAAGAAATTAGATTTTTTCATTTTTTTTATTGGATATGTTTTGTAGCAGAAAGTAAAAAATATTGGTTTCTTTTCAAAATTGTCGGTCTTTTTTTGTTTATAGCGCAAAAAAAAAAAACGCAGAGGTGACCAAATACCACCAACAGAAAGCTCTATTTCTTGGAAATAAAGGACATCGATTTTTTATCGGGTATAGCATTGCAGGACCGCACAATTGTCAGTTAAAGTAACGCAGTGCCATATCACAAAAACTGGCCTGGTCATTAAGGGGAGGGATAATACTTTCTGGGGCTGAAGTGGTTATTTTATTTTAAAGTGAAAAGGTTATTTAAAAAAAAAAATAAAAACAATAATAGACAACATACTTACCTGCTCTGTGTAATGTTTTTGCACAGAGCAGCCCCAATGCTCTTCTTCTGGGGTCCACTGCCGGCGCTCCTGGCTCCTCCTCTTCAGCCACTTCCCATGGGGGCACTCGTGCAGGCTTCCCCCCTGAGCCACCTTATCTCTGTCCATTGACACAAATCAGGTGGCTCGACCCCGCCCCCTGCTCCTCATCACAGCATTTGATTGACAGCAGCAGGAGCCAATGGCTCCTGCTTTTATCAATCTGCCCAGAGAGGACGGGCAGGGCTGGGAGAGAATTTGTTTTTTTGCACGGGCTCAGGTAAGTATAAGGGGAGGTGGGGGGATTCTGTTACACAAAATTTATTTTACTTTAATGCTTTACTTTACACTTTTTTGTGATGCACCTAGAATTATTATTATTATTGTACAGGATTTATATAGAGCTAACAGTTTGCTCAGAGCTTTACAATCTAAACAGACAGTTTAGCCCCAATACAAATCCAGACAAGAGGGTTGCATGGGCCCTACTGAGAGCTTACAATGCATTTAGCTGATCTAAACTGTTCCTATGGGCTTTAATTATCTCTGTCTTATTAATGTAGACATCAAGAAAACCTAGAAATGACTCTCTCTGTCTGTTGTGTTGACCTCCGTGCTTCAATACTTGGAGTCATTGGCACTGAATAAGTAGGAGAAAAAAAAAGAACTTGTATTTGATTTTTCTGATCTGCATGCTAAATATTCAACTCACAGGGTTAGCATGACAGCATCAATAGACCCTCCAGCAGCCAACAACAGTAGACCCCTCCTAAACAGTAGATCCCTCCCAGCAACAATTGATCCCCATCAACAATAGACCCCCCTCGATGGCCATAGATCTCCCTGCGGCCATCATCAATAGACCCTCCAGCGCACCCAGCACCCCTTGCCAGTACATACATTCAGTGTTAGAGGTACTGGAACTGTAGAAAAAATGCCCTGTTTATATTACTGTAACACCCTTGTCCTAAACAGGGCTGCTAATAAATTTAGTTGTGCTAGGTGGTAGCTAGCCTGGCTAATTTGTAGTCTTTTGATCAAATGGGTTTCTCCTAAGCCTGGTGTGACGAATTACAGTAAATTTGGGTTATGAGTGTGTATACTTCTCTCAGCCAATCATTAAGAGTTTCTTTGGCTGCTGAGGATGCTGGGAGAAGGTATTTATTTGGAGGAGGTCAGATGATCTGGACCTTTTGCACCTGAACTGCGGTCTGGGTGGGTGTGTGAGGAGCAGCTGCTTAGGTGTAGGCCTGAAGCCTGAGGCCTAGCCATGTGTTCAGGGGCTCTGTCAGAGAGAGCCTGGTCAATGCTGGGAGGCATGGGAGGCATGTTAGTTGAAGTTGCCAGAGGGTCAACACCTCTTGTTGCCGGTGGCATGCTGAGAGGGGTGGAGCAACTTTGGGCAGATATGGGCATTTTTTCCCCCCATTGTCTTCAATGGAAATGGTTGTAAATGCCTAAATGCACTTTCCATAGCGGGAACTTGAGTTCTCTCTCGCGATTTTCTTGTTACTCTGCGTGTCACGCATAGGGCAGCCCATTAATTTCAATGGGCTGTCCTCTACACGTTTGTTGCCCAAAAGAAGCTTCTGCTTTTTTTCAAGCAACAAGCTTCACACGATTGTCAAAGTCAGTTGTGCTGTGATTGCAGTGCGATTCTGTCACAAGATAATCGTGGCAAAATCGCCCCGCGTTTGGGGTGCGCATTGCATGTTTTGCACCGATTGCTAGGCGACTTTGAATTATGGGCAGAATCGAGGAATTCTGCCCGTGGTTCCAGGTCGCCATTCGCCAAGTGTGAATGTTTTTTAGCCTGTCTCCTCCTCCTAGTGCTTTCTACTGGGTAAAACAAAAATGCCTGAAGCTTGAATACATACGTAAAACGCTTGTAAAAAACACTTTCCAAACACATTTTAGTATTTTGTAAAAATTGCTCAAAATAAAACTCCTAAACATACCAACATAATCCTGGGTAGTCAGGCAAACAGAAATAAGGAAAAGCAACAAAGTAGAAGAAGGGAAAGGAAAGAAAGACGGGAAGAATGAGGAGGAGGTCCAATCCGGAGTCAAAATAGGTAAACCAAACCACATCCCCCCAAAAAATAAATGTAATAAATAAACTAACGTACAAGAGAAACATGCTATGAGTAGCCCACGGCTCTCAAGTCTGTTTAAATTTTTTGACTGTGTCATTCAAAATACTAACAATATTTTCATGTAACATAATTCAGGTGATCTTTTGCCTAGCCTGCGCCAAGGATACAGTAGGCTGTTTCCAGGCTTTAGTAAGAGTAGTCTTAGCCCCCAGTAAAATGAAAAATATCAGGGGTTGCGAACAGATACTGGGGCATTAAGAAGCACTAAGTAGGGAGTCTTGGGGACAGACTGTCCTGTCACCCTACGAATCAGCGCAAAGATGCTATTCCAAAAAACATATATCCTAGAACATTCCCACCAAATATGGCACATTGTCCCTGGCATTTGGCAATCCCTGAAGCATAAGGGGGACACCGATGGGTACATTTTGGCTAGCCATGTTGGGACCAGGTACAAGCGAGTAAGCACCTTCAAATTTGCTTCTACCATGGCTACCGGATAATGACCATAGGAAACATTTGTGCCCTACCTCCAATTCCCTTTCCTCTGCCAGATCAGCATCCTATTCCACCATATAGGGGAACTTGGGAGGAGAGCCTAGTAATAGCCCATAAATAAGGGAAATGTCCCCTTGCTGATCCGCATCTTGAATGATTTTCAGCATCTTTTTTTGAGAGATTTGCAAGCATATACAACAAGTACTACAAGTGTTTAACATGGGTATTCAAGCTTCAGGTGTGTTTTTTTTTTGCCAATAGAAAGCACTAGACTATTAGGACGAAATTAGGGATAGAGAGTTGCTGTTTTGGCCAGAAAACACACAACAGAACACTCATGTTTTCAGGAATTTCCATTGAAGTCTATGGAGCCAAAACAAAGCAATTATTATTATTATTCAGGATATATATTCAGGATATATATAGCGCCAACAGGTTACACTTTACATTATAAAAGTGAGAATACAATAAAATAAAATTCAAGAGGGATCATAGGGTCCTGTTCATAAGGGTTTACAATCTAATAGGGTGGGGCAAGTGGTACAGAAGGTTGTAACTGTGGGAGATGAGCTGATAGAAGTGATAAAAGATTAGTTGGCAGCATGATAGGCTTCCATGAAGATAGGAGTTTTCAGGGATTGCCTAAAGGCAGCCAGAGAAGGAGATAGCCTGGCAGATTAAGGTAGAGCGTTCCAGAGTGTGGGAGAGGCTCTGGAGAAGTCCTGGAGATGAGCATGGGAGGAGGAGACAAGGGATCTTGAGAGCAGGAGGTCTTGAGAGCAGCGGAGAGGGCGGTTTGGGTGATAATTGGAGACAAGATTGGTGATGTAGCTCAGGGTAGAGTTGTGAATGGCTTTGTATGTTGTTGTTTGTATTTTGAATCATATTCACTGGGCAATCAGAAGACAGTGTAGGAATTGGTGGAGAGGGATAGCAGACACTGAGCGGTTTGTTAGGTGGATGAGTCTGGCAGCAGCATTCATGATAGACTGAAGAGGGCATAGGATATGGAGAGGTAGGCCTTTGAGAATGGAGTTGCAATAGTCAAGGCGATAGTTAACAAGAGAGTGAATGAGTAGCTTGGTGGTTTCATTAGTTAAAAAGGGGCGAATTTTAGAGATGTTACAGAGGTGAAGTCTACAAGCTTTGACAACGATTGGATATGGGGCTGAAAGGACAGGTCAAGCTACATTTCCACCAGGACAGTCGTCTGCATGAATCTCACTATGAGACGACCCGGACCCCTTTCCCATTTGAGTTGTCCAGACACCCAGATGATACACTATCTGAAGGGCAGGCACTAACACCACAAATATACCTTTGTGATATATATCCCAACTTGGTCAGTGCCAAGGCTGTATATTTTGCTTCCTGTAGCCATTTCTTCCGGCTCCGGCTTTTCTCCTGAGTCCCAAACAAGTGAATTCTCCACCACTAGATAGCTTAGATTGGTCCATTTGAAACTCATCGATATATGTGGGTTGCCTCTTTTTCCCCCATGGGCCCCTTGTGGTTGCAGTGACATTGGCTTTGGTGTCATCACTGGCTGGATTACTGTTAACGCGCAGCAGCATAACATTTTGAAACGCGTTGTGATCTCTTTTGTCCTATACCTTCTGGACAGTTGGAAAATGGTTATTCCAGTTTCCATATCCATATTGATATGTAAAACCGCAGAGTTTTTATGATGTCTACATGTTCTATGTCCTTTTCTCTATTCAGATATATGTTAATAAAATATTGTTGTAAACTTGAGCATCCTTTGTCCATATTCGGGATGTGTGCATGATACAGTTTCCCCACTCAACGGCAAATGTATTCAGGTCAGAGTCTAGGGTTACAACTAGTACTCTGGCATGAGGGGAGGGATTGATGATTGCATTATTGACCTCAATGGAAAAGTCATGGAGGGGGGCACGGGCAGGGGGGAATATTATCAGCTAGGTTTTAGAGAGATTTCGTTTAAGGAAGTGGTGCTATATCCATGTTGATATGTCAGTTAGTAATGTGAGGAGGTGACTGAAGGAGTGAAGTGAGGAGTAGACAGGTAAATTTGGGTGTTATCAAAATATAGATGGTATTGGAAGCCATGGGAGGTTATCAAGTCACCAAGGGAAGAGGTGCAGATAGAGAAGAGAAGGGGTCCAAGAACAGAGCCTTGGGGGACCCCTAAAGAAAGGGGCAATGGAGAGGAGGAGACAGAGTGGTAGGTAACACTGAAGGAGCGCTGTGCTACATAGGATGAGAGCCAGGATAGAGCAGAATCTTGGAGGCCAAGGGAACGGAGTTTATTGAGAAGGAGCGGGTGGTCAACAGTTTTAAAGGCCACAAAGAGGTCAAGTAGTAGGAGTATGGATTATTGGCCATTGGTTTTACTGTAGCAGTTAGTAAATCATTTTAGTAGGGCAGTTTCTGTAGAGTGCTGGGAGCGAAAGCCAGACTGTAAGGGATCAAGAAGGTTGTTTTCAATAAGGTAGAAGCTCAGACGGTTGTACACTAAGCACTCCAATCTGCCTGAATAGTAGCTCATGTACTTTTGAGTGACAGGCAATTTGCTACAGGCGACAAAATGCTCCGAT
Source organism: Aquarana catesbeiana (assembly GCF_042186555.1). NCBI lineage: Eukaryota > Metazoa > Chordata > Amphibia > Anura > Ranidae > Aquarana > Aquarana catesbeiana. The sequence goes on from NC_133335.1 coordinate 193,350,685, forward strand.
GTGAACAGAGGCCATAGAAATAAATGGAACTTTGCTTGTGTGTCGGAGCTTCAAATATCGCTTGAAAGGTAAGGCTACACTATTTTGGCAATCCAAAAGTAGATATATAGATTATTATAGGCAGTTTTTTTTTTTCCTCAGAGAATAGGTGCAGGTACATCCCACTTCTAAGTCACTTCTTGTCACCACCCCCCCAGAGCCGGGACAAGGCGTGGGTAGGAGGGGCGGCTGCCCTGGGGGCAATGGTTTATTGTAGAGATGGGGGCCTCCCAACCTTAACCCTAAGCAAAGAGGGGGGCGTAGTTTTGCATCTTTGCCCTGGGCACTGGATGACCTTGTACCGGCACTGCCACCCCCTACCCACCTCTGAGCATCGTCCCTTTGTTCAACCCCCTACCCACCTCCCAGTACTGCCCCTTTTAGAGAATACAGAACCAAGTATCATATTGTGGTAATTTGTATCCAATTTGTTAATAACAAGAAAGAGCAGTAAAATAGATCCCCATCAGCCAGCAGCAATAGATCCTCCAGCAAAAATAGACCCACCCCAGCAACAATAGACCCCCCCCAGCAACAATAAATCCCCCAGCAAGAATAGATGCCCCCACAACAAAATAAACCCCCGCCCAGTAACAAAAGATCTACTCAGCAAAAAAAGCCCCAACCAGCAACAATAGATTTCCCAGCACCCAGCATCAATAGCCCCTCCCTCACCAGTAGAGCACTCCCAGCAACAATTGACCTTCCACCAACAATAGATCCCCCACAACAATAGATCCTACAACGCAACAATATATACACACACACACACCCCCACACACACACACACACACACAATCATATGATAATAGATAATAACAATACCAGATAATAGACCCTCCAGCAGCCAGCGATATAGACCCCTTCATCAACAGCAGATCCCTCCCAGGAACAATAGATCCCCCTACAACAACAGATCCCCACAACAATCGATCCCCCCAAGCAACAATATATCCTCCTCAGCACCAATATATATTTACACCCCCCATAATAATAATTTGAGAAGAGATGATAGATAATAATAATAGATAACAGATCCCCCAGCAGCCAGCAACAATAGACCCTCACCGCACCACCCCTTGCCATTGCATACATTCAGTGCTACGTTTCCCCGCGTTCTTGCTGAAAAAAAAACCCTATTTACAGATGCCTGTTTATGACTGGTTCTCTTTAGGACATCATATAAAATAGTGTGTGAATGGTTTCCTCTGCACATCTTTTGTTTTCGGATATAGTGAATCTGTATCGGTGTATATGTTTCCACCATATATTTATATATCAGCGCACACACATACAGGCAGTCCAAAGGCCTGGATTTCAGAAGATCAGTCTTCAGTAATGACTTTGTGAGTGATTATTGGAACGGATGAAATCACTTAGCAAATAAACAGAGTAAGCACATTTTTCCTAACTCCTAACTGGCTGACTATCCTATCATTAGACAGATCGGAATGCCGACAGTTCTTCACTTTTGTATATGATGGGAAAAACTGTCTGACAGCTGAGCTGCTCGAGTTTGCAGAGTCTTGCAAGAGCTTATTGAATCTAGCAATGTAGTGAAGCGTACATCCAATAATGCAGACGTTCTTTTTCTTAAAGCTGAGCATCATATAGATATAAAAGACACACATGAATGCAGTTATGTAATACATCGTCAGATGTATCTTTTTAGGTACCTAAATTGGACTTGGTAACAGCCTCTTGCAGTCCCTGTACAGCAGAGCTAAGACTGGGAAAAGGAAAAACAGCACACAAAGCCAATGAGAGCACATATGCTTACAAGGAGCATGCTGATGGGAGGAGAGAGCAGAGATGAGCTCACAAATTTGCTACTTCTCACTTCTTTCACTGTCCAGCCATAACTTGGCTGGGTGAGATACAAGACCTGTAACGGGTACCAGTGGCAGCTGGTGCTCAAAATTTTTAGGGGGTGCAAACAAACTGAAAAATACTGAAAAAAAAAAACCATCAATTGCTGCCTCACTGTACCATCAATCGCAGCCACAGTGCCATCAAACGCAGCCACTGAGCCCATCAATTGCCGCCACTGTACTATCAAACGCAGCCACTGTGCCATCAAACGCAGCCACTGTGCCATCAAACGCAGCCACTGTGCCATCAAACGCAGCCACTGTGTCCATCAAATGCTGTCACTGTGCCCCATCAAATGCTGTCACTGTGCCCCATCAAATACAGCTACTGTGCCCATCTTATGCAGTCACTGTGCCCATCAATTACCGCCACTGTACTATCAAACGCACCCACTGTACCATCAAACGCAGCCACTGTGCCCATCAATTGCCGCCACTGTACCATCAAACGCACCCACTGTGCCCATCAATTGCCGCCACTGTACCATCAAATGCAGCCACTGTGCCCCATCAAAAGCAGCCACTGTGCAGCATCAAATGCAGCCACTGTGCTCATCATATGCAGCCACTGTGACATCACATGCAGCCACTGTGCCCATCAAATGCAGCCACTGTGCTCATCATATGCAGCCACTGTGACATCACATGCAGCCACTGTGCCCATCAAATGCAGCCACTGTGTCCATAAAATGCAGCCACTGTGCCCCATCAAATGCAGCCTCACTGTGCCCTATCAAATGCAGCCTCACTGTGCCCCATCAAACGCAGCCACTGTGCCATAGCAAATGCTGCCAGTGTGCCCCCCGCCTGCCGTCTGTACTTACCCTGTCTCGGCGGTGGGACAGCTCCTCGATGTCTTCTCCTGTCCTCTGCTATGATTGGATGCCTGATAGGCATCTTACAATGCCAAAAAAAGAGACTTTAGTTTCACTTTAACCCCTTCAATACCGGGCACTTTCTGCGCACCTGTGCACTCACACAGGCTGTAGGCATCTAGCAAAGCCCATACACAGGACTGAAGGCTCACCCAAGACTCTTAGAACTTTCAAGCTCCAGGCCTCGATCTAGAACCACCAAAAAAAAATTTAGGTCAGCAGCTACGAATACTGTAGCTGCTGACTTTTATTATTAGGACACTTACCTGTCCAGAGAGCCGGCGATGTCGGCACCCCAACCGATTCTTCAATCGGCTTCGGGAGCAGGCGCCGGCATTGTAAGTAACAATCACATGCCTGATGAAGGGGTCCTGCGTGGCTCCGAAACATTGCACTAAATTGCTTTGTGATGTGATCTTTCTTTAATAAAAACTGTTTGGATGAAAATGATGATCCTTGGTGTGCTTGTGAAGATTTACATATCGTACTGGTTCCAGCATCCAGCTGGTGGTCACTACAGCACCCAGTACCTTAAGAGCTCATTCCAGGAACTTAAATGATGGGAATATGGACTGTGGCATTGTAAGTAAGGGAAACCAGCAGCACAGTCGGTTTCCTACCGCGCATGCGCTATGTGAAAGGTCCCGCAGTCTTCTGGGACCTGTGTGCATCCCAGAAGGCTGTGAGGGGGAAGGAGGAGGGATCGAAAATGCTGTGGTGATCTGAGCCGGAAGTGGGTACCTGTCATAAGCAGATACCAGCTCTCCTCCCCCCAAAAAAAGTGCCAAATGTGGCAGTGGATGGTGCAAACAAATTGAGCTTCTCCTTTTGGGTGGCGCCCCGCTTTAAGACACAGTTTTCTCTGCTCACAAGCCACCTTCTGGAGCTTCTCAGACTGGATCTTTGAGAGTCCTGTGTCTTCTTCATGACACAGGACATGCACAAAACTGTATAAATATCCCCCATAGAATTTTACATGGTAAGCTTAAATGCTACTTAGTGGTTTGTCAGATTCATTTAACCGCTTGCCGACCAGCCGCCTTCATTATACTGCAGCAGGTCGGCACGATCCCGCGAGCTGTCGTAGCTATACGTCGGCACCTGTATGGGGGATAGCAGGCGCGCACGTGCCCGCTGCACTGCGGTGGTGCCGATGCTCATGGCCGACGGTCACAATGACTGCCAGCCACGAGCGATTGCGGGCACTAGAGTCAGGACAGGGATGTGTGTGTGTAAACACACAAAACCCTGTTCTGTGAGGAGTGACCGATCGTGAGTTCCTAATAGCTAGGAAACACAATCTGTCATCCCCTATAGTCAGCCCCCTCCCCCCACAGTTATGCTGCGTACACAGGGTCGGACTTTTCGACCGGACCGGTCCGACGGACGCCGACGGACCAAATCCGGCGGACAATTCGATCGTGTGTGGGCTTCATCGGACCTGCAGCGGACTTTTTCGGTCGAAAATCTGACGGACTTTAGATTTGGAACATGCTTCAAATCTTTCCGACGAACTCGAGTCCGGTCGAAAAATCCTCTCGTCTGTATGCTAGTCCAATGGACAAAAACCAACGCTAGGGCAGCTAGTGACTACTGGCTATCAACTTCCTTATTTTAGTCCGGTGTGCGTTATCACGTACGAATCCATCGTACTTTTGTGTGATTGTATGTAGGCAAGTCCGGTCATTAGAAAGTCCGCCGCAAGTCCTTCGAAAGTCTGTCGGATGGGCTGTTGGACTTTTGTAGCCGAAAAGTCCGACCGTGTGTACGCGGCATTAGAACACACAGTCAGGGAACACAATTAAGCTTTCGATCGCCCCCTAGTGCCCCTTCCTTGCCAGTAACATTTATACAGTAATCAGTGCATTTTTATAGCACTGATTGCTGTATAATTGTCATTCGTCCCAAAAATGTGTCAAAAGTGTCCGATGTGTCCGCCATAATGTCACAGTCACGATAAAAATCGCAGAACACCACCATTACTAGTAAAAAAAAAAAAAATAATAAAAATGCCATAAATGTATCCCCTATTTTGTAGACGCTATACATTTTGCACAAACCAATCAATATACGCTTATTGCAATTTTTATTATACATATGTAGAAGAATACATATCGGCCTAAACTGAGAAAAAAAATTAGCTTGTTTTAAAAAAATTTGGGGTATTTATTATAGCAAAAAGTACAAAATATTGTGTTTTTTTCAAAATTGTCGCTCTCTTTTTTGTTTACAGCTCAAAAAATAAAAACCGCAGAGATGATCAAATACCACCAAAAGAATGTGAGAAAAAAAGGACGTCAATTTTGTTTGGGTACAACGTCGCACGACCGCGCAATTGTCAGTTAAAGCAACGCAGTGCCGTATCGCAAAAAATGCTCTGGTCATTGAGCAGCCAAATCTTTCGGGGCTGAAGTGGTTAAACGCTGTGAACATTGTACAATTTGTTGGAGGATTTAGCTTAAAAATTGTGATATTTGTAATAAAGTGTTGCTGGGATAGCGTTTAACATGTAATTTGGGGGGGGGGGACTTTTGGACTTTCATCTTGAGCACTAGAGGACCTTGGCCGGGCACTGTCACTTTGCACGTCAGATATTTCCTTCTCCTTTTCGTGCTGCTCTTCTATGCCAGATCTTTGGGGAAGTTGATTAATGGGCCAAGCAAGTGATCACTCTGGGGATTAATTAGCGTTTGCGTTTGTTGATTGAGCGCTAGACCCAGCTGGTCCTCAGCCATTTCCGGCTCATCCATCTTCTAGCGGTGTGATGTGTTAGCAGAGTGGAGGAAGATCCCTCTTCATAGTGCATGATTATCTGAGGCTGCAAGTGTCAGGCCAACCTTATCTATAACTGCTGGTCAATATCCATCACTCTGCTCCTTACCGCTACTGCAGACCAATCGTGCTAGGGCGCTGCTACTCCGACTAATGGACTAAGCAGTTAAGGAGCATTTACGCCTTTCCAACAAATGTGATATTGTGAGGCAGGTCAGCAAAAATCATCAGCTTTGAAAACAGTATGCATTACCTGTCTTGTTTTCTTTATGCTGATATAGACTTTCAACATATCCATTATATCCACTGGTCTGATTTCCTTTATGGTCATCCGGGGACAGTGTACAAGCAAAATTCTGAGACCATGCAGTCATTAGTAGATATATCTGTATACAATTCATCCATTTACAGTACATGAGTGTTCAATGTAAAAGACCAACTCTAGCAACCCCTGTCCCAATCCTTGAGCACCCCTTCCTGCATGTACATTATAGTGTCAAAAGTATTGGGACACCTGCCTTTACACGCACATGAACTTAAATGGCCTCCCAGTCTTAGTCCGTAGGGTTCAATATTGAGTTGGCCCACCCTTTGCAGCAATAACAATTTCAGTGTTTAGGTTTGACCTCATATTATATGGTTTTGGTACATCTAAAGGACAAATCTGCAGAAAATTGTATAGTGTGTATCCAGCTTTAGTCTGTAGGGTTCAATATTTAGTTGGCCCACCCTTTGCAGCTATAACAGCTTCAACTCTTCTGGGAAGGCTGTCCACAAGGATTAGGAGTGTGTCTATGGGAATGTTTGACCATTCTTCCAGAAGCGCAATTGTGAGGTCAGGCACTGATGTTGGATGAGAAGACCTGGTTCGTAATCTCCGCTCTAATTCATCCCAAAGGTGTTCTATCGGGTTGAGGTGCAGGCCAGTCAAGTTCATCCACCCTAAACTCACTCATCCATGTCTTTATGGACCTTGCTTTGTGCACTGGTCCAAATAATTTGGTGGAGGGGTGATTATGGAGTGGGGTTGTTTTTCAAAAGTTGGGCTTGGCCCCTTAGTTCAAGTGAAGGGAACTATTCAGGGACAATTTCATGCTACCAACTTTGTGGGAACAGTTTGGGGATGGGCCCTTCCTGTTCCAATATGACTGCGCACCAGTGAACAAACCAAGGTCCATAAAGACATGGATGAACGAGTTTGGGGTGGAGGAACTTGACTGACCTCAACCTGATAGAACACCTTTGGGATGAATTAGAGCGGAGACTGCGAGCATGGATAGGAGAGACGGCGGCATGGATAGGAGAGAACGTGCCTGTGCACCCTTAATGGAAGGGCCGCCCCTGATGGTGCACCTTACTAAACTGATAGGAAGGTCCTTGTCCCAACTCTCTATAGTTCCCAGATAGTAAAGCCAAGTGTGGTGTCCCTCTTCAACTGGAACCTCTCCCTAGCGCTAAATGCTAGCCAGTGGGGTCCTGTTCCTACACTATCCACTTCACAAAATTTGCGCCAACCACCATGAGACAGTGCTTTTTATTAGTATTGCCCTCACTAAAGATGGCCACAGAGGTCAGCCAAGGCCGCAGCATCCATTTAGACTGCTGCTCTCCTGATGACACCTATGGAGGCTTCAGAGGCCAGCGGAACAGCGCCACCTTCAGCAGGAAGGACAAGCTGCACCTGCTTGCAACCAGAAAAGCCTGAAGAATGCTGAAAGAAGAGGCAATACCGGATATCGCTTTGTTTTTTAAGGATTCAAGGGGGCTTCATGAGAAAGGAGTATAAGGAAGGTGGAGTTCTGCTTCAAATCCAAGGGTTTTGCATGCAATCATGACTAGCCTTCTTTTTATGCTTCAGCATAATTGCTGGGCGGCCTCACTTCTGGATGTAGTGATGTGTGAGTGTCATTCTATGCAGCATTGCACTGTTAGCCCAGGCTGCATGATGACCCACAACCAGGGTGTGTATCCATGACAGTCTGGACTCACAGAAATAGGTAGAATGACACTGGATGTCATGTAGCCATAAACAATTAGTTATCTAATACCTATTCAAATACCATTCAAATTATGTCTCAGCCATCTTTTTTTATTCTTATATTTTTAAGTTCGAAATCCACAAACTCTGTGAATTTAATAGATCTGCTAATTGTGTTTGCATGCATGCTCATCAGAAATTTAAATAACGTTCAGCCTGCTTTTTGGATTCAAGATTTCTGGCAGAAAAAGAAGTTTAAATTTCCCCTCCTAGCACAATTCTCCTCCCCCCTTCACCATATCACCTCTTCTAAAACAAATCCTCTTCCCCCCTCCCAACTCATATTCCCCCTAAATCACCACTCCTAGCAATTATAACCCCCTGCTGCCCCCCCCCCCCCCCCTTAGCCAAATTGCCCCTCCCAACACAAATGACCCCCACCTCACCTCACATAAAACCACAGTGCCCAGGGCAGCCATCCCTCCTGCCCACCCCTTGTCCAAGCCCTGATAGGTGGCCTGTCAGCATTATAATGTAAAATGCATAATAATAATAATAAACTTGCATTCTACATAGATAAAGAAGGAATGTGACCAGGGCTGGGAGAGGAGGCTTCACACTACTGGAGGGACGCTGCTAGAGCGAAGAATAAGGTAAATTGTGTTGTGCCCAGGATTGGAATTTAAACCTTTTTTTTAGTTTAAAGGATCTTCCCCTGATGCCCTAAAGGTCAGACTACATTATAAATTGTGGGCCTGAGATTCCCTTATTATTTAGTTTGTAGCTTGAAATCTTCTCTTTGTGCTCACAAATGGGCACTGACTGGCAACATTATGCAGCAGATCAGACAAGTGATGCCCAGCAATGCCACCCATCAGTGTCATCAATGCCATCCATCAGTGTCCATCAGTGCCACCCATCAGTGTCCATCAGTGCCACCTCTCAGTGCCCATTCATGCCCATCAGTGCCCAATTAACAGTGACCATCAGTGCCCATCCGTGCCACCCATAAGTACCCATCAGTGCCGCCTATGAGTGCCCATCAGTGCCACATATCAGTGCCACCTATCAGTGCCCATCAGTGTCGCCTATCAGTGCCACCTCATCAGTGCAACCTCATTGATGCCACCTCATCGGTGCCCATCATTGAAGGAGAAAACTTACTTATTTACAAATTATTTTAACAGAAACGAAGAAAAACTTTTTTCAGTCTTTTTTTATTTGTTGGGCAAAACAGAGGTGATCAAATACCACCAAAAGAAAGCTCTATTTGTGGGAACAAAATGATAAAAAATTTGTTTGGGTACAGTGTAGCATGACCGCACAATTGTCATTCAAATTGCAAACTGCGATGACAGCTGAAAATTGGCCTGGGCAGGAAGGTGTATAAGTACCTGGTATTGAAGTGGTTAACCACTTCAGCCCCGGAAGAATTTACCCCCTTCCTGACCAGAGCACTTTTTGCGATTCGGCACTGCGTCGCTTTAACTGACAATTGCGCGGTCATGCGACGTGGCTCCCAAACAAAATCGACGTTCTTTTTTTCCCACAAATAGAGCTTTCTTTTGGTGGTATTTGATCACCCCTGCGGTTTTTATTTTTTGCGCTATAAACAAAAATAGAGCGACAATTTTGAAAAAAACTCATTATTTTTTACTTTTTGCTATAATAAATATCCCCCAAAAATATATATAAAAAATATTTTTTTCCTCAGTTTAGGCCGATACGTATTCTTCTATATATTTTTGGTAAAAAAAAATCGCAATAAGCGATTATTGATCGGTTTGCGCAAAAGTTATAGCGTTTACAAAATAGGGGATAGTTTTATGGCATTTTTATTAATCTTTTTTTTTTTTTTTAAATGGTGGCGATCGGCGATTTTTATCGTGACTGCGACATTATGGCGGACACATCGGACATTTTTGACACATTTATGGGACCATTGGCATTAATACAGCGATCAATGCTAAAAAATTGCATTGATTATTGTAAAAATGTCACTGGCAGTGAAGGGGTTAACCACTAGGTGGCAGTGTAGGGGTTAAGTGTGTCCTAGGGGCGTGTTTCTAACTGTGGGGGGGGGGTGGCTATGTGTGACAGTTCACTGATCTCTGCTCCGATGACAGGGAGCAGAGATCAGTGACACTGTCACTAGGCAGAACAGGGAGATGCTGTTTACATCGGCATCTCCCCGTTCTTCCTCCCCGTGAGGCGATCGCGGGTATCTTCGTGGCGATCGAGTCCTCGGGACCCGCGACCCGACTCACGGACCTTGCCGCGGGCGCGCGCCCGCTGGCCGCCTCTTAAAGGGCAATGTACAGGTACGTGATTTTGCCTGTACGTGCCCTTCTGCCGACGTATATCGTCGTGAGGCGGTCAGCAAGTGGTTAATGCATAGGATGCATTAAGGTGAAAAGACACAAACCTTTACAACCCCTTTAAGGGCTCTTTCACACGGGGCGGATCAGTGATGATCCGCCCCTTGAACACCCGCTTGCTCAGCAGGGATCGCACCGCCGATCCCCGCTGAGCAGGAAAATGACAGTGTGCAGCGACGGACCTGTCAGAGCGCCGCTCTCCCCTATGGGGGATCGGATGATGACGGACCGTAGAGTCCGTCGTCACCCGATCTGATCCGAAAACGGATGGAAAAGTAGGGTTTTCCTCCGTTACACTTTTCGGATCGGAGCGGGTCGGATGTCAGCGGACATGTCACCGCTGACATCCGACGCTCCATAGGGATACATGTATGTCCGTTTTTCATCCGAAAACGGAAGGATGAAAAACGGACATACGGATCCTCCGTGTGAAAGAGCCCTAACTTGTTTTCCAGAAACTGAAAATCTCATCCATCAAAATAATCTAAATTTGTCTACATGTTTTTCAGTGAGCCCCTTGTGTTTTGAAATGATTAAAAACACTTGAACTTTATTAGGTTAATTGCTTGAGAATACTCTTTCCTGAGTTGTTTATGGTAGATTGCCAAAGAGATAGATAACCCTGCAGTTTCTTATATTTTTGAAGGTCTCTGGTGGTAAACCTCTGTGTTTCATTGTCAGACCACTATTTTTGCCACAAATACTTCATGGTATGGGACTGTTGAATTACAGTAGTTTTAGGTACAACCTAGGCTTAGGGTTTGGGATTAAGAGTTATGATGTGTGATGTATAAAGTGTAACTAAAGGCATTTTTTCCCCATTTTGGATAGAGTAAGGAAGGGTTATGTTTTATCACGGTTATGTGATAGTCAATTGGTGGATCTTTACCATGTGATCAGTTCATGCCCAATCACAGCTTATCACGGATGTCAACCAAAGCGGGTTATCGGCACTCATTTCCTCATGTTGACAGCATGAGGAGAGGAGAAGAGAACCGATAACTGGCTTCTCTAAAAGGGACATCTACACTGATAATCAGGGCACTGATTATCAGTGTCCTGATTATCAGTGCAGTCCCAACAGTGCCCCCAGTGCTGCCAATCTGTGCCCACAAGTGCTGTCAATCTATGCCCAGTAGTGCTGCCAATCAGTGACCACCAGTGCTGCCAATATGTGCCCACCAGTGCTGCCAATTAGTGCCCATCAGTGCTGCCTACCAGTGCCCATTAGTGCTGCCTACCAGTGCCCATTAGTGCCACCTATCAGTGCCCATCAGTGACGCCTATCAGTGTAGCCTCATCAGTGCCTCCTCATTAGTGCCCACCAGTACAGAAATGTAATTTAATTGTGATTTGTTTTACAATGATAATAAATCTTATATAATCTCTTATCTACTGCCTCATCAGTGCCCATCAGTTCAGCCTATCAGTGCCCATCAATGCCCATCAGTACCCCCTCATCAGTGCCCATCAGTTCAGCCTATCAGTGCCCATCAATGCCCATCAGTGCCCCCTCATCAGTGCCCATCAGTGCAGCCTATCAGTGCTTATCAATGCAGCCTCATCAGCGCAGAGAAAAATTACCCGTTTGCAAAATTTTATAACAAACTATGACAATTTTTTCAAAATTTTCCGGTCTTTATTCGTTTATTTAGCAAAAAATAAAAAACACAGTGGTGATTAAATCCCACCGAAAGAAAGCTCTATTTGTGTGGAAAAAAAATGATAACAATTTAGATTGGTTACAGTGACCAGGCAATTGTCATTCAAAGTGCGACAGCGCTGAAAGCTGAAAATTGGCCAGGGCAGGAATTGAAAGTGCTCAGTAGGCAAGTGGTTAAATAATAACAGATAAAGATAACAAATGTAATAATATTGGAAAATGTAACAAGAAGACTTAGCTATAAATGCCTTTCGCCAAGGATTCCCCCATTTTGGGTTCGAAAAGATTATCAATCCAGGCGCCTGCATGAAGCAGCCCAGATACTGGGACTAACTTGTTCCAGTTTTGGCTGTGGTATATACAGGAGTAATGGACAATTATAACTCTTGGAAAACTAATATTACCTTTTAAGAAAGCTAGCACACATTCCTGTAAGGGCGTGGTCTTTTGGTTAGCTCGTATTGACTTTCCTATAGTATGAAGTCATCTAAGATAACCAGGCTTACAATGGATACTTATGTACCCAGATAGCAAGGATAACTTGCCACAAATTTGCAGCAGTGTTGAATTGTAAGTCTGTTAACTTGCTGCACATTTTCACTGGTAAGTTGTACATTTGAAGCACAAGTTCTAGTTGACACCTCCAAGTTGTAGCAAATGTGCATAGCAAGTCTCTAGCAATAGCAAAGTTGCAGTGGTGAGTCTACAGAAAGAGCTCTGCAAGTCTACAGCATGAAAATTCAGCCACAGTGACCCCTGTGGTAGGATGACTATTGCACAACATAACTGAACCAGAACTTGCAGCAGACTTGCAAAATGCTTGCAAAGAAAGTTGATCCGGAGTCATGCAATGTGGACTTGATGCAATTGTGCAACAAACTTGTTAAGCCTGGCAATAGCTTAGCAACTAATTTTCAAACTTGCAGCACAATTGCTTGCTATCTGGGTATTGGTGAGCCACAATAAAAAATATAAAAATTCTCTTTCAGGTTATAACTCATCAGTTTTTTTTATCATCTATGTCCCATTGGGGAGATTTCCCTTCACCCCTTTACCGTCGCTTCCTGTCCCTTAGCCAAAACAGGAAGTGAGAGGAAATCCCTCCAAAGTGAGGGAATCCCCTGGGTATCCCCAGGGTCACCATAGCTAGAGTGCCCATTGGAAGATTTCTCCTCCATTACTGTTCTGGTATCAATCCACAATTTTGGATTTTCTTTTACTTTCACCTTCAATGATAATGGTAAACATGACAAATAGAGAAAGTGACTCTCCATAACGAGGGCACAAACAGCATTAAAGACAAGCGCTGCTCATCAAGCAGCCATGTCTTTACTAGCTATGTTGTCAGAATGCCAGGAAAGGAGGAGGGACCTCATACCTAGACTTACAAAGCACATAGAAACATACATGGGACAAAGTACTTCAAGTACTTTAGTGGTCAGAACACTGAAAACAATTGTGAGATTAGGTGCAAGGTATAGGTCAAGTGGTAAGGTTTGAGTTTAGTTTAGGTGAAAATGTTGTGACATCTGCACATCTGCTTTGCTGGATTTAGTATTTATCTTATATTATTGAGTATGCAATATAAGGAACAGGAACATGCAACAGTGGGCAAAACACAAAAAACAGCAGTTGGATTAGAACAAAATTGAAAAATCTGGCATAGAGATTTCACTGTGAAATATCCAAGACATAGAGGAAGCCAAGGGAGTGCTAAATATCCCCTTTGGGAGGACTGACCCCTTGTTGAAGAGTGTGAATACCCCATGATTGGGGGCACATTCAAAACTTCAAGGTAGGTAGTAGAGTAGTGACTACTCTACTACCTACCTTTGAGTTTTGGATGTGCCCCCCAATTATGGGGTATTCACACTCTTCAACAAGGGGTCTGTGCCCCCAAAGGGGATATTTAGCACTCCCTTGGCAAGATCTTGCTGCTTGAGTCCCAAGAACACTTTAACATTTGCAGTAAACCATATATAGACAAACTACAGTGCTTTGCAAAAGTATTCACCCCACCCTGTCATTTTCGTGTTTTGTTGCCTCACAACCGTAAATTAGCATGGATTGTTTGAGGATTTGCATCTTTTAATTTACAGAAGATGCCCAGAACTTTAAATATTTTTTTTGTTTTATTGTGAAGCAAACAACAAATACACGTAAAAGCCAGTAAATTAGAATATTTTGAAAAACTTGATTTATTTCAGTAATTGCATTCAAAAGGTGTAACTTGTACATTATATTTATTCATTGCACACAGACTGATGCATTCAAATGTTTATTTCATTTAATTTTGATGATTTGAAGTGGCAACAAATGAAAATCCAAAATTCCGTGTGTCACAAAATTAGAATATTGTGTAAGGGTTAAATTTTGAAGACACCTGGTGCCACAAACTAATCAGCTGATTAACTCAAAACACCTGCAAAGGGCTTTAAATGGTCTCTCAGTCCAGTTCTGAAGCCTACACAAACATGGGGAAGACTTCAGATTTGATAGCTGTCCAAAAGGCGACCATCGACACATTGCACAAGGAGGGAAAGACACAAAAGGTTATTGCTGAAGAGGCTGGCTGTTCTCAGAGCTCTGTGTCCAAACACATTAATAGAGAGGCAAAGGGAAGGAAAAACTGTGGTCAGAAAAAGTGTACAAGCGATAGGGATCACCGCGCCCTAGTCAAGATTGTGAAAAAAAACCCATTCAAAAATGTGGGGGAGATTCACAAGGAGTGGACAGCTGCTGGAGTCAGTGCTTCAAGATCCACCACCAAGAGACGCTTGAAAGACATGGGTTTCAACTGCCGCATACCTCGTGTCAAGCCACTGTTGACCAAGAAACAGCGCGAAAACCGTCTCACCTGGGCTAAGGAAAAAAAGAGCTGGACTGCTGCTGAGTGGTCCAAAGTCATGTTTTCTGACGAAAGCAAATTTTGCATTTCCTTTGGAAATCGAGGTCCCAGAGTCTGGAGGAAGACAGGAGAGGCACAGGATCCACGTTGCCTGAAGTCTAGTGTAAAGTTTCCACCATCAGTGATGGTTTGGGGTGCCATGTCATCTGCTGGTGTCGGTCCACTCTGTTTCCTGAGATCCAGGGTCAACGCAGCCGTCTACCAGCAAGTTTTAGAGCACTTCATGCTTCCTGCTGCTGACCTGCTCTATGGAGATGGAGATTTCAGGTTCCAACAGGACTTGGCGCCTGCACACAGCGCAAAATCTACCCGTGCCTGGTTTACGGACCATGGTATTTCTGTTCTAAATTGGCCAGCCAACTCCCCTGACCTTAGCCCCATAGAAAATCTGTGGGGTATTGTGAAAAGGAAGATGCAGAATGCCAGACCCAACAACGCAGAAGAGTTGAAGGCCACTATCAGAGCAACCTGGGCTCTCATAACACCTGAGCAGTGCCAGAAACTCATCGACTCCATGCCACGCCGCATTAATGCAGTAATTGAGGCAAAAGGAGCTCCAACCAAGTATTGAGTATTGTACATGCTCATATTTTTCATTTTCATACTTTTCAGTTGGCCAACATTTCTAAAAAATCCCTTTTTTGTATTAGCCTTAAGTAATATTCTAATTTTGTGACACACGGAATTTTGGATTTTCATTTGTTGCCACTTCAAATCATCAAAATTAAATGAAATAAACATTTGAATGCATCAGTCTGTGTGCAATGAATAAATATAATGTACAAGTTACACCTTTTGAATGCAATTACTGAAATAAATCAAGTTTTTCAAAATATTCTAATTTACTGGCTTTTACCTGTAGGACAAAATAACAGAAAAAGTCAATGTGCATAACTATTCACCCCCTAAAGTCAATACTGTGTAGAGCCACCTTTTGCGGCTATCAGAGCTCCAAGTCAGTTTGGATAAGTCTCTATGAGTTTGCCACATCTTACCACTGGGATTTTTGCCCATTCCTCCTTGCAAAACTGCTCCAGCTCCTTCAAGTTGGATGGTTTGCGCTTGTGAACAGCAATATTTAAGTCTGACCACAGATTTTCTATTGGATTGAGGTCTGGGCTTTGACTAGGCCATTCCAACACATTTACATGTTTCCCCTTAAATCACTCAAGTGTTGCTTTAGCAGTGTGTTTGGGGTCATTGTGCTGCTGGAAGGTGAACCTTCGTCCTCAAATCACACACAGAGTGGTACAGGTTTTGCTCAAGAATATCCCTGTATTTAGCACCATCCATCTTTCCCTCAACCCCGACCAGTTTCCCAGTCCCGACTGCTGAAAAACATGTGATGGTGTTCTTTGGGTGATGTGATGTGTTGGGTTTGCGCCAGACATAGCGTTTTCTTTGATGGCCAAAAAGTAAAATTTTAGTCTCATCAGAAAACAGCACCTTCCTCCATACATTTTGGGAGTGTCCCACTTTTCGCAAACTCAAAAGGTGCCATTTTGTTTTTTGCTGAAAGTAATGGCTTTCTTCTGGCCACTCTGCCATAAAGCCCAACTCTATGGAGCGTACGGCTTATTGTCGTCCTATGTACAGATACTTCAGTCTCTGCTGTGGAACTCTGCAGCTCCTCCAGGGTTACCTTAGGTCTCTGTGCTGCCTCTCTGATTAATGCCTTGCTTGCCCAGTCCGTGAGTTTTGGTGTGCGGCCGTCTCTTGGCAGGTTTGCTGTTGTGCCATGTTCTTTCCATTTGGTTATGATAGATTTGATGCTGCTCCTAGAGATCATCAAAGATTTGGATATTTTTTTATAACCTAACCCTGACTTGTACTTCTCAACAACATTGTCCCTTACTT
The DNA here is from genome assembly GCF_042186555.1 of Aquarana catesbeiana. Taxonomy (NCBI): domain Eukaryota; kingdom Metazoa; phylum Chordata; class Amphibia; order Anura; family Ranidae; genus Aquarana; species Aquarana catesbeiana. The sequence continues at coordinate 193,367,026 of NC_133335.1, forward strand.
GTTTGGAGAGTTCCTTGGTCTTCATGGCAGTGTTTGGTTAGGGGTGCCTCTTGCTTAGGTGTTGCAGCCTCTGAGGCCTTTCAAAAAAGTGTGTATATGTAATGACCGATCATGTGACACTTAGATTGCACACAGGTGGACATCATTTCACTAATTATGTGACTTCTGAAGGTAATTGGTTGCACCAGAGCTTTTTATGGGCTTCATAATAAAGGGGGTGAATACATACGCACATGCCAATTATCAGTTTTTTATTTCTGAAAAATAGTTTTATGTATATTTATGTATATATTTTTCAAAATTTTATGTATATATTTTTTCAAATTTTACTTCACCAACTTAGACTATTGTGTTCTGATCCATCACATATAATTCAGATTAAAAAAAAACATTGAACTAAAGGCTGTAATAACAAAATAGGTAAAAAGCCAAGGGGGGTGAATACAGGCACTGTAGATAGAAGATTTTACTTTTTCCTACAGTTCATCTTTGGAAAGTTCTCTTGAACCTGTCAGAATAACCTATACAAATGGATAAACTCAACTAACCTGCTATTACAGTCTAGTAATTGAATAAATATTCAGCTCTTAACAACTTGCAAAAAAAAAGTCCTTTTGAGCAATCTAAAATGATGCATTCCTTTCCTGATAAAAGCCTCTTTACCCTTCAGACTTTCATAAACAATTCAAGCCTTGGACAAGGAAATCTGCTTGCTTTACTCTAGAGACATTTTATTTTGTTGTCATACAAAGAAAACTGTCATTATAATGTCCCATTCATTTTCACATTACATCAGGACCCTTAGGAAAAGAGCCATTCCTTTCTATCAAAGTAATTATAGGCTATGTTTTCTGTATAGCATTCTTTTGGTTTGAAAAATATTTTTGCTAAACCTGTTCATATATACAGTAGCTGGGTACAAAACTGGCATATGGACGGTAATATTTACAAAGCGTAAAACCTAGCAATAGGAAACCATAGACCAGTAATCCTGGTTTATGTTGCCTGTATATTATTATTATGAAGCCTAACCCCAGCCAAATTCCTTATATTTAATTTTGAGAGTGTTGGAAGAGGTTAGAACCCATTCCCACGTGTTGCAGTTATGTGCAGAATGATTGGCACCTCAATGGACATGCAAAATGCACCTGCTCTATGGTGAACTGCAATGCAGAAATATGAACCTGTGGCCTGCAAAAACACCTTGTTAACCCATTCCTTCTGCAATCTGTTTATTAATGTTCCCCTGCATCCTGCCCCATGACTGGGATATGATAATAACAGTCCTCCCCTTTGAGAGCAAGCAGCAGACACCACATGTGAATGTTGGCTCTCAATTCCAGCTGTAACACAAAGCCAGCACCCCAACTGATAATTCAAAACTTATAAGAGCGGTTCTCGATCATGTGATCACTATGTTGGCCATAGCTCCCAAATGTCCCTGATTCTGAGGGACTGTCTCTGATTAGGAACAATGTCCCTCTGTCCCTCTTTCCTCCGCATTTGTCCCTCATTTTGGTTTAGTCTAATTAGTTGTATATAAAATGCACTTTTTAACTTTCAAAAAGTGTTTTCCAGTGCTAAACCTTTCATCCAATTTCTAAATTGCTGCATTTGTAAATTTTAAAAGCCATTATAAAGGAGTAGTAGTAAAAAAAAAAAAAGCCCCTGTGGGTTTATCTGACTTTTTTTTTAGTTAATTCTCCTTTAAGGGGGTGTGGCAGGGGGCGTATTCTATGCCTACATACGTTTGCTAGTAGGTGTCCCTCAATCCCATCTCAAAATGTTGGGAGGTACACTGGGGATGGAAAGTATTCAGACCCCCTTAAATTTTTCACTCTTTGTTATAATGCAGCCATTTGCTAAAATCATTATGTTCATTTTTTTTCTTCATTAATGTACACACAGCACCCCATATTGACAGAAAAACACAGAATTGTTGACATTTTTGCAGATTTATTCAAAAAGAAAAACTGAAATATCACATGGTCCCAAGTATTCAGACCCTTTGCTGTGACACTCATATATTTAACTCAGGTGCTGTCCATTTCTTCTGATCATCCTTGAGATGGTTCTACACCTTCATTTGAGGCCAGCTGTGTTTGATTGTACTGATTGTACTTGTTTAGGAAAGCCACACACCTGTCTATATAAGACCTTACAGCTCACAGTGCATGTCAGAGCAAATGAGAATCATGAGATCAAAGGAACTGCCTGAAGAGCTCAGAGACAGAATTTTTGTGCTCAAAGTTCGACTGTAGAAATAATAATACATGAATAACAAAATTGAAAATGAGGTTCATATATATATAGATAGATATATATAGATATATCTATCTATCTATCTATATACATATATCTATATATATATAGATATAGATATATATATCTATATCTATATATATATAGATATATGTATATACATATATATCTATATATAGATATATATGTGTATATATAGATTTATAGATATCTATATATATATAGATATCTATCTATATATATAGATAGATATCTATATCTATCTATATATATAGATATATATATATCTATATATATAGATAGATATAGATATCTATATGTATCTATACATATAGATATCTATATCTATCTATATATATAGATATATATATTTTACATTAAACACATTTAGGTGTACAAATGAGTCATAGGGACATACACCATATTACAAAAAGTATTGGGACGCCCGCCTTTACACGCACATGAACTTTAATGGCATCCCAGTCTTAGTCCGTAGGGTTCAATATTGAGTTGGCCCACCCTTTGCAGCTATAACAGCTTCAACTCTTCTGGGAAGGCTGTCCACAAGGTTTAGGAGTGTGTCTATGGGAATGTTTAATCATTCTTCCAGAAGCACATTTGTGAGGTCAGGCACTGATGTTAGACGAGAAGGCCTGGCTCCCAATCTCTGCTCTAATTCATCCCAAAGGTGTTCTATTGGGTAGAGATCATGACTCTGTGCAGGCCAGTCAAGTTCCTTCACCCCAAATTCACTCATCCATGTCTTTATGGACCTTGCTTTGTGCACTGGTCCAAATCATTTGGTGGAGGGGGGATTATGGTGTGGGGTTGTTTTTCAGGGATTGGGCTTGGCCCCTTAGTTCCAGTGAAGGGAACTCTCAAGGCTTCAGAATACCAAGACATTTTGGACAATTTCATGCTCCCAACTTTGTGGGAACAGTTTGGGGATGGCCTCTTCCTGTTCCAACATGACTGTACACCAGTGCACAGAGCAAGGGCCATAAAGACATGGATGAGCGCGTTTGGTGGAGGAACTTGACTGGCCTGCACAGACCTCAATCTGATAGAACACCTTTGGGATGAATTAGAGCAGAGACTGCGAGCCAGGCCTTCTCTTCCACATCAGTGTCTGACCTCACAAATGCACTTCTGGAAGAATGGTCAAACCTTCCCATAGACACACTCTTAAACCTTGTGGACAGCCTTCCCAGAAGATTTGAAGCTGTTATAGCTGCAAAGGGTGGGCCAACTCAATATTGAACCCTAAGACTAGGATGCCATTAAAGCTCATGTGCGTGTAAAGGCAGGCATCCCAATACTTTTGACAATATAGTGTATATATCATTTACTACTCAAAAAAGCAAAAGAGGAAGCAAAGAAAGAGATAGAAGGGGGGAAGGGAAGAAAAGCTTAGACACCCGTGAAAGGCATTTTTGGAATAGATGAGCAAATAAAGCAGGAAATAGGGAACTGGCACAATGCTTGTATATTATCATACTGTGAGCAGTTCTGTTATGGCACTTCATTGGCACACTGCAGATTTGCAGAACACAATTCCTTCTCAATGATGGGAGATCCTCTAGAGACATCATTGCTTATGGCAGGAAATAGATTCCTTTTGTTTTTCGGTAGCTTCTTGTGGCTATGTATATTCTTACGATACTCAACTCCTCGGTCTCAGCAAATCTCAGCTACTACGATTGCCAAGTGACTTTTGGGCTTTTCAAAGTGCCCATTTGTCAATTATAAAATGTTTACATATTGCTCTTCGCTACAAGAGATTGTCAGCAGTTATCCACAGCTGACTGAGCATTGATCGCCAAACACATCAGGGCAATTTTTAAGCTCAGCTCCAGCTAAATCTTTATTTTTAGGGCCCATTCACACCATGTTTTTTGCAGGAACGAATATTTAAAGTGGAATGAAACTCTCTCTCTCTCATACCCCTTGAAATTTTCCACATTTTGTCATGTTACAACCAAAAACGTAAATGTATTTTTTGGGGATTTTATGCGATAGACCAACACAAAGTGGCACATAATTGTGAAGTGAAAGGAAAATGATAAATGGTTTTCAATTTTGTTTTACAAATATGTGAAAAGTGTGGCGTGCGTTTGTATTCAGCCCCCTTTACTCTGATACCCCTAACTAAAATCTAGTGGAACCAATTGCCTTCAGAAGTCACCTAATTAGTAAATAGAGTCCAGCTGTGTGTAATTTAATCTCAGTATAAATACAGCTGTTCTGTGAAGCCCTCACAGGTTTGTTAGAGAACCTTAGTAAACAAACAGCATAATGAAAGCCAAGGAACACACCAGACAGGTCAGGGATAAAGTTGTGGAGAAGTTTAAAGCAGGGTTAGGTTATAAAAAAACATCCCAAGCTTTGACCATCTCATGGAACACTGTTCAATCCATCATCCGAAAATGGAAAGAGTATGGCACAACTGCAAACCTACCAAGACATGGCCATTTATCTAAACTGACAGGCCGGGCAAGGAGAGCATTAATCAGAGAAGCAGCCAAGAGGCCCATGGTAACTCTGGAGGAGCTGCAGAGATCCACAGTTTAGGTGGGAGAATCTTTCCACAGGACAACTATTAGATGTACACTTCACAAATCTGGCCTTGGAACAGTGGCAAGAAGAAAGCCATTGTTGAAGGAAAGCCATAAGAAGTCCCATTTGCAGTTTGGAAGAAACCATGTGGGGGACACAGCAAACATGTGGAAGAAGGTACTCTTGATCTTTTTGGTCTAAGAGGGCTTTCATACCGAGCCGCCCATAGCGACGGCGGTAAAACACCGCTATTTTTAGCAGCGTTTTACCGTTGGATTTGCATCCGAGAAAGGGTTAAAACCGCCTGCAATGCACGGCAATAACGACTTTTGCCGGCAGTATAGCCGCGCTGCCCCATTGATTTCAATGGGCAGGAGCGGTGGAGGAGCAGTAAACACACTGCTCCTTCACCGCTCCAAAGAAGCGGGCTTTCACACTGGAGACAATGGAGCAGCAGTTTGAGGGCGAATTGTAGGCGCTATTTTTAACACTATAGTGCCTGCAAAATGCCCTCGGTGTGAAAGGGGGTCTTAAAGCAAAACGCAAGTGTGGCAGAAAACTAACACTGCACATCACCCTGAACACACCATCCCCACCGTGAAACATGGTGGTGGCAGCATCATTTTGTGGGGATGCTTTTCTTCAGCAGGGACAGGGAAGCTGGTCAGAGTTGATGGGAAGATGGATGGAGCCAAATACAGGGCAATCTTAGAAGAAAACCTGTTATGCCCCGTACACACGACCGGTTTTTCCGTCGGAATGAACTGACGGTTTTCTCGACGGAGTTCCTCTGAAACGGACTTGCCTACACACGATCACACCAAAGTCCGATTGTTTAGAACGCGATGACGTACGACGGGACTAGAAAAAGGAAGTTCAATAGCCAGTAGTCAATAACTGCCCTTGCGTCGTTTTTGCTCCATCGGACTAGCATACAGACGAACGGTTTTCCCGATAGGAACTGATTCCGTCGGAAAGATTTAAAACATGTTCTATTTCTAGGTCCATCAGAATTTTCAAAAGAGAAAGTCAGATGAAGCCCACACACGATCGGAATGTCCGATGGAATTATTCCGTCGGACCTTTTCTGCCGGAAAGTCTGGTCGTGTGTACACGGCATTAGAGTCTGCAAAAGATTTGTTAGTGGGGCAGAGGCTCACCTTCTAGCAGGACAACAACCTTAAACATACAGCCAGAGCTACAATGAAATGGTTTAGATCAGGGGTCTCCAAACTTTTTAGCCCGAGGGCCATATTGTAGATTTTATAAATATTTGCGGTCCATACAAATGTATTTATTAAAAAAAGAATAAAAATGTAAATCTCATCAGAGCCTTTCTGCACGTCTGTGTTCCCGTCAGAACCTTTCCACACTTCTGTGTCCCCTTCAGAACCTTTCCACACTTCTGTGTCCCCTTCAGAACCTTTCCACACTTCTGTGTCCCCTTCAGAACCTTTCCACACTTCTGTGTCCCCTTCAGAACCTTTCCACACTTCTGTGTCCCCATCAGAACCTTTCCACACTTCTGTGTCCCCATCAGAACCTTTCCACACTTCTGTGTCCCTATCAGAGCCTTTCCACCTTCTGTGTGCCTGTCAGAGCCTTTCCGCACATCTGTGTCCCCGTCAGAGCCTTTCCGCACGTCTGTGTGCCTGTCAGAGCCTTTCCGCACATCTGTGTCCCCGTCAGAGCCTTTCCGCATGTCTGTGTCCTCGTCAGAGCCTTTCCGCACGTCTGTGTCCCCGTCAGAGCCTTTCCACATGTCTGTGTCCCCCACCCCGATTACACCCCAAATACCCCCCAATCTGATAACACCACCCCACCCCCCCAGATACCCCTGCAGCCTGATCACCACCATCCCAGATACCCCCAGTCTTATCACACACCCCTATATCTCTCCCCTCTGATCACACCCCCTCCTCATACCTCTCCCCTAACACACCCCTCCACCATTACACACACCTTTGGGTTTTGCAGGCCTGCGGCTCCTCCTCCAGATAATGTCAGTGGAGCAATCTGCAGCACACCAGGATGGGTTAGCTATCACTGGAGCAGGCACAATACCTCCTCCTCTGCCGCCACTCCCCCAGCCTGACTCCAGCATGCACAGCCAGCCCATATCCATGCTGTGCTGCCCGACAGTGGGGCCCTGCCTCCTCCCTGCGCGCATAGGAATCCGCCCACCTCTCCGCCTTCCTTTGCTTCATTGCATCCGCTCTAACAGCAGCACACATACATCGTCCTGCCTGCCTTCTGCTCTGTCCCACTGCCTAAAGCGCATGGGGGAATTGAAGCAGGCAGTCTATGAATGAGCTGCGGGTCGGATAAAACATCCAAGCGGGCCGGAAGTTGCCCCGCGGGCCGGGGTTTGGAGACCCCTAGTTTAGATCAAAGCATTTCCATGTGTTAGAATGGCCCAGTCCAAGTCCAGACCTAAATCCAATTGAGAATCTGTGGCAAGACTTGAAAATTGCTGTTCACAGACGCTCTCCATTCAATCTGACAGAGCTTGAGCTATTTTGCAAAGAAGAATGGGCAAAAATGTCTCTCTAGATGTGCAAAGCTGGTAGAGACATCCCCAAAAAGACTTGAAGCTGTAATTGCAGCGTTAGGCGGTTCTACAAAGTATTGACTCAGCGGGGCTGAATACCAATGCACACCACACTTTTCACATATTTATTTGTAAAAAAAATTGAAAACCATTTATTATTATCCTTCCACTTCACAAATATGTGCCACTTTGTGTTGGTCTATCACAATAAATCCCAATAAAATACATTTACATTTTTGGTTGTAATATGACAAAATGTGGAAAATTTCAAGAGGTGTGAATACTTTTTCAAGGCACTGTAGATAGGAAGGTATATTATATTTACTTGTTTTATACTTTTTTTTTTACATTTCTTCAGTTGCTTCCTGGTTTCTGGCCTAGGCCAAAATGTTTTGCTTTTATCTGGAGGATGGAAGGAGGGGCTTTCTCAGCTAAACACACCCTCCTGCCCACATGCCTGAGCTAGGGGCAGATGGATTCCAGGAAGTAAATGCTACATGAATTATCTGCCCTTACTCAAGATGGCCAGGGCTAGAAATGCTATGGGGGTGTTTTCAAAGTGACTTATTAACAAAATAAAACATGGAGACATCCATGGATGGGTAAGTTTGTGTTGAATATAAAAAAATAAAATAAAAAATAAATAGCGATTTTCGTTTGTGGTGCTTAGGTACAGTTGAGCCCTGCTTTATGGGTACATTAACACAAAGAAGCGTACTTTGGTGGACTGCAATGTGAAAAATGCTGCACACATGTTATAATCTTCATTATGGTGGATGGGTAGCCCATTCAAATTGGATGGAGCTGCAATATCACAATGCAATTTAATGTACAAAATCCTGCATGGTAACACACTGCAGAATGCCAAAGTAGACTAAAGTAAGTTGGAATCCCCTTTTTTACAAAATTGTGCCATTACAGTAGGACATTACACCTTAGTAATCAAGCCAATTGACCTAATTTGCAGCATGTCCAGCACTTACACTTTTTCTTTTTTAGGTTCGGATAGGGTAAGGAATGGTTAACACTCCTGTTGGGGGCATCTGTATCCTTGTACAGGATAATGGTCCTATCACTGATATCAGCCATCATGGCATGTAATGAACCGGTGCACATCATATAAAACAGTTTGTCAGGCTACAATATACTACAGAAAAATAGCAACCAACTGCACACAGGATGCTGGCTCACTGTGACCAGAACTAAACCAGGTAGGTTATGTAAGATGGCCTTGGCTCTGCTCTCCACCAGCAGGAGAAGTCCCTCTGACGTGTTTCGTCAGAAAGTGAAGCCTCAATGATTAAATCCACTAGGGACTGAAATGTGTCTGAGGGACCTCTCCTGCAGGTGGAGAGCAGATCTGAAGCTATCTTACATTGCCATCTCACACCCGGTTTAGTTGTGGTCACAGTGAGTCGGCATCCTGAGGGCGATCATTTGCCATTTTTATGTCACATACTGTGATTGGCTGTCACAATGGTCACATGATCGGTGTGTGACGGACCATCCAGCACCCAGCTTGGGTGTTTGCGTCCGTATACAGCTTCCTCCAGGCTGGAACCAGGAACCAGGTATTATAGCAGGGCACCCAAGAACTAGAAGACACTAGCTTAGGTGCAAATTCAAACTCATTTTCTTGTAAACTCACACAGAATATATATATACCACACAAAATCAGATAAGAGCTTGTTCACGTTATGCAAATGGTAAGATAATTAACATAGCTAAGGAACAGCCAACACAAACCGTAATCTAATTAAACAGCAAGCTAATTAGTCACCTAGACAAGTCTAAGTGACCCAGTGCCCACCCAGACCGTTCGGCAGCAGTTCCCTAGTACGAGGACCTAGGAATGTCCAAATCTCAAAAGAAATAGCGGACAGACAGAAACAATAAGGGACTCAATTAACAATTTGAGTTCAAGCCTAGGAGGCACACAATGGGAAAATTATACCATGGGAGAAAGACACCTTAGTAAACAGATTATAGCAGGAGACCCCAGCATCAGGTTGTTTTGAGCTGATTATATTAACATCTACTGCCTCACAGTCGAAAGCAGTCATTGCTGGTTTGGGCACAAAGGCCCCATATGCAGGTCCTAAATTCGCAGAGTCTGTGTGTTTTGGGGAGACATGGACCTGAATCCAAAGCAAGACCACTCCAAGGATCCCCCAGGCACAAACCTCCGAAGAATACAGCCCCCCCAAAAGCCAGGGCCCATAGTCAGGAGGCAATAGGCTACCCTGTAGTCCCCTTCAAAGGCCCCTGTTGGGTTTGTCACACGGTGGCTACTGATCTTTAATCCAGAACATGACCTGCTTTCGACAGCTCAGTCACTGCGCTGAGAGCGCTCAATGAGCACTCTCTCAGCACAGAAATATCGCCCCCCTGTGCTGTATATGTGTATAAGCGTTAATGCCCACTTTTTTGCCGCTTGCATATGTGTTAGTGTGGGCAGCAACAGGTTAAGATAGACTTTAGCTAGCATAAAAATGCACCTATGATAACATCTTGCCTTGGATTTCATATTCTATACAAGTAGCTCATTGTATAAATGAAACATTTCACGGTAGCTGCTGTCCCATTCCAACTTCTGTAGGTTCTTCCGCATCCTGTCCCCTGTGAATTGGTCAGTCCTTTAGGGATGTATAGAGACTCCTGTTATTTCTCAGTCCCAGAGGGAGGAAGATAGAAACAGACAGGATTGTAATGTCAGATCCGACAAAATTTGTCAGATGGCTGCCACAGGCTCCACTGTGATGCCGAAAAACTGTTGATGTGTGAAATGACACAGGTAGTTTACTAAATGATATGTTGCATAGATGAACACACACGTGCACTGTATACAACTTACATTAAATACAATAGAAAAACCTAGAATATGTGTATTGTCATATGAAAGCTGGGACTGGATACAATCAATGGCAAAATACATTTATTTTAATAATTGTAATATTGGCATGAATCTAGGACCTGTTTTATATTTAGTCATACACCCCCCAACTGTCCCTCTTTTGGAACTAAATCCCTCTTTCCTTCTCTGGTGTCCTTTTTTTTGATCTGATATATAGAGCTCTTTAAAAAATGTTCTGTTAACTAGCAAGGCCTTATGTACATGAGGTCATGCAATGTAAAACTCAGATGTATTTCTGAGGCTGGGAGACACAGCTGCAGCATAAAGCCACCCATTGTATGGAATGGTTGTACAGTAGCTGTATGCTGGTCTATTCGGCACTTGCATAAACTCAACATCATAACTATAATAGAGATTATTCTTAAATTGTATAATTAGAAGTGTTAGATGGGCATTTTTTTAGCAACATATAGACTCCATTCTCACTTGCGAAAGGAGCCATTAGAAATTAAATGCGGAAGACCCAGCTGGGGATCCCAGCAATTAGCTCCATCAATAGCAGCCGTAAACTGGCATCTCCCACAGCTAAATGTATTTCTTGTAAGTTTGCCCATTTACAAAGGAATAAAGGGTCTATTATTTTTATCATAGGTGCATTTTAAATGTTAGAGAAAGAATATCAACCAAAAATCGAGAAAACACATGAGACAAATGTTATAAATTGAGTTGCAATTCAGTGAGTAAAATAAGTATTTGATTCCGAAGAAAAACATGACTTAGTACTTGGTGGAGAAACTCTTGTTGTTAAGCACAGAGGTAAGACGTTTCTTGTAGTTGGTTACCAGGTTTGTACTCATCTCAAGAGGGATGCATTCTTCTTTACAGATCTTCTCTAAATCCTTAAGGTCTTCTTGGTTGTCGCTTCGAAACTCGAAGTGTCAGCTCCCTCCATACATTTTCTATAGGATTAAGGTCTAGAGACTGGCTAGGCCACTCCATGACCTTAATGTGCTTCTTCTTGAGCTACTCCTTTGTTGCCCTGGCAGTACGTTTTGGGTCATTGTCATGCTGAAAGACCCATCTATGTCCCATCTTCAGTGTTCTGGCAGAGGGAAGAAAGTTCTCATCTAAGATTTGACAATACATGGCCCTGTCCATTGGCTCCTCAATGCGGCAAAGTTGGCCTGTACCTTTAGCAGAGAAACAGCTCTAACACATAATGTTTCCACCTTTGTGCTTGACTGTAGAGATGCTGTTCTTAGGGTCATAGTCAGCATTTTTCTTCCTCCAAACACGGCAAGTCGAGTTAATGCCAAAGAGCTCAATTTTGGTCTCATCTGACCACAGCACTTTCTCCCAATCCTTCTCTAAATCATTTAGATGTTCATTGGCAAACTTCAGATGGGCCTATATATGTGCCTTCTTGTGTCGTGTTTGGAGGAAGAAAAATGCTGACTATGATCCTAAGAACACCATCCCTGAAGTCAAGCACGGAGGTGGAAATATGTTTTGGGGCTGTTTCTCTTCTAAAGGTAAAAGCTGACTTTGCTGCATTGAGGGGCAAAAGGACGGGGCCATGTATTGTAAAATCTTGGATGAGAACCTTCTTCCCTCAGCCAGAACACTGAAGATGAGTCGTGGATGGGTCTGCCAGCATGACAATGACCCAAAACATACTGCCAAGGCAACAAAGCAGTGGCTCAAGAAGAATCACATTAAGGTCATGGAGTGGCCTAGCCAGTCTCCAGACCTTAATCCTATAGAAAATTTATGGAGGGAGCTGAAACTTCGAGTTGCCAAGCAATAGCCAAGAAACCTTAGGGATTTAGAGAAGATCTGTAAAAAAGTGTGGACCTAAATCCCTCCTGAGATGTGTGTAAACCTGGTAACCAACTGCGAGAAACGTCTTACCTCTGTGCTTGCCAACAAGGGTTTCTCCACAAAGTACTAAGTCATGTTTTATTTGGGGATCAAATACTTATTTTGCTCACTAAACTGCAACTCAATTTATAACATTTGTATCATGTGTGTCTTCTGGATTTTTGGTTGATATTCTGTCTCTATCATTTAAAATACACCTATGATGAAAAAAAATAGACCCTTCATTTGTTTGTAAATGGGCAAACTTACAAAATCTGCAGGGGATCAAATAATTCTTTTCCCCACTGTAATTGTTCATGGAGCGACTACCTGAGAATAATCGGCCCTGGACACAGTCTGCATTCACGGCCAATCATTTGCAGGTAATGGGAGCTGTGGCCTCCCATTGCTTTCAATAGGGCTTACTCCCACAGCTAATTGCCGGGAGTGCATGCTGCAGTTCCCGCATGTAATCGCACACAGCCCCATTCACAAGTGTGAATAGGGCCTTAATTGCTGCTTCAAATTACTAATGCCAGTGATTAATAGTGATTTGTGGCTAGTCATTTAAATGCCAAAGTTCACCAACCTACCCCCAATTCAGTTTTTCTAATGAACCTGGAATGCATCTGCTGCTGATGCGGGTGAAAAAAGCCAGTTTTCTCACTGCTACCAATCACATTTACATACCTCCCAACTTTTAGAAATGGGAACGAGGGACACTTATTAGCAAAAGTATGTAGGCATGGGACACACCCCCTGCCACGCCTTCTTAAAGAACAATTATACAAAAAAAAAAGATGAATTAACCACTTCCCGCCCGCCGTATAGTAAAATGATGATGTGGCTGTTTACCCATGTGATTGGATGTGTCCAATCACAGCCGGTCACATGTAAATAAGGAAGTGCCATTTTTTCAGCTCTCCTTGGCTCACACTGATAGAGTGTGTGGCAAGGAGAGCCTATCAGCGGCATCTCCTTGCAGGGGAGACCTGCACAGGTAATCAGGGCACTGATCATCCGTGCCCTGATTACAGTACAGCCCTAGCAGTGACACCAATCAGTGCCCATTAGTGACGCCAGTCAGTGCTGCCTTTCAGTGCTCATCAGTGCCCATCAGTGCCACCCATCAGTGCCGCCTGTCAGTGCCCATCAGTGCCGCCTGTCAGTGCCCATCAGTGCTTCCTCATCAGCGCACATCAGTGAAGGATAAAAATTACTTATTTAAAAAAATTTACTGACAGAAACTAAAAAAATGTTTTTTTTTCAAAATCTTCGGTCTTTTTTCGTTTCTTTGGCAAAAAATGAAAAAACCCAGTGGTGATTAAATACCACCAAAAGAAATTCTTTTTGTGTGAAAAAATGTCATTCAAAGTGTGACAGTGCTGAAAGCTGAACATTAGCCTGGGTAGGAAGGGGGTGAAAGTACCCAGTAGGCAATTGGTAAACCCACAAGTACTATTTTCTTTACCACTATTATTGCTTTATAATGGCTTTGACATTTACAGATGGAGCAATTTAGAAATTAGATGAAAGGTTTAGCTCTGTGGAACACTTTTTGAAAGATAAATAGTGCATTTTATATACAACTATATAGGTCAGACCAAAAAGACTGACAAATGAGGAGGAGAGAGGGACAGAGGGACTTTGTTCCAAATCAGGGACAGTCCCTCGAAATCAGGGACAGTCAGGAGCTATGCATTTAACCCTGGCTTACTAGTTGGAATGTGATTGGTAATGTAAGAAACATTACACACAGTAAAAGTTCTGGCAAGTCTAATCCTCCAGCCCAAGTGCATGAAACATATAAAACGTGGATCGAATAAATACACTCGATACTGGACTCATATATAGTGAGCAGTGATACATTTACATAAAACAGCAGTGCATGTGCATATTTATATATAGTCCATAGGGTGATTCCAATGAATAAAGTGACTTGGCAAAGTGAATCGTTATGAACCAGTTTGTCTGTAGATAATCCGCCACCAATAAACAGAAAGGCTTACCAGACACGTTGAACCCAACTAGGCATACGCCTATTTAGTCAACAGAGCTTTTAGTGTAACACACCCAGGGGAGATATCAGCATACACAGCTTCCAATGTAGACCAATAAGGCGGAGGTCCGTCACAATGTTAACATCAATGGGTTTCCACCAGGGATATAGTGAGCAAGGATCAAAAGCAATTCCTCCAAATGGTGCATGTTATAAAAAGGAAAAAAATGGACCACATAGTGTGATTCCATTTAAACAAAAGACATTTATTGAATAAGTAAAAATTGACACTCACATTTGAGAAGATTTTAAAAGGAGTTTGGATAAAATCAAATGACACAGTGGCATCAACAGAGCCCGTTCCGATGCGTTTCGTCTTAATAAGACCAGATGATGACATATTAAGACGAAACGCATAGGACGGGCTCTGTTGATGCCACTGTGTCATTTGATTTTATGTGTCTTACAGATGTGTCTGGTAAGCTTTTCTGTTTATTGGTGGTGGATTATCTACAGACAAACTGGTTCACAACGATTCACTTTGCCAAGTCACTTTATTCATTGGAATCACCCTATGGAGTATATATAAATATGCACATGCACTGCTGTTTTATGTAAATGTATCACTGCTCACTATATACGAGTCCAATATCGACTGTATTTATTCGATCCACGTTTTATATGTTTCATGCACTTAAGTAATTCTTTGCCTTTAGCTCAGGTCTGTGCAGCGAGAGTTTACTTTTATTATCATATTCAGTGCCACACTATACCACTTATATTTTGTTCAGTTACATACAGATTGTTTCTCTGTTGTGTTGGCAGCTATTGTTTATCATTTTAAGACAGCGCGTTTTTTTTTTTTTCCTTTTTTCCATAATTCTCCAGCTCCTCCAGCTAAGGATCCTGTTAGGGCAGTGGTTCTCAACTCCTGTCCTCAGGACCCACTAACAGGCCAGGTTTGCAAGATAACTAAAATACAAGTATTCAAGTCTGCATCTTCCCAAGGTAACACCTAAAATCTGGCCTATTAGTGGGTCCTGAGGACAGGAGTTGAAAACCACTATGTTAGGGGGTCTGCAAAAAAGTTTAGAAATCTTTCTGTTTTTAGCTCAGTGCAATGTTTACTTGGCAGCATTAGTTGCTCACTTATTGCTTTCACCTGATGCCTGGAATTGCTCTTCAATTATAGCTATGATGAAGGATTTGAGCAAGGATCCAAAACGCCTAAACTTAATTTAAAACTGGCAATACATCATAACTAGACATTCATATTTGGTATCCAGGCTGGATCTTTAATCATAGCAATGCCAAGGAGTAAAGTATGAATTCAAAGGGCATTAGTGTGGTTATGATTTGTTCCTCGATTTAAAAAAAACGTTTGGAGATGGCACTTGCCAACAGTGCAAAATCTTTCTTGTAGTTTCTTTGAGAAGTAAAACTTCCTTTTTTTCTATCCAAATCCTTCCATCTCTCTCCCTCTCTCTTGCCACAACTGTCTTCTTCGGCCTTGTACACATGGGGCATATGCATCTGTACACTTTGTGAGGGTCGTGTTTACCCACATGGAGATACACAGGTGTTCCATGCATCCCTGTGCAGGCTGTCCTATTCAAGTCAAGTGGGGTACAACAGCTGCACAGGCACAGCCACTGCTCCTAAAGTGACATGTGTATGGGTACATGTGCAAAAAAAAAGGTTACAAAAATACTTACCTCAGTCCCAGCTTTTGAGGGGACATGTGAAGGCTCCATGCCTTATCGCTGCATCTTGGAATAGCTGTCTTTTTGTGGTTTAGGAGCACTGAACCTAGAGGTGGTTTGTGGTGATATAATATGTGGTGGAGGGTCCTGGAGGGTGCTCGCCAACAACGGTGGTGTCCTGCTGGACCCTTGGAGGAGTTTGCAGAAAAAAAAAAAAATGAAAAGATGGGAGCACCATGCTCATTTGTACATTCCATATTCTGTTACAAAAGCTCCAAGCGCCTGCATGATCTGTGTATGTCTACTTGGGTTCTAGCTTTCAGTCCAGGATGGCGCCCATCACCCTATGGTTATCATTCTACAAGCCCAAATGAAGGGGGAGATTTGAGCCCCCACATTTTTTTGACTTTTGTTACCCATCTTTTATATTTTTTCATGGGATAGCTAGGGAACTTAAAATCCTGCCCATGTCAGAGTGCATTTTTGTTGTGTTTAAAGTGGCAAGAAAGCAGCAGTTAGGGCAGTGCTCTCATCCATCTAACCTATCTCTAGCATTGGTGATCAGGAACTATAACTGGCTTCTGTGTTCTTTGCCTATAGCAGCCCCTTTTTCCATAAGGCAAGCAGGCCTACCAGTACTCGGTTGCCTTCAGGTCTTATACACAATGCTATAGTGCCTGGCCACCATGCCGAGGCAGGCACAAACTGAGCACAGCAAACAGGTACTTGCGGTCAGCAAACAGGAAGAGTGGTCAGCGACAGTCCAAGTTCAGGACAGGCTGAGTTTTGAGGGTAGTCGAAATCTGATCTGAGGTCATCAACAAGGGAATCCAAACTAGGAGGCAGGGCTAAGGTCCAGGTACAGGAACAGGGCATACAAACAGTGTTGCAAACCCTATCACAAGCAAGACACTGCGGGCTTGTCTGGCTTAAAACCGGTTTGCTCTCCACCCACAGACGGGCTACATTAATCATGTTGCAGGTAGACAGGCAGACAGGGAGGATGCAGCTCAGTCAAAACCATAATGTTGGAATTAAACCAACATTTGTCATGGAACAGGAACATTACATGTTCCTGACACCCGCAAGTGTGTTGTTTGCTATCTTATTTCTTGTAAAATATTTATTCTTAAAGTTTTAATAACAGCATATTTGTTTGGGCATTGGGGGGGCTGACAGGGAAGAGGTCCTCCTATTTGCATGGAAGGCTTGCTTTAAAAAAATGTAGAAAAAGTCCTATCACGCACATCATTGATCTTTTGCTCTCTTGCAAGTGGCTAAAGAATCTTCAATGTCCAACGGTGACATTGACTCGTCCTCCTTTGTGTCCTGTGGTTCCTTCCGCTGGTCCTTCATCAAAGATATAAATAATTCTAAAAATGTATCAACTTTATGAAGTAATTAAAAAAATATAACCCCACAACATTCAAGCTTCCCTATGAACTACTGAAAACAGGAATTGTATAGCACAGTTGAGTGGTTTAGAAATTCAAGGTTATTTTCGGAGATAAACCTTTAATACCTGAACTGACCCTGTAAACCTGGGGCAACTGACAAACCTTAGTCCATTTCACTTACCGTATGTATTCAAATTATACAGTAATCTTTCCACACAGTCCCAAGAAGATATGTCAAGATGTTGCATGCATGGTTAGCTATCATGACTTTACCACTCGATGCTGTAATATTTAATTCAGCCCCAGGACGGAGATTTTCCAAGACTGCTAAAAATGACAGCTTTGGGGGTGCCCCTGCGGCAGGTATGAAATATGTACTATACTGCGCACACAACACTCTCTAAAGACATGAGTGAGCTCAGACAGAAAGTACTTGGATAAAGAAGACATTATAAATAGACATAAGATTGGTATAAATTGATGTTTTAGAGTTTTTATATATTACTTTTTAACATCCTATTTAAATAATATTTAAAGCTATAGTTTTTTTCTCATTTTTGATAGAGTAGGGGAAGAATAAAACCCAATACATTTTTTTCGCCATCCATGTCTCATTGGGAAGATTTCCCTTTCCCTTCTTGTCCGGCAAACACAAATAGAAGAGGAAATCTCCCCAAAGTAAGTGCAATTCCCCTTTTAATTAGTTGTCACCAAAACAATTGTGCCAACCTGAAAGTGTCTCCCTCTATTCCTGTTTTGGTGAATTCTCCCATCACTTTCAGTCCTGGTAATAACGGCACAAATAGGACAAATAGAAATTAATATCTCTTACTGGGACACAGACAGAAAGGGAAACCTGACAGGTGCCCATCATATGCAAAATTTTCTGATGACTAGATTGCCTATGGCGTGCTAGATACCATCAAGGATACTGTCTGTAATAACATCTTGACTCTTGACCTTAGTTCCTTATATATATATATATATATATATATATATATATATATATATATATACCAAGATTGAGAGCCTTACTATTTTTGAGTGATCCTGTGGATCAGATTCTCTCCTTTTTTTATTGTACCTGAATTGTTCGTTCAAATAAAAACTACTTGATTAAAAAAAAACCTGACAGGAGTTCTAACCCCTGACTACTCAATCCAAAACTAAAAAAGTTAGATACATAATGTGTAACTAATGTGTATAATATATACATAATGCAACTATGACACTTATGCCGTGTACACACAGGCGGACTTTTCGGCAGCAAAGGTCCTTCGGTCTTTCCGACGGACTTCCAATGGACTTTCGAACGAACGGACTTGCCTACACACGATCACACCAAAGTCTGACGGATTTGTACTTGATGACGTACGACCAGACTAAAATAAGGAAGTTCATAGCCAGTAGCCAATAGCTGCCCTAGCGTTGGTTTTTATCCGTCGGACTAGCATACACACAAGCGGATTTCTCGATAGGAATTGGGTCTGGCAGAGTTCCGGCGGAAAGATTTAAAACATGTTCCAAATCTAAAGTCCGTCTGATTTTCGACCGAAAAAGTCCGCTGCAGGTCCGATGAAGCCCACACATGGTCGTATTGTCCGGCGGATTCGTTCCGTCGGACCAGTCTGGTCGAAAAGTCCGCCCGTGTGTACACGGCATTAGTTTGCATGGTGGCCTTTCCATTAAGAAAACTGGACACATGGGTGTTGGTACACCTTGTATACTTGAAAAAACTGGGTGAGGGCTGCCATTTGCTTGTCATAAAACAAAATCCAATGTTTACCCATAAAACTACATATCAAAATTATAATAGATCCAGAGGATAGGCAGTTGAAGTTATATGGAATTTTTAAGCAAATACTAAGTTTGACACACATTCTTAACACCTCCATTGATCTACTAGGCCTACTGTCTCATTGAATGCCCAATAAAGAAACTCTGAATGTAGAAAAGGAGAAACCAAGGTAATTGTTGACAACATATAATTTATATATACTAGCTGTCTATTTTTCTGGATAGTTCTGATTTA
The DNA here is from genome assembly GCF_042186555.1 of Aquarana catesbeiana. NCBI lineage: Eukaryota > Metazoa > Chordata > Amphibia > Anura > Ranidae > Aquarana > Aquarana catesbeiana. The sequence continues at coordinate 193,386,240 of NC_133335.1, forward strand.
GACATAACATATAATTTGGGGTGCACTTATGACAAAAGTGTTGTAGAGAATTGGTGTCCATAGGTCCATAGGCCCGATGTGCCTGAGCACACCCTAATGACCACATATGCATTAGTATTATCACTCTGTGTGCCAACAGGAAGATAGGAACGATATCCCTCTTAACAGCTCTGCCATAATAGAAGTGTTTACACACTCCTCTTTCACAGTGGAGGCAGAGAGAATAATGTTCCGGGGTCATATCTATGTAGGCACACACATATGTGTTTGAGCTTTAAAGTGCACGCCCTAATGCAATAGGCTGCGCACACCAATGTTGGTGCCCATACTGCGGTCCTTTGGTATACCATGTGCGGCTCGCGGTCCTTGGATCTCTACTAGCATTGATCTCTACTAGCTCATGTTACATGTTTCCAGTTTTGTATTTTCTTCTGCAGCATATCCCCAGTCCATATCCACACTCATTTCCTCTATTCGGTCTGCAGACAGCCTTCTCAAGCATTACATATATTGAACATTATGTGCAGCCCTTCGGTGACGTTGAAGGCCGTATTTAGCTCATAAGTTGACAATCACTGTCATAAAGCACTGTGGGGCTTTTAAAAGGACACCAGCCTTAAAAAGCTACACAGGAAAGGGGTGGAGTCACAGCTTTGACTAAGTTGTCTATTTCATATTTCAGCTTGAGCAAATGCACTCTGTAAGCAAGTTTTTTTTATTGATTTTTTTTTTTTTTTAATAAAAGACAGATACAAAAAGCCTGAAAATGGGTTGTTTGGGTGAATATGAAAATTCAAAATATCCATATGTAGTACTTCATATTTACTGAATCTTTTTATTTCAGTCTTGATCATTATACTAAAACAAGTACAAAAGTAGTATGCATTGGGGGTTATTTACAAAAGGCAAATCCACATTGCACTACAAGTGCACTCGCTGTACATCCAAGGGGGACATGCAAGGAAAGCAAAAAAACACCATTTTAGCTTGCACATGATTGGATGATAAAATCAGCAGAGCTTCCCCTCATTTCAGATCTACCCCTCAGTTTTACAGTGACTGCACTTCCAAGTGCACTTGCAGTATACTTGTACTGCAAAGTGGATTTGCCTTTTGTAAATAACCCCCATTGTCTTTTAGGGCTCTTTCACACGGAGGATCCGTATGTCCGTTTTTCATCCTTCCGTTTTCGGATGAAAAACGGACATACATGTATCCCTATGGAGCGTCGGATGTCAGCAATGACATGTCCGCTGACATCCGACCCGCTCCGATCCGACTCTACGGTCCGTCATCATCTGATCCCCCATAGGGGAGAGCGGCGCTCTGACAGGACCGTCGCTGCACAGCGGGGATCGCTGATCCGCCCCGTGTGAAAGAGCCCTAATGCCCCGTACACACGGTCGGATTTTCCGATGGAAAATGTCCGATCGGAGCGTGTTGTCGGAAATTCCGACCGTGTGTGGGCTCCATCGGACATTTTCCATCGGATTTTCCGACACACAAAGTTGGAGAGCAGGAGATAAAATTTTCCGACAACAAAATCCGTTGTCGGAAATTACGATCGTGTGTACACAAATCCGACAGACAAAGTGCCACGCATGCTCAGAATAAATAAAGAGATGAAAGCTATTGGCCACTGCCCCGTTTATAGTCCCGACGTACGTGTTTTACGTCACCGCGTTTAGAACGATCGGATTTTCCGACAACTTTGTGCGACCGTGTGTAGACAAAACAAGTTTGAGCCAACATCCGTCGGAAAAAATCCTAGGATTTTGTTGTCGGAATGTCCGAACAAAGTCCGACCGTGTGTATGCCCTATAAGGGTATATATAAGTTAATATTAGGAATAAAAGTGACATCCGCCAAAAATATTCCATACACATCCACCACTTCATTACCCTGTAATCTATTTTTAAACAAATTATTCCTTATTGTATTTGTCGGTCTCCTTAAGTCCACAATGAGCTCTGGAACCTCTCCTTTCTCACTTCTGTTTGGAACAAGCAGTGCATGTTAGTTGTGGTCATGTGCACTGCTCTATACACACTACAAATCCCATAGTCCATAGTTCATTTTGGTAATGAGCAAGAGAGGATGGCTATGTTCCCACATACAGTGAGACCATGAAAAATTAACGTAGCCACCTTCTTTTTTGAGTTAGGAATACATTAATATTTTTTTAAACCAGAGTTTAGTTCCCCTTTAAGCCTTGGATCGAACAGAGCCTGTCTCCACAGGAATACCTGTATTTCCCCAGGACAACCCGCTCCTGCAAAATGCCCTGTTGCTGGAAATCTGGTGTGCTTAGATTACTATTCCTCCCTTATTTTGAATGTTTATTGGGGTATCCTCAACTCCATCCATTGACTGCTCCTAACGGTTAGGAAGAAATGTTCTCACAGGGATGATGCCATATAGTATCATACAATATACTATCAAAAGTATTGGGACACTTGCCTTTACACACACATGAACTTTAATGGTATCCCAGTCTTAGTCAGTAGGGTTCAATATTGAGTTTGCCCACCCTTTGCAGCTATAACAGCTTAAACTCTTCTGGAAAGTCCGTCCACAAGGTTTAGGAGTGTGTCTATGGGAATGTTTGACCATTCTTCCAGTAGCGCATTTGTGAGGTCAGGCACTGATGTGGACGAGAAGGCCTGGCTCGCAGTCTCTGCTTTAATTCATCCCAAAGGTGTTCTATCGAGTTGAGGTCAGGACTCTGAGCAAGCCAGTAAAGTTCCTCCAACTCAAACTCGCTCATCCATGTTCTTATGGACCTTGCTTTGTACACTGGTCCACATCATTTGATGAAGGAGGGATTATGGTGTGGGGTTGTTTTTCAGGGGTTGGGCTTGGCCCCTTAGTTCCAATGAAGGGAACTCTTAAGGCGTCAGCATACCAAGACATTTTGGACAATTTCATACTCCCAACTTTGTGGGAACAGTTTGGGGATAGCTCCTTCCTGTTCCAACATGACTGTGCACCAGTGCACAAAGCAAGGTCCATAAAGACATGGATGAGGGAGTTTTGGGTTAGAGGAACTTGACTGGCCTGCACAGAGTCCTGACCTCAACCCGAAAGAACACCTTTAGGTTGAATCAAAGCGGAGACTGCAAGCCAGGCCTTCTCATCCAACATCAGTGCCTGACCTCACAAATGCGCTTCTGGAAGAATGGTCAAACGTTCCCATAGACACACTCCTAAACCTTATGGACAGCCTTCCCAGAAGAGTTGAAGCTGCAAAGGGTGGGCCAACTCAATATTGAACCCTACAGACTGGGAAGCCATTAAAGTTCATGTGCGTGTAAAGGTAGGCGTCTTAATACTTTTGGTAATATAGTGTAGTTAAAGCGGAGTTCCACACAAAAATGGAACTTCCACTTTTCGGAACCCTCCCCCCCTCCGGTGTCACATTTGGCACCTTTCAGGGGGGAGGGGGGTGCAGATACCTGTCTAAGACAGGTATTCGCACCCACTTCCTGCATAGACTCCCATGGGAGTCTATGCCTCTTCCTGTCCCTCCGCGCACACAGCTCCTAGGAGATAGCGGGGACCAGTTACGACGCGTAGCGCGACTCGCGCATGCGCAGTAGGGAACCGGGAAGTGAAGCCGCAATGCTTCACTTCCTGATTCCCTCACCTAGGATGGCGGCGGCAGCTGCCGAGAACCGAGCGGGTTCTCGGCGTCGCCTGCCGACATCGCTGGACCCTGGGACAGGTAAGTGGCCATTTATTAAAAGTCAGCAGCTGCAGTATTTGTAGCTGCTGGCTTTTAATTTTTTTTTTTTTTTTTGGCGGTTTAGGTGGACTCCCGCTTTAATCTGGTTGAAAAAAGACCATACGGTTCAACCAACATAGAAAAAAAACACATTCAAAAATAGAAAAACTCCATATACACTATCCTATACCAACAGTTGATCCAGAGGAAGGAAAAAAAAACCCAATAAAGCCTGATCCAATTTGCCCCAACGGGGAAACAAAAATTCCTTCCTGATACCTCCAAGAGGCAATCGGATATTCTCTGGATCAACTTTACCTATAAATATTAGTATCGAAATATCACCACCTCCTATCACCATCCATCAAAACTCAATCCCACCTAACCACGTTACTAAATGTGCTTCCCAGCATTTTGGCCAGACAACACCCTTCTGTGGTTCTTCCAAGAATGCCTAGTCGTGCCTTGGATGGCGGAGCATCTCCCCTCGTAATATCGGAGCTGAGGTCCAAGTCCTGACTAAGCAATCCTACTCACAAACCCAGAGAGATCTCTCCATGCAGATGTTTTCTCTTCAGATAGGACGTAACAGATGGTGTTTTGTATTGGCTTCCTTTAACACAATTGAGCCATGGTCTGGATACCATTAGCAGAAGTTTCATTGTTTTGCAGAGATGCCTGAAATTGCTCTTTAATAGCTTATAGCTTTGAGTATGAGGGTCATACGAGTAGTCTTTGGAGAAATAGTATTGGTTTGCCTTATGTAGTGAACCATATACAGGGAATCATTAACCCTCTGTGCTACTGCCAAACACTTAAGGAAGCCAGAAAACTGAAAACATTAAGTGCATTTGCAACTCTGCAGTCAAATTTGAGAACACCCCCACCCACCTTATATGTTTGTATGTGTTCCCATTCAAGCATTATACTTAAAAACAATGAAAAAAGATATTTCTTACATTTCTAGTTGTTTTTTGGAGCAGGGTTAACATAGGACTCTATAGGCAGCTTGAATTGTTCATAATAATTTGCCGAACAATACTCTGTAGCAGCCTTTCTCAACCCTTTTCAACACAGAGGAACCCGTGAAATAACTTTTGGGGCTCAGGGAACCCCTGCTAAAAATGACTATATCTACAACTCATAATACATTAGTGGGATGGTCAGTGGGAAGAATGCGCCTTATACTTGTGGTCATTGGGAAGAATTACCCCCCTTACAGATAGCTAAAAGGATCAATGGTGTCAGTGGGAACTTATCTGAGAGGCAAAAATTGCTAATTGCTCAAGGAACCCCTGGTAACCTCTGGAGGAACCCTGGTTGGGAAACCCTGCACTATAGGAACATTTTAGGGACAGTTTAAGTGCATTAATTTACAATGTGCCACCCAAGCCTTGATACATTTAACCCTTTGTTAGGACAGCGTGTGCATATACATTCACCGGCCACTTTATTGGGTACACCTGTTCAATTGCTTCGTAACACAAATTCCTAATCAGCCAATCAACTCAATGCATTGCTGAAGTTCAAACCGAGCATCAGAATGGGGAAGAAAAGGGGTTTAAGTGACTTTGAACGTGGCATGGTTCATAGTTGCCAACATTGTAAAAAAAAAATGTGGGACACTTTTGTGGCTGTAGGCGGAGCTGTCCAATAATTAGGGGGCGGGGCATTCGTCAGCAGGCGTGGCCTAGAAAAAATAGACCAGTGCCCCCCCTCACATCAGGTGTCCCCAGTGCCCCCCCCACTCACCTCAGGTGTCCCACAGCGGTGCGCGCGCTCCCCCCCACCTAGAACCCCCGCCCCTTTCCATATCAGACTGGCAGCGGGGCGGGGGGTAAGCGGGCCGAGGCGGAGCGGGGCGAGGCGGAGCGGGGCGAGGCGGAGCGGGGCGAGGCGGAGGGGGGCGGGCCGAGGCGGAGCGGGGCAGGGGGTGGGCGGCGACGCAGAAGCTTCGTCTAGCCCCCCCCAGCCGTCTTCCTGAACTTCAACAAAATGGCGGCCGGCGGAGACAATGTCTCCGCCGGCCGCCGACCTCTAGCGGCGGCGGCGGCGGATTCAAATTCGGGACATTTCCCGGGACACAACAAATCCGGGAATGAAGTCCAAGTCCCGGGAATGTCCCGGGAAATCCGGGACAGTTGGCAGCTATGCATGGTTGTTGGTGCCAGACGGGCTGGTTTAAGAATTTCAAAAACTACTGATCTGCCGGGATTTTCATGCACAACCATCTCTGGGGTTTACAGGGAATGGTCCGAAAAAAAGAGATAATAACCCAGTGAGTGGCAGTTGTGTGGAGGAAAATGCCTTGTTGATGTCAGAGGAGAATGAGCAGACTGGTTTGAGATGATAGAAAGGCAACAGTAACTCAAATAAAAAGACCTTGAAGCAGATGGGGTATAGCAGCAGAAGACCACACCGGGTGGCACCAGGGCTGTCTTTAATATTAATTGGACCCTGGGCAAACATTTGCTAGCCCCCCCCCATGCAATTTTGCTCTCCACCTGCTCTGATACATACAAAAAATAGCAGTTAGGCTCAAAATCTGTTTATTGAATCAGATCAGGCAGCGATTGCGATTGGTTGCCAGAGGTTGCAGTGTATCATTAACGCTTACTGACTGGTTGCTAGAGGTTACAGCACACATTACGGCTTACTGGTTAGTTGCTAGAGGTTACAGCACATGATTTCTGCTTGTTGATTGGTTGCTAGAGATTACTATACATCAATACTGCTCACTGATTGGTTGCAAGAGGTTACTGCACATCATTACTGCTCACTGATTGGTTGCTAGAGGTTACAGCACATCATCTCCTCACTGCCTGCACACCATGGACTGGGGTGGTGAAGGGACCCATCAATAGACAGAAAACTCCTAAGGATCCTAGAACTCTTGGGATCAGTGGCAGTGTTGGGGGAGGGGAGGGTGTGATCAATGGCAATGCTGATTTTTTTTCCGACTACCAATATAAAGAGGAGTTTCAACACTGACCACCAATGTAATAGGGGTTTACACTGACCACCAATGTAATAGGGGTTTACACTGACCACTAATGTAATAGAAACATTCACAGTAACCACCAATGTAAGGAGGGATTTACACTGACCATCAATGTAAGGGGGACCTTCACACTGGCCACTAGTGTGAATGAAAGGATTGTACACCAAGCCCCAATGTAATGAGAAGATTTAAACTGACCACCAATGCGACTGAAACATTTAGCCTGCGTTCACATTTGTGTGTGTCGAGAATGCATGAAAAATCGCTTTACTGACACCACAGAAACATGCTGTCCTTTAGCAGATACACAGCAGTGCCATTAATTGTTAATGACACCCTCACGCATCTGCTGACATGTGCTGTGGATCCGTGTGATTTTGAAAAAGTGTTAGGGACTTTCTTCCGCATTTCTAGTGCATAGTGTAGCCTATTGAAATTAATGGGCTTCCCTACATGTGACCCACATCTTTATCCACCTTGTCAGTACACGTTTGCATCCCAAAACGCCTGCTAACCTCTGCACCCCAAACCTCCCCCATTCTCTCTCTACTCCAACCCTCCACCCCTTTAACTCTACCTGCCTCCTCTGCTTATCTTTGCACCCACCTTCCCTACCTCTACACATCCCCTCCTTGCTCACTTGTGCACCCCAAACTGTAACTCCTTCTCTACCTACCTCTGCACACCCCACACTACCTCCCCCTCTCCCACCAATTTTCTTACCTTTTCAGAACAGGCTGATGTTAGGCTTAATGACCACAGTTGCAGACAGGACTTTCAAGCATGCCCCTTTAGCGCCCCAGTGGGTAGCATTCAGTATAGGTGATGGTGGATATGACCTCAGGGGGGCATGTTATACATATGAATGCCGCCTTTATTTACATATCAATGCCGCTGGTCCGCGGCTATTTACATATGAATGTCGTCACTATTTACATATCAATGCTGGTTATTTACATGTAAACACAGGGTCTGCAGGTGAGTCATCTGTACACAACAATAGGGCAGAGCTGGGCAGTATTAGTAGCAGCACTTCACACTGAGATATTGGGACACAGCACAGGACTAAAATGTCAAGGGACAAGGGAATTTAAACTGGGATAGTTGGCAAGTATGAGACAGCTGCTTTGGGACAGGAAAGTGAGGCTACAATTTGCACAGGCTCACCAAAATTGAAAAATAGAAGATTGGAAAAAAATTGCCTGGTCTGATGAGTCTCAATTTCAGCTGCAACATTTAGATGGTAGGGTCAGAATTTGGCGTAAACAACACGAAAGCATGGATCCATCCTGCCTTGTATCAATGTTTCAGGCTGGTGGTGGTGGTGTAATGGTGTGGGGGGCACACTTTGGGCGCCTTAGTACCACTTGAGCATTGTTTAAATGCCACGGCCTACCTAATTATTGTTGTTGACCATGTCCATCTATTTATGCCTACAGTGTCCCCATCTTCTGATGGCTACTTCTAGCAGTATAATGCACCATGTCACAGCGCTCAAATCATCTCACCACTGGTTTCTTGAACATGACATTGAGTTCACTGTACTCCAATGGCCTTCACAGTCACCAGATCTCAATCCAATAGAGCACCTTTGGGATTCGCATCATGGATGTGCAGCTGACAAATCTGCAGCAACTGCGTGATGCTATCATGTCAATATGGACCAAAATCTCTGAGGAATGTTTCCAAAACCTTGTAGAATCTATGCCATGAAGAATTAAGGCAGTTCTGAAGGCAAAAAGGGGTCCAACCTGATACTAGCAAGGTGTACCTAATAAAGTGACCAGTGAGTGTAATTTACAACTAATAATGAGATCTGCCAGCACAGAAAACACCAGGTTATTTATGGCAAACATAACTTCTCCGCCCATTACTTAAGGTAGAAGTCCGGGCTAAAACGAACTAAGCTTAAAACTGCTCCCGCCACATTCTAACACATGGATGCTCAACCTGTGGCCCTCCAACTGCAAGTTCCATCATGCCTCAGACTTTGGGAGTCATGCTTGTAACTGTCAGCCTTGCAATGCCTCATGGGACTTGTAGTTCTGCAACAGCTGGAGGGCCACAGGTTGAGCACCCATGTTCTAACACCTATATTAGGTACCCCGAAGAAGGAAGATGAATACCTATTCTCAGGGCTCTTTAAACTGGTCATGTGATTGGCTCCCAGTGGCCAGCTTCAGAGAAACTGAGGGACAGCCGACAAGGGATGTCCCATAGTGAGTCTATAGGTGACGTAACTGCTCAATCATTCCATCCATTGTCGGCGCTCTCTCCTCTCCCCTGAAGCCAGCTCCTGGGGGAATCACGTGACCTCTGCGCTATGACAATAGTAAATGCATCTTCCTTCTACAGCGTTGTTAATATAGTAGTTAAAAGGTAGGTGGGAGCTGTTTTAATCTCATTAGTTCCAGCCCAGGCTTCAACTATAAAATCACATAGAAGGAGAGAGCTAAGTAAAATTTGTATAGGATTTCTCTAATTTAAAAAAAAGCAGCAATTTTTAAGGACCTATTTACATTTGTGTGGCATGCTAATGCATGTGCAGTACTGCATGTTATACCATGCATTAGGCAGCCTATTGAATTGAATGGGCGTCTGATGCATAGAAACGTCCCATTTATCAGACATGTAACACAAATTTTCTGCAGTGCATCATTCTTTGGTGCATTACCATACGTTGGAGTGCCACTGAGAAATAATGGCATTGCAAACACATCTTGCGTTTTGCCGCAATTCTGAATCACGGGCAGAATAGCGGTGATTTCACCCGTGATTCAGATCGCCCAGGTGTAAATGGAGCCTTACTCTAACTCCTTATGTTCCATTCACACCTGATCACCAGCGGAATTGTTGCGATTCCGCCCACGATTTTAAATCGCTGCAAAATACGGGACTCGTTTGCGATGCTATTACTTCTTAATGGCACCCCAATCATGCTGCAATTTTGATGCGATTGTCACGCGGTAAATCACGCTGCAATGCACGACATGAACATGAGCTTCTTTTGGGTGACAGCATCGCGCATTGCGATTTGCTATGATTGCAGCGCAATTTACCATGGGAAAATCACGGCGCAATTGTGGTGCCATTGCAAGCAATGGCATTGCAAACGTGCCCTGCGTTTTGCATGATTTGGAATTGCGGGCGGAATCACAGCAATTCTGCCCATGATCGGTGTGAATGGAGCCTTACCCTAACAAAAAAAAAAATAATAATAAATGAATAATAATAATAAAAAGAAAAAAGCAAAAAAAATCTGAAGGACAAGCTAAAAAAGCTGAAAAACCAAATTCTGCAGCAGAAGATAGTTTTCTTTATTCTTTATTCTTTATTCTTTAATAAAAAAAATGGCACTGTTCAAAAAATGCTGTATAAAATGTGCAAATCGTGCATAGAAACGTGCCAAAATCACGCATAAAAATGCACCAAAAATGCCAGAAAAACGCTCAAAGACGCTTCGCTCAGGTGTGAATGCAACCAATGTAAGGGGCAAACAGCATAAAGTTAATTTGTGTATTCAGTTATTTGCCTGGGATTCAGCTTTAACCTCATCCTGCCCGCCCGCTATGGCCCTCTAGCTAGGTCCTAAAGGCTAAGTTCACCTTTGTTCACATTTTTTTCTAAATTCCAGCTCCCCTATGAACCAGTATAGCATTAATGTACTTATTTTGCAAAAATAAAACAGCTTTCCATTTATTCTACCCAAGCTTACCTCACTCTCTTCATAGCTGTTTAAAAACACAGCTCGGTTACTTCTGCCTTACTTCCTGGACATACTTTAGGTCATGACACAGGAAGGAGTTGACCAGCTAAGGGTAGATGATGCAGGGTGTGTGCTAATGAGATCAACTGGTCAACTCCTTCCTGTGTCATGACCTAAAGTCTGTCCAGGAAGTAAGGCAGAAGTAATCAAGCTGTGTTTTAAAACCGCTATAAAGACAGTGAGGTAAACGTGTGTAGAATAAATGGAAAGCCGTTTTATTTTTGCAAAATAAGTACATTAATACTATATTGGTACATAGAGGAGCTGGAATTTAGAAAAAAAAAAGGTAAACCTAGCCTTTTAAAGAGGAAGTAAACTCTCTCCTTCTAAAGCTGTTTTTTTAAATAAGATAGTATAGTAATGTATTCTAACACATTCCACATTAATAATAACCCCCAATCTTGTGTCTCTTACCGTTTTGCAGTGGTTTTAAAAATTCTCCTTCCTGGGAAAAGGAAGCTCCATTTTAACTGCTGTCTTCCGAGTCCGTCTAGCAATTTACTTCCGCCCTTCCTGCTATTCTGGTATATAATCTCGCACATTTACACTGGGGTTCTTAGCCAAGCCTCACTTTCGTTTTGGGATCACCATGACAACATGTCCCACTGCAGTGTGCCGTTGTTTTGATAGGATGCCGTGATGTCCCAATGTTTACACCCTCTGTGACGTGTAAGGTCACATGGGGTGTTTTAGGAAATGTTTACTGAGACTAATATCGTGGGACCTCAGCATGGTGCCACGAGCGGATATGAAGGATACGGCACCCATCATTATGGAGTGACAGCACAGAGAGCGTGCCGTTAATCGCGTTAAAGATACGCATGCGCCAGTAATGTCAGCCGAAACATCAATACAGATTACAAGCAAACTGAGCCAGTACGGTGAAATTTACATTTAATTTATCGGGATTTTAACAGTTTGTAGTGAGGATTGCTATGGGCTAAACTTATGGAGGAGGGTTTACAACCACTTTAACCACTTAAGCCCCGGACCATTTGGCTGGCCAAAGACCAGAGCACTTTTTGCGATTCGGCAGTGCGTCGCTTTAACTGACAATTGCACGGTCGTGTGACATAAGCGTATATTGATTGGTTTTCGGAAAAGTTATAGCGTCTACAAAATAGGGGATAGTTTTATGGCATTTTTATTTCTAATTTTTTTCTTCACTAGTACTGGCGGCGATCTGCGATTTTCATCGGGACTGCGACATTATGGCGGACACATCAGACATTTTTGACACATTTTTTGGGACCATTGTCATTTATACAGCAATCAGTGCTATACAAATGCATTGATTCCTGTGTAAATGACACTGTCAGTGAAGGGGTTAACCACTAGGGGGCAGTGAAGGGGTTAAGTGTGTCCTAAGGAGTGATTCTAACTGTGGGGGGGGTGTGGCTATGTGTGACACAACACTGATCACCGCTCCCGATTACAGGGAGCTGTGATCGGTGTCCTGTCACTAGGCAGAACGGGGAAATGCTTGTTTACATCAGCATTTCCCCGTTCTTCCTCTCCGTGAGACGATCGCGGGTAGCCCAGCGGACATCGAGTGACCCAAGATCACATTCACGGAGGTCGCACCGGGCACGCGCACGCCTGCAAACTGCTTCTTAAAGGGCAACGTACAGGTACGTTAATCTGCCTGTACATGCCCTTCTGCCGACGTATATCGGTGTGAGCAGGTCGGCAAACGGTTAAGGCAGGGGGATGAGGGAGGGCAGACTTCCTGATCACATGACCACTGTGATTGGCTGTTACAGTGTTTTCTCAGCTGCCATGGACGCATATGTGTGTAGTGTCGGCATTAAGGTCTGAACCCCCACCCCAACCTGCTTCCGCACATATGCATTATGTGATCAACAAGAAATTAAAGGGAATCAACCCCTACAGTATGTGAGAAAGCTCTGATGGAAGCAGGCTTTCTAAGGCTCACAAGCCACATACCGATATGGAGGCTGCAAAGCTGAACCTTATTTTTTCCCGGGAACTGACAAACAGCCTTTGAACTGGGGAATGTGTTGCTTTTCATGACAGCCTTCTCACACAGGTGTTATTCTTTATGACAGCCCCTTTAATAATTCTTTCAAAAGGAGACCGCTTTAAAGGCAGAACATCATGTCTTCCTCCTAGTTCATTACTATTTCAGGTAAAAGATGTAACAGCTGTCCACCTACAGTCAAGGCTCACAAAATGCCTTTAATGTGGAGGGCTATAAAAGCGATATAAGATATCTAAGCAAAAAAGTTGTATCATTATATTTCCCTGGAGGGTTATTTAATGGTCTCAATCTGAAGGACCGTTATACTGTGTTTATTGCTTTTTAAATATAAAAGCGATCGTCTTGATTTAATTGTTTATGTATTAACCGCTTCACGACCATCCACCGTGGATATACTGTGGCAGGGCGGCTGCTCTGTGCCAGATCATGTACCTTGTACGTGATCTGACACTTCTGGGTCTGGGGCACGCACGCGCGCCGCCAGGGGCCCACTCCTGCTACGATCACACATAGCAGGAGCCCAGCAGTAGGAACCGTGGACTCAATGTCTGCCGGCAATCACCAATTGTCCAGTACACAGGCAGAACGGTGATCTGCCTATTTAAACGAGGCAGATCGCCGTTCTGTCAGTAGGGAAGGCATTGATCCTGTATTCCTGCAAAGCAGAGACACGAACCTATGCCTTCACTTAGTACAAGCACCTCCCCCACAATACACAAGCACAAACACATTTAACCCTTTGATTGCCCCTGATGTTAACCCCTTCCCAGCCACTGTCATTAGTACAGTGACAGTGCATATTCGATTGCCCCTGATGTTAACCCCTTCCCAGCCACTGTCATTAGTACAGTGACAGTGCATATTCGATTGCCCCTGATGTTAACCCCTTCCCAGCCACTGTCATTAGGACAGTGCATATTTTTTTAGCACTGATTACTGTATAAGGCCCCTTTCACATGGGGCGGATCTGTTTGACGGACTCCGCTCTGTTCAGTGGGGATCGCTCCACTGATCCTCGTTGAGCAGGCGAATGACAGGTCCATCTCTGCTAACTGTCCAGAGTGGAGACGCACAGAGCCTCGCTCTACTCTATGGGGAAATCGGATGAAATCGGACAGCCTGTCCGTTTTCATCTGATCCGCCAGACGGATGGAAACTAGGACCACCATCCGTCTGGATTTGGCAGACAGGATCAGATTGGAAAGCAGCGGGTGTCAGCGGACATCCAGGGCTCCATAGGAGTGAATGGAGGGTTCGATCAAGTCCGCCTAAAAAACTGACCTACGGACCTGATTGGACAGCCCGTGTCACTGGTCCCCAAAAAGTGTCAAAAGTGTCAGTTAGTGTCCGATTTGTCTGCAGCAATATCACATTCCTGCTATAAGTCGCTGATCACCGCCATTACTAGTAAAAAATAAATAGATAAATAAAAACATCTCATAGTTTGTAGACGCTATAACTTTTGTGCACACCAATCAATATACGCTTATTGGGATTCTTTTTTACCAAAAATATGTAGCAGAATACATATTGGCCTAAACTGATGAAGAAATTTGTTTTTTTTTACTTTTTTTATTGGATGTGTTTTATAGCAGAAAGTAAAACATTATTTTTATTTAAAAATTGGCTGTCTTTTTTGTTTATAGCGCAAAAAAAAATGCAGAGGTGATTAAATACCACCAAAGGAAAGCTCTATTTGTGAAAAAAAAAGGACAAACATTTTATTTGGGTGCAATGTTGCATGATCGCGCAATTGTCAGTTAAAGTAATGCAGTGCCGCAAAAAATGGCCTGGTTATGAAGGGGGGTAAATCTTCCTGGGCTGAAAGGGTTAATGGCTTGCTTATACTGTATGTACAGGTTGTAATTATATATGCAGGGCCACTGATAAGGGGGCAGCACTGGTGCTCCTGTATGGGGCTCGGGCCCCAGCTTTACGGTGCAGACAATTCTTCCTCCCTGCAGTACAGCTAGTTTCTCCTCCTCTCCCTCCTGCCGACTGTCAGCTGCTGCAGAGGGAGCCATAGGGGGATCAGTTTCAGGGAATGCTCCCCCCCTCCGTTGCTCTGATCACCCCCTCTCCTCTCTAGGATCTCCTTCATTTGCAGCTTTGATTCCCCTATGCCGCCCCCTCCCATCCCTGTGTTTACTATGCTACAATTTGTGAATCAGGGAGCCTCTGTGTAGTGTGCTTCCTGTTGATTCACTTTGCAGCAGCTGAGGCTGCAGAGAAAGGATTGGGGATCTGTGTGCTCAATCAATTTCCATGTCCTAAAAGTGAGAAATCAGTGATCTGTTTAGACCCCTGATATTTCACCAAAGTCCCCCCCCCCAGGGCTATTAGCCCCTTTATGCCTAATGGTAAAAGAAATATTAATGCCTAAGAAAAATTTTGCAATTTTGACATGTGTTTGTAAAACTGTACATATCATCACAACTACTTTGTGTATACAGATGGATTATACCTTGTTTTTTTTTCAGGAGAAATTGGGCTTTCATTTGGTGGTAAATAGTAATGGATATCTCCTGATTTTTTCTTTATTTTCGAAGGATAACTTCTTATAGTGAAATTTTTTTTTTTAAATGTAGCTGTATATTTCTTGTTATTACCATAACCTACCACCAAAGAACAACCCAAAATAAATTCTCCTGCTCCTGACAATCGTAGTAATACCACATATGTTACATAGTTAGTCAGGTTGAAAAAAAGACACAAGTCCATCTAGTTCAACCAATAAAATGTGTATGTAATTTGTTGGTTGTACCCATAGTACAGTCCAGAAACAATAGTGTGCATTTTGCTTTTTTTTGTCCTACCTAAAACACACTGACACTGATACTAACTGACACTAATACTAATTACACTTATTTTATTTTTTTAAATCCTGCCCAAAATATACTGACTCTGGACCTTTAAACCCTTACTTGACCCAAGTATCTAGGTTTTTGTTCTTTTTTTATGCTTTTATTTGGTATTATTATTATTTATTTTATTTTTTTTACACACAGTTGTTTTTCTTTTCTAATTGGTAGCCAATCACCTTTTAACTTCAGCTTCTTCAATTAAGCTTTGACAATAAAACCTGGAAACTGAAAGTAATAAATCAACCCCAATGTATGTTTCCTCACCATTTACAGAGAGAGAAACACAGGGGCAGGCTTCACAGTGACCGATCACTGTGGTAGCCAACCAGAGGCCACCACAGCGATCAGGTGACCCAGAACCAGGTGTTTCGGGTCCCAATCATTAGTACAGGACCCAGGGCTCTCGGGGAGACCCTGGTCTCTGTGCTGGGAGTGCAGAAGTGTTGTGTAAATTCTGGACTTTGAATCAATGTAGAGGAGAGAGGGCTGCAGATAAACAAGTACAACTTATGCAGGAGGATTTATTTCATCTGTGTATGACCTGTAGCTAGACATTTCAGTGGGTATATGTAAGGGTTTGCAACCTGCTTTGATTTGCATCTATTAAGGTCACTTTGCAATAAAGCAAAGAAGCATAGAAACCTCTGTGGTGTAATAATGTGCTTTTACTAAACATACATGCTGTATATACAAACTATTACAATCATAGGAATACAATACAAGACTGACAGATATGCATACAACAAGCAAAATGTTACCTATTTCCTATTGAATAAGCATAAACTATGGTCTGTATACAATAGGAATATTCTAAAGGTTTCTTAGCCCAGGTTATAGCGTATTCAGGAGTTCAATGGGCAACCAAGGCTCCAGGCTTACTCTACAAGTGATTGCAAGAAATCAGTGCTTGCGTCATCACCAGGTGAAGTTTCTTCTTTGGTCTTGTGAAGTTTCCTCTGGCATAGAACTTCCTTGTTGTTATCCCATTATGGAGCCCTCCCGTCAGCTTAAGCTGCGTGTCCTTTTATGTGGAAAGTTTAGGTAGACAATGCCACATAGCCTTTCTCACTGCTTCTTTTACCATAGTCTTCAATAGGTGAAACATTTTCCAATTCAACCTCTAGATGGCACTATTGTATCATACCATAGGTCATATATGTCATAGGTCATATATGTCAAAAGGTCAAGCTATGTTGACCATTGGTTACCTGAATGTATCTAAACAGAATACAATGGATACATTTAACTGCCAACTTCCATTGCCCAAAATACAACACTATCATCTGTTACCATTGTAGTAAAGGACAGCTTGAGCAAACATTTGCAATGGCCACTCAAACACTCAGAAAAATCAGAAAGCAGACATATGCATACATTGTTTGTATCAAACGCAACACACAACCACTTTAAGATGGACAAACACATTAAGGGCCCATTTACTTATTTGCAATTTATTATTGTCAAACTGAATTCAATGTGTTGCCAATGCGCCGTAACATGACCCCATTGTAACGTAATGTGATGCGCTCCCAGCACAGAGGCCGGGGTCTCACTGAGAGCCCCTTACTAACGACCTCCCAATTTTCAGGTCACCTGATCGCTATGGTAGCCTCTGATTGGCTACCATAGTGATCAGCCACTGTGAAGCCCGCCCCTGTGTTTTTTTCTTTCTGTGAATAAAGAAATAAATAATAAAATATGAAATAAAATAAAAAATAAAGAAAAATACCTAGATTAAGGTTTGATCTAGGTCACTGTCAGGTTTAGTGTTTGGGTCAATTAAGGTTCAAAGGTCAGGGTCAGTATATATATATTTTTTATTTTTTTTAATTTAGCATTAGTGTCAGTAGATCGTCAGGAGCAGGAGAATTTATTTTGGGTTGTTCTTTGGTGAAAGTTTATGGTATTTATACAGCTAAATTAAAAAAATATATTTTTTTTTAACAACTTTTGGCCAATTTTCCTGTGATAATATAAGAAAATCAGATGTCCACAGCTATTTACTACCAAACAAAAGCCCAATTTGTCCTGAAAAGAACAAGGTATAATCCACCTGGATGCACAAAGTAGTTATAATGATCTGTACAGTTTTACTAACACATGTCAAAATTGCAAAATTGTGCTTAGGCATTTCCATTTTTTTTTACCCTTAGTTGTGAAGGGGTTAAATAGATTTTAGACACTTTTGGGTGGACTGATCCTTTAAGGTAAACATTATAAAAACCTCAGACTGCATGTTCAGAAAATACACTACGGTTTCTCTTTAAAGTAGCAGGACCTTTACAATGGGTACATGTATCTTAGAGAGCTGTCATTGTAATTTACATATTTCTACGCAAAGCTTCAAATGTCAGTACAAAGCAAGACATCTGGTAATACATTTATATTTGCTGTGAAATTGAATGTCACTTTATTCTTTATTTAATCTTTCCATTACTAGAAACAGCGCTCTTTTAAAAAAAAAAATCCTACCAAATGTACACATATTAGATTTGCCTAGATGATATATCTAATATTGTTTGCTGCAATGTTTATATATTCATTTCAGTTGATGTGAAGCTCACCCCTGGGATTTAGGGACTTGTTGCAATTTGACTAAAATAATAATAAAAAAAAAAGGATCACATGGCTTTGTTTACTGACAAAGATGTATTTGTAAAACCTTTTATTTTTTAAATGAATTCTGTTTTGGGGGTGTGGTTTTGGCAGTAAAGCCAGTGGAAGGGCCCATTCAGACCTGTCTGTTCTTGTATGTTGCATTAACGCACGCTGTGTCATACATTATTGTGCATTAAGGCAGCCTATTCATTTTGAATGAGCTGGCAACGCACAAAAATGGACCAAAAACAGATAAATGGTATTTTTTTTACAATGCTGTACACCACAGTATGTTACCAAGTGCTGTGTTGTGCTGCAAGAGCATTAGAGCTGTGTTGCCTTAGTACATTGGGGTGCCATTGGGTTGCCTTAGTGCTGCCTTAGGGCATTGAGGCCATAAAGAGAGTCACGGAGCTAAGGGGAACACTAGGCGTAGGGACGGCATGACAGTGCTGGACAGCACAGTTGCCGTTTTAAGTAGGAGACAGATTGCCCCTTTTAGAGAAGGGGAGGGGTTAGGCCAGGAAGAGAAGGAGATGTAGTGGTAGGAGGAAGTGACGTCATTCGGAGAGCGGTGAAGGACGAGAGTAGCTGTGCGCCTCACCTCTCTCCATTTTCCCGGGCTTTACTGCTATCATGGCGGCGATGGAGGGCTTCATGGAACAGCTGAGAGCGGCGGTGGCCGCGAACGGCGCGGACTGGTTGATACAGCAGCTAGGTGCGATAGCTGGCGGCGGAACGGCGGTGAGCGGGGGGGGGCGGCTACACCTCGTGCGCGGCGGTCACGGCCGCCGGAGAGATATAGCCCTGAGTCAGGGCTAGGAGCGGCACGAGCAGAACAGCGGAGGGCACCTGAGGGAGAGACACTGGGACCCGCTGGGCAGGGTCAGCAAACAGAGGGCAGAAGAGAGGTGAATCGGCGCAAGGGAGGTGTGACTGGGGGAAGGGGGCCCAGCAATACACGCGGCTCTTCCCCCCCGGCACGGAGGAGATGCATGGAACAGCCAGAGGGGTCTACAGGAGAAAGACAGAGGGGTCGGGACACTCCGGTAGCTACCGCAATCAGTGAAGCAGCTGCGCAGACATCTGCAACGGCCAGCAACCTTCTGAGAGGTGGGAGAGGAGCAGCTAGAGTCATCAGAGCCAGTGGGGGAGGGGGTACTGGACGGTCAACGCGCACCACAACAGACAGCAGGCGTAGGAGTCCATCTCCAGGGACGTCCAACGGGTCTGGCGGCACTCCGGTGAGAGGTGGACGGGCACAACACCGCAGGCCCTCGGCAACCACTGCGACTGCAGTTGGGGTGCAGCAAGAGGTCAACAGAATGGACCATAGCGACGATCGGTCGGAAGGTGAACTGTCCGGGTCTGACGGAGGCGACGATCAAGGACGGCAGGCTACGGTGGTTCCAGGAGTGGCGGCTGTTGGGCCCAGTCCAGGGCAGCCCGGTGAGTGCATTTCTTCCAATCCGGTTACTATGTTACTGCATAACTTGTTGGGGCAAAAGGAGCAGCGTAGTATTTCTAGGCCGGGGGGTTGTGATAGGTCAGGGGGGGTTGAGACTGGCCCTGCCATACCGCCTGCAGTAGTGCCGCAGTTGAGAAATGAAGGTTTACATGAGTTGTTAACAGGTCTTAAGGAGCTAGTGGCTAGGATAGAATCGGGGTCAGGTAGCGGTCCAGCAAATGCGTGGACATCAGAAAAGACTCCTCCGCTGAGGGAGGTCCCCCCACCAATTGCGAGTGGGGTACAGGTTGAGGTTACAGCGGTGGGGGTGTCCCCCAGCACGTCAGGAGTGGTTGCGACTTCGGGGGATACGGTGAAGACAACGGAAAAAACAGCGGATTCAGTTAGACTGGCAGATGCGGCTAGGAGCGAAGTTTATGTCTGTTTTGAAGGCCCATTGGGGGCTCACTTGAAAGCGGAGATAAAGGAGAAAATATGGAAAGGCGATTACGTGGAAATTTTCACGTTGCTGCCTTTAGAGAAATTTAATCTGGATAGATTAAAACCGGTAGAAGGAAAAAAGGAGGACGAGGAAAAGCGAAGGTATCGCTTAATTCCGCGCACATTTTCCAACTGGTTACAAGCGTTTGCCATTCTGGCGAGTGTGGTTGGTGAGAAGGCGCCTGAGAATTGTTCAGCGCTGTTCATATACCTGGAGGCTATTAGTGAAGCCCACAGGACATACGGGGGCTTGGCGTGGCTACGCTATGATGAACAATTTCGTCAGAGGATGGCAGTTAGACCGAATCTACGCTGGGATCATAAGGACATCAGCTTGTGGATGAGGTTGATGACGGCGGCGAGGGCCCCTAGTCAGTTTTTTCAGGCAGGGGTCGGAGGTTCAGCAACTCCGGGACAACCGACCGAGAAGAGATGGGGTTACTGCTGGCAATTTAATGAAGGAACATGTAGATTTGGATCCAACTGTCGCTTCAAGCACTTGTGCTCCGGCTGCGCGGGATCTCACGCATGGGCAAAATGTTTCAAGAAAGGAAAAGGTCGTGCCGGAGATACTGCGGGTAAGAGGGAGGACTCCGGTCCGAGTGGAAAGGATGCTGCCTTTCCTCAATAGATACCCAGATCGGGCAGCGGCCGCAATTTTAGAGGCAGGGTTTAAGAATGGTTTTGTTATTCCTTGTTCTATGGCGGTGGTTCCGCCAGAGGCCAAAAATCTTCGGTCGGCCTTGATGCAATCCCGGGTGGTTACTGATAAATTGAAAAAAGAGGTTTCATTAGGACGCATGGCGGGCCCTTTTGAAGAGGTACCATTATCGGGGTTGGTGGTCTCTCCTTTGGGGGTGGTACCCAAAAGGGAGCCGAACAAGTTTAGACTCATACACCACCTCTCTTTTCCAAAGGGAGGGTCGGTGAATGATGCGATTGCGCCGGAAGATTGTGCGGTCACGTACACATCTTTTGACGCCGCTGTAGCATGGGTTAAAAAATATGGGCAGGGGTCATTAATGGCGAAGTCGGATATCGAATCGGCTTTTCGGCTCTTGCCAGTGCATCCCGACAGTTTTAGATGGTTAGGATGTAAATGGGAAGGGGCCTACTATGTAGACCGGTGTCTCCCAATGGGCTGTTCTATATCCTGTGCTCTTTTTGAGTCGTTCAGCTCATTTTTAGAATGGGCCGTTCGGGATGTAGCAGGTATCAATTCAGTTATCCATTACTTGGACGACTTCTTATGCGTTGGTCCTGCGGGTTCTAACCTTTGTGCAGTGCTGTTGGGGACATTGCAATACCTGGCGGAAAGATTCGGGGTGCCGTTAGCCCCGGAAAAGACGGAGGGTCCAACAGCGATTATCACATTTCTCGGAATTGAAATAGATTCGTTGAGGATGGAATGCAGGATTCCGATGGACAAACTGTTGAAGTTAAAAGAGGAAGTTCGCGGGACTATTGGAGTTAGGAAATTGCAGCTTCGCCAACTCCAATCACTGCTAGGTAAGTTAAATTTTGCCTGCAGAATTATTCCTATGGGCCGTATATTTTGCAGGCGGCTTGCTGCCGCCACTGCAGGTGTCCGAGCACCTACACATTTTGTGAGTCTTACGAGGGAACATAGGGAGGACTTGCAGGTGTGGCAGGTATTCTTGGAGTCCTTTAATGGAAGGGCTCTTTGGATGGCCGGGCCCATCAGCAACTGTGATCTAGAACTCTTCACGGATGCGGCGGGTTCGACGGGGTTTGGTGCCTTTTTTAAGGGGCAATGGTGCGCAGCCAGGTGGCCTGTGGCATGGCAGGAGGCGGGGTTCTTAAAGAACCTGGTACTTTTGGAGTTGTTCCCCATTGTTGTTGCCATGGAATTGTGGGGTGAGGCATTCAGGAACTTGAAGGTCCGATTCAATTGTGACAATCTGGGGGTGGTGCAAGTGGTTAATCGGCTGACCGCGGCATCTTTGCCGGTGGTCAGGCTTTTGCGCCATCTCGTACTTCGCTGCTTACAAGTAAATGCTTTCCTATATGCTGTGCATCTCCCGGGGACCGAGAACACTTTGGCTGATGCTTTGTCTCGTTTTCAGTGGGACAGGTTCCGGAAGTTGGCACCGGAGGCGGATCAGCAAGGGCTTGCTTGTCCCGGCTGGATATGGAACATTGCCTTGGAACAGCAGCAAAATGGATTCAACAATCTGTGAGTACGGCTACATGGAATGCCTACTCGAAGGTATGGAAAGATTGGTTTGCCTTTCTGTCTGACTTGGGTATGGGATCGGATGATCCGGACTTGGACAAGGCGGTGCTGTATTTTATAGTTAGGGATCTTGAAAAAGGTTTCTCAGCGGCGGCCATCAATCGGGAATTGGCAGGTTTGGCCTTCCTGTTTAAATGGCAGGGGCATCGTGACCATACCAAGGAATTTCGGTTACGACAGGCAGTCAAGGGATATAAGAAGGCGCACAAGCAGAGGGATGGGAGGCGCCCTGTCTCATTCGAAATGCTGAAGCAATTGATGCTGAGCTTGGAAAAGGTCTGTAGTTCACATTACGAATGTGTGCTATTCAAAGCATCGTTCGCGCTTGCCTTCTTTGGGGCGCTTAGGGTAAGTGAGCTAGTCAGCCCTTCTAAGGCAGCTCCGGGGGGGCTCATGCAGAGCGAAGTTGACCTATGTGTGGATAAGGTTCGTATAAGGATTAGTAGATCGAAGACGGATCAAACAGGGAGGGGTAGGTATTTGGACCTCGGGAAGATTGCTGAGTGTAACATTTGCCCGGTTAGGGCGGTGGGAGCCTTTATGGAGGTTAGACCAGCTCACATAGGCCCTTTTTTGATGCACGAGGACGGTTCATGTCTGTCCAAATACCAATTTACAGCGGTTTTTAAAAAATGCGTAGTTATGGTGGGGTGTGATCCTTTACGGTTTTCTTCACATTCATTTCGGATTGGGGCGGCCACAGAGGCTGCTAGGGCAGGTCTGAGTCAGGAGGTAATTAGACGTCTGGGCAGATGGGAATCGGATAGATTCAAGTTATATATCCGTCCGCACATGGTTCAAATGTAATGTATGGTATTTGGAGGATATTTCTGTATATGAGTTTATTATTGTGTGTTTATGTGGTTTTGCATTGTTCCTTTCGTTAACAGGTCAAACTGTGGGTCTTGTATGGATACTCGGACACTCTTACGTGTTCTGGGGTGCCAAGAGAGCTGACGTTCGGCCGAATGGTAGACAGCTAAGGATTCCTAGACAAGAGGCGCTTATCCGGTGGATTGGGGTACCGGGGATGCAATGGAACAGGGTGTTGGGGGAAGTGTATAGATTCTCTCGCTTAGACAGGCCCCCCGATGTTTTGTTATTGCATGTGGGGGGTAACGATATGGGAGCCAGATCAATGAGGGACCTCATTAGAGATATCAAATGTGATTTCTTAAGGTTACGAGCAGCTTATCCCAAGATGGTTTTGGTGTGGTCCGATATGGTGGGGAAGTTGTCCTGGCGTTGGGCTTGGTCTGATAAAAAAGTGGACAGGGCCAGGATTAAAGTTAATAAGGAGGTGAGCAGGTTCTTTGTTAAAAATGGCGGGTTAGCCGTTCGTCATAGGGAGTTAGAGGTGGACACCTGGCGGTATCTCCGCAGCGATGGGGTGCATCTCAATGAGGTAGGGACCGACTTATGGTCTTTAGGCTTACAAGAAGGGATACAGAGAGGTCTGAGTGTGTGGAGGTGCGCGCAAGGGTAAGGGGTTACCCCTTTCGCGCGGTGGCAGTTTTTGGTTTCCTTTAATAGGAAAAAGTTGTGTTACAAGTGATAACATGTGTTACCCATCCAGGGGATGGGGGGTTGTTTGATGGTACCCATCCATATGATGGGGGGTTTTTGCTGTTACCCATACATGGAAGGATGGGGATTGAAGTGGTACCTTCAGGCCTTAAGGGTTAACCTGGAGGAGTTTATAAGGTTAGGTCACTGGGGTAGGTCGTGATCATGCCTCCGAGTCAGGGGTTCCCGACTGGTAGGTTTAAAACTAAGTATGCCCCCCAGTGACCATGGTTATAGTTGTTGTCCTTACAGGTAATTTACCCTCAGAAGTTATTTAAGAAAGTTATAGTTATTTATATATTTATGTTATTTTATAAGTTTTTAATAAATAGGCCGTAAGGCCAATTTTACTCCAAGAAATAGTCCGAGTCATCTATGATGTTTTTGGAGGGAGGGTATGTATAAAAATGGTGAGTAGTTTAAGTAGCTGGGCTTAAGTCCTACAATGTCAAGAGAGTCACGGAGCTAAGGGGAACACTAGGCGTAGGGACGGCATGACAGTGCTGGACAGCACAGTTGCCGTTTTAAGTAGGAGACAGATTGCCCCTTTTAGAGAAGGGGAGGGGTTAGGCCAGGAAGAGAAGGAGATGTAGTGGTAGGAGGAAGTGACGTCATTCGGAGAGCGGTGAAGGACGAGAGTCCCACCCACCCTCCCGACTATGGGCAGTTTTTGGTTTCCTTTAATAGGAAAAAGTTGTGTTACAAGTGATAACATGTGTTACCCATCCAGGGGATGGGGGGTTGTTTGATGGTACCCATCCATATGATGGGGGGTTTTTGCTGTTACCCATACATGGAAGGATGGGGATTGAAGTGGTACCTTCAGGCCTTAAGGGTTAACCTGGAGGAGTTTATAAGGTTAGGTCACTGGGGTAGGTCGTGATCATGCCTCCGAGTCAGGGGTTCCCGACTGGTAGGTTTAAAACTAAGTATGCCCCCCAGTGACCATGGTTATAGTTGTTGTCCTTACAGGTAATTTACCCTCAGAAGTTATTTAAGAAAGTTATAGTTATTTATATATTTATGTTATTTTATAAGTTTTTAATAAATAGGCCGTAAGGCCAATTTTACTCCAAGAAATAGTCCGAGTCATCTATGATGTTTTTGGAGGGAGGGTATGTATAAAAATGGTGAGTAGTTTAAGTAGCTGGGCTTAAGTCCTACAATGTCATGAATAGTACATCAATGCCATGAAAATGCCCTGGTGTCATTCATAAGAATATCAAGGCATTCCTAATGAATGGAAATCCTATTGAATGGCATTCCTAATGCATGGAAATCCTAATGAATGGCATTCCTAATGAATGGAAATCCTAATGAATGGCATTCCTAATGAATGACAATCCTAATGAATGGCATTCCTAATGAATGGCAATTCTAATGAATGGCACTGCAACATGCTAATGCAGGTCATGTGCATTACTGCAACACACTACATTGCAAAGGAATGTTTCAGCCCTTAAAGTGGGAGTAAACTCCTATGGACAATTTTTACCTATATGTACAGTAAATACCTCCTAAACCTGCACTATTTAGAAGATATTTACTCGAGAAGCCGATGGAAACTTCACCGGCGCATGCGCACTGAAGGAACGGCATACCGTGCCATTCCTTCTGAACCCTGAGCCGTGAACTCGGCTCCTGCGTGCATGCATGGGAGTGATGTCATCGCGCCTCGTCCAATCAAAGGACTGGAGCCTGCCAACCCGGAAGGAAGACCAGGTGAAGATGGAAGCCCTGTCAGCGGTGACAGTGTGCAGCTGGAAGGGTTTGTTTTAAGGTTAGTTTTACATAATGTGCTGGTATGCAATGCATACTAGCACATTATAACTTTGCCTTGGTTTAAAAAAAAATAAAAATAAACGGTGGTTTACTACCACTTTAATGGAGATTGTACACAGATTAAGCAAACTGCCAGATTGAATGGTAAACTTTAGAGCTCTTGCACACGGATGCCAAAAACACCACATTTTTAGGAATCAAGACGTTTTTCTTTTTGTTTTCTTTTTTACTGATCCAAGGGCTGGTTCACACCACAATTTCTGTGTTCTGGATTTGTTTCCGCATACATATTTTTATGCATTTCAGTGCATTTATTTGCCTCTCGTACTATTATTATTATTCACGATTTATGTAGCGCCAACAGTTTACGCAGCGCTTTACAATGTAGAGGGGGGACAGCACAATTACAGTACAATACAGAAGGGGCAGGAGGGCCCTGCTCGTAGAGCTTACATTCTAAAGTGAGGGGGTGGTGGTACAAAAGGTAATAGATGTGGGTAATGATTTGATGGGGTTGTTAAGTGGGTGTGGGATAGGCTTCTAACGAGCTAACGTACTAACTTACATACTATAATAACATATATACTAATAACGTATATACTAACGATATAACGTACTAACGATCGGGACCCAAGACTCCCGGTTCTAGGTCACCTGATCGCTGTGATAGTCTATTATTGGGTATCACAGTGATAAGTTACTGTGAAACGTGTAAAGAAAATAGCTGCGCTGTATCCTACAAATCCCTAAAAAGGGGCAGCAGCTCTATTGTGAGATACACACAATTGATAAAACAATGAAATATGGGAGCTGCGCTCTTAATAAAATCGAATTAAGTGACAATATGAGTTGTTGTATAATTGAAAAATAATAAACAGTGTGTGAATCAACAATATGGGTTAATTAGTCCCAAAAGATTGATATGAAACTTGGACAGATGAATCCTTCAAGGATAATGCTGGTAAACAGTACATCACATAAAAAGACACCAAGTGTTTAATGTCCTCTTCGTGTAGATAACATATTCACACCGATGTGCAAAGTGTAAATCCACCACCACATGAAGTGCATGCTTACCAGCTTGCACAAGCTGACTCGCTTGTGGCTAATACCCAGCAAGGGCCTTGATCTCCAGAGATGGCAAATGGATAGCAAATCCAACCAGAACAGCCTCCAAACACTACTTACAACGCGATGATCTTTATTTTTTACCGGGACTAGAAAGGATCCAGGGTCTTCGCTTGATATTCGTGTTCAGAACAACCCAAAAAAGGAAAGGCTCACCATAGGTAAAACCAGACTAATATTTAATGTGTAAAAAACAGTATCACTTACATCTAGCATGTATAGTATAGGCCGACTACGATAAAAACACCCGTCCTTCCGGGACGTTGAACAGCGCAGTGATGTCAGCCCTTCGCTCCCCCGGCACGTTTCGTCACAAGTCTATCGTCGTCCTGGGGCCCCTGTGTTTACTTCCTCCTCTGAATAGAGAGAAAGGTACATTGGGGAGATTTGCCGAAGTGTGCAAAATCTGGTGCAGAAATGCAAAGAAACCAATCAGCTCCCAGTTTTTTTTTTGTCAAAGCTTAGTTAAACAAGCTGAAGTTAGAAGCTGATTGGCTACTATGCATCAGATTCAAGTGCTCTAATTTTAGTAAATCTCCCCAATTGGATCTTCCTATCCTTGCGGGAAATTAAGCTATAAATTGTGGGTGAAAAAAAAAACATAAAAAATAAAGAATAAAAAATAAATAAATAACAAGATCAAGGTTTTCCAAGGTTAATGTAAAGCCTCGTACATACGATCGGATTTTCCGATGGGAAATGTGTGATGACAGGCTGTTGGCGGAAAATCCAACCGTTTGTACACTCCATCAGACAATTGTTGCCAGATTTTCCACGGACAAATGTTGGATCGCAGGTTTTAACATTTTCCACGGACAAATGTCTGTTGTCTGATTTTCCGATCGTGTGTACACAAGTCCAACGGACAAAAGTCCAAAGTACAAACACGCATGCTCGGAAGCAAGGACGAGCCAGAAGAGGTCGGTCTTGTAAACTAGCGTTCGTAATGGAGAATTAACATTTGTGACGTGGCAAATTATGAAATCTCGAAATGCAGCGTACAATTCTCTTCTTCTTTATTGGGATAATAATGAAGCTGCTTTGCTGGTGATACTGATGGAGTTATTGCAAACAAATTTTCAAAGGCTTTTTTTTCTAGTGATATCAAGAATAATATTATAATGCTTTTTTTTTTTTTATTTGGGCAAGTTACCACAACACCATTATCCTGTAGTTTTTAAGATCAGAGATACAACTATGTTGGTGTCCCTTGTCAATTTTACATTATATTGTTTTAAATGTAACTGCCTACTCCCAAACTGTCATTTCAAGTAAAACACATAGCCAAGTATTATTCTACACAATTTTTTTATTGTGTATTAAAAAAAGAAAACAAAGAAAATTAGACATGCTATCTGCCAATAGAACTTAACCAAAAAGTGCATTCTATGCTTCCAAAAATATAGAAAATATACCAAATCAAATCATTATTCAACCAAAAAAATAACGTCAAAGCAATAACTCCAAGGCCAATAATAAATAACACGTTATCTCCTCCGATTCTGCAACATGGCTGGTTG
Organism: Aquarana catesbeiana; assembly: GCF_042186555.1. Lineage (NCBI taxonomy): Eukaryota > Metazoa > Chordata > Amphibia > Anura > Ranidae > Aquarana > Aquarana catesbeiana. The sequence continues at coordinate 193,414,396 of NC_133335.1, forward strand.
ACGAACAGCCGTTCAGAAACGAACTGAAAAGTGCGAAATGAAAAGCACGAATCAACACTCGCAAAACTTCTACTAACACGAAATTAGCAGAAGGAGCCCAAAGGGTGGCGCTAAAGAGCTGAAAAACAACGTAGTACGTCACTATGTTCATATTTGTTGGCCGACAATTCCTTGCCGTTTGTATGCAAGACAAGTTTGGCCCAACGCCCTTCGGACAAAAGTCCACGGTTTTGTTGGCCAACAATCTGATCGTGTGTATGAGGCTTTAGAGTCAGAGTCAACATATAATTGGTAGAATTGAAAAAAAAATTGAATTAGTATCAGTGTCAATTAGTGTCTATGGGGTTGATTTACTAAAGGTGAATAGTCTGTGTGCTGCAAGTGCACCCACAAGTGCAGTTGCTCTAGATCTAAGGGGAACATGCACAGAAAATAAAAAACTGCATTTTTGCTTGCACATGATTGGATGATAGAAATCAGAACCTTCATTTCAGAGCTTCCTCTCAGATCTAGAGCAACTGTACTTTCAGTGCACTACTAGGACACAATATATTTGTCTTTAGTAAATCAACCTCAGTGTGTTTTAGGCAGGTTAAAAAAAAAATGCAAAATGCACACCATTGTTTCTGGGCACTACTACAGGTACAAACAACAACTAACATACACACATGTGGTATCACTGCGATTGTCAGGAGCTGGAGAATTTTTTTTGGAGTGCTCTGTGGTGGTTAAATATAGTAATGGCAAGAAATATACAGCTACATAAAAAAAATGTTTTTTTTTTTACTTTTTTGTGCCAATTTTCCTTTCATAATAAAAAAAAATCAGGAGATATCCATTAGCATTTACCACCCAAAAAAAGCCCAATGTGTCCTGAAAAAAAAAAACCAAGGCATAATCCACCTGGATACACAAAGTAGTTGTGACGATTTGTACAGTTTTACTAACACATGTCAAAGTTGTAAAATTGTGTTTAGGCATTAACATTCATTTTACCCTTAGCCTGGAAAGGGGTAAAAAAATCTCTGCATTGGTTTTTTTTTTTGCAGGTTCTCCCATCAAATAGTGAAAATGATACACATTGTGGAATTCAATACGCTCCTGAGCAATGTGAAATGAGCACATTAACCAATTAAATTTTATCCCTGACCTGACTCCCAACAACAAACGTGGTTAGTTTTACATGCTGACATTGCTCTCAACTCAGCTTTATTGAATAAAACAAACAAAAGCAATATGTTTTGCTCATTTTTTATTCTCTCCATGTTAAGAGTTCTCAGCGTACTGGATGAGCTATTTATCATTCTGTTAGTACCATAAACATTTATTTTTAACTAGATTTTTCTCCCTCTGTTCATAGGTGGCTGATAGCACCTTCACTGTCTTCTGATCAAATAAACATCTTCCTGCAACTGTTGGCAGACAATCAACTTCCAGGTAAGACAGAACTAGAATGCGTCACAATGGCTCGATTTTTGCTTCCAATTCGAAATGATGGGGTTGATTTACTACTGGGAAATAGGCTGTGCACTCTGCAAGTGCCGTTGCCCCAGAGATTAGTAAATGAGGTGAAGCTTCACTTTGCAAAGCATACCCAATCCCCTGCTCTCCACGGGCATCGCAGCTTCCGCCTCCTCCCTCCTCCTCAGCGGCCAATCGGGAGTCTTCCCTTTTCGGCCAATAAGGAAAACGGGTCTCAGATCTGCTTCTGATTGGCCAGATTGAGGATCAGTGTTACAACAGCAAATATTCATTCGCTGTTGTAACACCTGGGTGGGCTCATGGTGCAATGCTCTGCGCTCCGAGCCCACCCTATTTTGAAGCCTATTAGAGCCTCTGGGTCTAATCAGGTGTTTGAAAAAAACACCCCCGCCACTGTAATTCAGGCGACCGGAGTCCTGAAAGGGGTCGAATGCAAGAATAGGGGGTGGCGGCATAGACCATATAGGGGGGCTTGGATAGAGGGGGCCGCGCCTGGGTGCCCCAAATGGACAGGCCGCCACTGGCGCACAGTCTAGTTGCCTTTAGTAAATCAACCCCATTAAGTACATTGCACATTGATGTAAGGAAATGTGAGAATCTGGTTGGATGCTATAGGTAGCAAGTCTCTTATTCAGACACTTTAATAACTAAAATCAACACTGAGGAAGAAAATATATGCGATCTCAACTCTATTATATTGTATGTCCAAGCATTATGCAAATTTTAAAATGGAACTAAACTGTGTCTGAGCACCACAAACTGAAAATGCTATTTAATTCATTTTTAATATTCAAAAGAAACTCACCCATCCATCCATGTATCCATGCTTTATTTTGTTGAGAAATCACCTTGAAAAACACCCCTTAGCCGCAGCCATCTTGGGTAAGGCCAGATGATTCATGTAGCATTTACTTCCTGGAATCCATCTGCCCTTAGCTCAGGTATGCAGGCAGGAAGGTGTGTTTAGCTGAGAAAGCCCTTCCTCCCCGCCAAAGAAAAAAAAAATGGCCATTAAGATGCCACAAGCCAAATAGTAACTGTAAAAAATGTTTAAAAAAAAAAGTTAATACAATATACCTTCCTATGTATTTACTAAAGATAGCAGCATATGGATAAAAGTTCCGCTTTAAACTCCTAACCTCCCTCTCCCCTTGATCCCCTACTGAAGTCATGTGATATGATGATGCAACGCGTTGGGAGGATTTGGTGACATCATGCCACTAACCTGGATTTTGCCTTCCTCTGGATCAACTGAGGGTATAAAAGTGGTTATATTGGATTGTACACTATTTTTTATTTTATTTATTTATTGTTTTTAAGGTTGAACTGGATGGACTTGTGTCTTTTTTCAACCTGACTAACTATGTGACTATGTAGTGTACAGGCGGCCATTTTGTTGGAGGTTATCGACAATATATGCTTGGATATTGATGTTCACCAGTTACTAGTGCACAATATAAGTTAAAGTGGATGTAAACCCAATGTCATCCTTTCTAAACTACTGCCATAGGGGTTATCTATAAGGATATACATGCCTCCTGCATGTATCTTAACCTGTCAAATGTCTCCCCTCTGTCTGTTATGAGAGCTGAAAAACTGCAGATTCTGTGGGTGGGTCTGTTGTCTGGAGCTCGGTGGGTGGAGTCGTGATGTCAGTAGACTCCCCGCCCACCTCTACACTCCCCTTGTCAATATGCATTTTCTCCTGTGTAGTTCTTACACTGAACTTCTGCTTTGATCTCTAACATCCAGTGAAAAGACAGGAAAGTAACCACATGACTTCAGCATGCCAAATCATGCTGAGGTGTGGAACAGCCAATCCTTGCAGAGCTGCTGAAGAAAGGAGTGGGGGTGGGAATTAAAAAATAATGCATGTCTTAATAATCACCTGTCACTCACAGCAAGGGGAGGATTTGACAAAGTTTTTCTCTGTTTGTCAAGTTTTATCTCACTGAACAATAAGAGGATTGCTCAGAGATGGATTAACTCTTTGTAGCAAGACTGGGCTCAAATGATAGGAAATCTTATACTCTACATTATGACATAAAAAAAAAAAAATCGGGTTTACATCCACTTTAAGTACATTATAATTATTAATAAGAATACAGTTACCCATACAAAGAGCACAATATATCTTATTATTTTTTGAATAAATCCATATATCGTGGGATTGTGGAGAATGGAAGCAGATTGAGAACACCAGTAGAGAGGAGAAAGGCAGAGCAACTGTGTCAAAGGAGACCCCACTTTAAGGGGCAGGTGCATGAGGCTTAATGTTAGGTCAAAATTGAATGTCATAACAATCACAGATGTTTGGAGTTGCCATGCCCTGGGTGGTTGTCCCTGCTGCCCACCCCTTGTCCCAGTCCTGCTATACAATGTCGCCCTCTAATGATAGGGCACTTTTTGTAACAGATGTAGGGCTTATATATAGTTATCTCAGCAGAGGGCACTGTCCTAACCCAGACACTTTGCCGAATATTCCCCAGTGTTATATGGAGGCTATGGAGCCTTGGACTTCTTCCTTTCATGCTGTACTCCTTAAGGATTTCCTCGCCTTCACTTTCTTTTTTCTCAACAGGACCCTGTTTCTTCATGTAGGCTTTCCCTATCCTGTCCTGATCCTACATCTACTGTCCACAATGTGACGCGCCAATGTGACCCAGAGGGTGCTATTTTTAGCATCTCTGTCTCCAAGGTGGCCACCCAAATCTTGTGGAAATACAGCACCTATATTTGGCACTGGCATCCCCAAGATAGCTGCCAGGAGTCCATGACAGAGGACATAGCAGTCTTCTCCCATGCTCCCTCTAGCCACAGTAGCACATGACAGTGAGATAACCACTTTGTTTGCTACGACAACTAGACAAGGAAGTGACTAAGCAATCATCAGATCACTGCATAACCTCCTAAACAGCTGTCTTGAGAATCAAGAAGATAGAGGGTTGCCTGGTCTGAGAGGACACCACATCCCATTTTTTATGAAGAATACATGAAAAAATAGCCAGCTGTGGGACTTTTAATGTGTCAGTAAATAAAGAATATAGTATTTTTAATTATAAAAATATTTTATTAATATCATTAAAACCATTTCATAAAAATCCCTCATTTGCATGTCAAGTTCAAATCATATATATATATATATAGACACTAGCGATCTACATGTTTCGCTTCGAGTGAGCTTCTTCAGGAGATTCTAGAATGCTGTATAAAACGATTACTAAAAAAGTAACGCAACAAAATTGTGATTAATTACTACAGAAAATTAATTGATAATCAATCAGTAGACGTGATAATTTGATAATCAATCAGTAGAATTGCACAAAAAATACACACACTTAAATACAGATAAGTATTTCATAAACACAAATATTTAAATCAAACATTATTTATTGAAGCATTAAAGGACCTACCGAGATTGCAAACTTTACTTATTAAAACACGTAGGGTGTTTTAGATGGTTCCATCAGGTGACCCCATGCCATGAACATGTCTTGAGAAAGCTCTGCTCCTTGTATGTAGCAGAAGCCCACATCCGGACCACCTGCCTACAAGCATGTGCCATTATAATTTTCATCTTTCTTTTACCTTATTCCTGTAGTCAGAAACAGTTTTCATGACTCCATGGGACATGATTATCAGGTTTGTAAAAATGTTTCAAGGGCAGCTGTTAAGAGGTCACACCCCCAGAACTACATTTCCCAAGATACCTTTCCCTATATACTGTATTGTGTGGGCAGGCTCTTGGAAGGTAAGGCATTAACATTGTTTTGCAGGGAAATAAATCAATGTGAAGAGGGACAGGAAAGTTTGGGAAAAAGCAGAGTCGGGTAGTCCAGCCGGCAAGGCTGATAACACTGGTTGGGATTTCAGAGCAGAAAGGGCAGCCCAAGGGGGAAGTCAGAAGAACGTTGGCACCACTGACACATCCGCAGATATTTCTCTGTACCTGCATTTAAAAAAAGAAGTAGCATTTTTGTAATATGAATATAGTGCATTGCAACACGCTAACACGCATAAAGGGAAATTAAGTGTCTAGTTAACAGCTTCCTTACCAGCCACAGTATATATACGTCGCGGTAGGGAAGAGGTTAAACCGGGGTCGTGGTTGACATTACAAGTTCTGATCCCGGTATCAGTTTTTAGTGCCAGCGATTCTCTTTCATGTAAACGTAATCTGGACAGCCACTAGAATACTTTTACAGGTGGACTTACAGTCAGAGAAACTGAAGTTGTTCCTCCTACTGTGTGACGTCAGAACCTAGAAGGGATGACTACTTTGTCACTTCTGGTTCTGGCTCTTTGCTGGCCGCATAGCAGCCAGTGAAGCAGCCGATTAGACTGATCTGTGTCTGGTCGGCATCACTGGAGCCCAAAAAAGAGTTGGGGGGTCTCCATAAAGAGTACCTGTCAATGCTATTGCTGTCACAAGGGATGTTTACATTTCTATGGACAGCAATAAAAGTAATATAGATTTTTTTTTTTTTTTAAGAAACAGTGAAAAAAAAATAAAAATAAAATAGGAATAAAATATAAAATAAATAAATAAAATACATTTTTCTTTTTTTTAAAGCACCTCCGCCCCCCACGTGCTCACGTACAGTGTCAAATGTACACGTCGGTCCCGCGTGCATATGTAAGCGGTGATTGGACCACACGTGAAGTATCACAGCAATTGTCAGAGCGAGAGCAAAAATTTTAGCAACAGACCTCTTGTGTAAATCTAAACTGGTAACCTGGAAAGGCTTTTAAAGCGCCACCTATGGATAATTTAAAGTATTGCAGTTTGGCCCTTCCATGAGCGTGCGCAATTTTAAAGTGTGAAATGTTTGGTATCTATTTACTCAGTGTAACGTCATCTTCTATATTTTACAATTGTATTATATTGTGTTTATGTTCACTAAAATTCACTAATGTGTGTTTTTTCCCCCAAAAAAATCGCGTTTGAAAAAACGCTGCGCAAATACCGTGTGACATAAAAAAGTGCAGCACCCACCATTTTATTCTGTAGGGCCGTTGCTTAAAACATATATAATGTTTAGGGGTTCTAAGTAATTTTCTAGCAAAAAAAATTATCCATTTTACATGTAGGAGAGAAGTGTCAGAATAGGCTTGGAAAGCAAGTGGTTAAGCAAAATTTAACCACTTGCCGACCACCTAACTGGTAATTTGGTATGTCATTATGTTAAATACCGTTGTTATGGCAACAGCTAGCTGCCATGACAACGGTATTGTTTTTTCCCTTAGGTGGCCGTCTATCAGATAAAAGTGTTCCCAACAGCAACGGATTCACCACGAGATCACTTTTCTAGGCGTCGGGAGTGGTGACCCCCCTCTCCTGACGCTTCCCAGTCAATTCCGAGCTTACCGGAGCCGTGAGTAAGGTAAAAACTGATCTGATGCGGCTGTTGGCTAAGCAGGAAGTTGAGTGAGGACAAGATAGACCCCACTCGGCTCTATGTCCTTGGAGGACCAGAAGTGACATTGGAGATCTCAGGCAGATAATCAGGATTTTTTTTTCCGCCCCGTGAGATCACTTTTATGAGCAGCGGGAGAGGTGCCCCTCGCCGTGTCCCTGTGGTCTCCGCAGATTACCAGAGCCATTGGAAGCAGGGGAGACGATCCGGTCCTGTGGCCTGATGATGGGCAGGAAGTCGAGCGACATCAAACGTCACTTCCGCCCAATGGCCTTAAAGGGACAATTTTTTTTACAAGAAAAGACAATTTATTTATTGCTTTTAAGTGTAATTGTGAGATCTGAGGTCTTTTTGACCCCAGATTTCACATTAAAGAGGTCCTGTTATGCTTTTTTTTTATATTCCTTGTAATAGGAATAAAAGTGATCCCACATTTTTTTTAAAGGGACAGTATAAAAATTAAAAATAAAAAGTAAAATAAATAAGAAAAAAATAAAATTCAATCTCCCCATCCCTCCGTGCTCACGCGCAGAATCGAACGCATACATGAGTAGCGCCCACATATGTAAACGGTGTTCACACCACACATGTGAAGTATCACCGCGATCGTTAGAGCGAGAGCAATAATTCTAGCAAAAGACCTCTTCTGTAACTCAAAACTGGTAACTGGTAGAAATTTTTAAACGTCGCCTATGAGATTTTTAAGTGTCAAAGTTTGTCGCCATTCCACGAGTGGGCGCAATTTTGAAGCGTGACATGTTAAGTATCAGTTTTCTCAGCGTAACATTATCTTTCACAAAATAGAAAAAAAGTGGGCTAACTTTACTGTTTTCTTATTTTTTAATTTAAAAAAGTGTATTTTTTCCCAAAAAAAAAAAAAATTATTTTAACTTGTAAACAAGTGTAAAAAAATAGGCTTGGTCCTTAAGTGGTTAAAGTAAAAAACAATTTTTGCTTTTAAAGGTAAATGAGATATCTGTGGTCTTTTTGACCCCAGATCTCTCAATAAAGAGGACCTGTCATGCTTATATGTTTACATTCCTTGTAATAGGAAAAAAAGTGAAAAAAAAAAATAGAGGGACAGTGTAAAAATAAAAAAAAATAAGTAAAATAAATAAGAAAAAATAAATAAATTTAAAGCACCCCATCCCTCCAAGCTTGTGCACAGAAGCAAACGCATACGTAAGTCGCGTCTGCATATGTGAGGTATCGCCAAGATCGTTAGAGCGAGAGCAATAATTCTAGCAAAAGACCTCCTCTGTAACTCAAAACTGGTAACCTGTAGAAATTTTTAAACAACGCTTATGGAGATTTTTTAAGTGACAAAGTTTGTCGCCATTCCACGAGCGAGCGCAATTTTGAAGCGTGACATGTTAAGTATCATTTTTCTCAGCGTAACATTATCTTTCACAATATAGAAAAATTTGGGCTAACTTTACTGTTTTCTTATTTTTTTATTTAAAATAGTGTATTTTTCCCCCCAAAATTTTGTTTGTAATACCGCTGCGCAAATACAGTGTGACATAAAGTATTGCAATGACCGCCATTTTATTCTTTAGGGTGTCTGAAAAATATATATATATAATGTTTCCAAGTATCTTTATAGCAAAAAAAATTAATGATTTTATCTTGTAAACAACAAGTGTAAAAAATAGGCTTGGTTAAAGTCAAAATTATTTTTTTGGTTTTTAAAGGTCTTTTTGACCCCAGATCTCTCAATAAAGAGGACCTGTCATGCTTATATGTTTACATTCCTTGTAATAGGAATTAAAGTGATAAAAAAAAAAAATATTAAAGGGACCGTGTAAAAATAAAAAATAAGTAAAATAAATAAGAAAAAATAAATACATTTAAAGCACCCCATCCCTCCGAGCTTGTGCACAGAAGCAAACGCATGCGTAAGTCACGTCTGCATATATGAGGTATCGCCAAGATCGTTGGAGCGAGAGCAATAATTCTAGTGTTGCAAGAACTCCTCTGTAACTATAAACAGATAACCTGTAAACATTTTTAAATCGTCGCCTATGTGGATTTTTAAGTACCGTAGTTTGTCGCCATTCCAATTGCACAATTTTAAAGCATGACATGTCATCTATTTACTTGTCGTAACATTATCTTTCACATTATACAAAAAAAGTGGGCAAACTCTACTGTTTTTTTTTTTAATTATTATTTATTTATTATTTATTTATTTATTTATTAAAGTGTATTTTTTCCCAAAAAATTGCATTTGAAAGACCACTGCGCAAATACAGTGTGACATAAAATATTGCAACAACTGCCATTTTATTCTCTAGAGTCTCTGCCTAGAAAATATATATATAATGTTTGGGGGTTTCTACCAAAAAATACAGATTTTTACAAATGTCAGAAAAAGGCTTGGTCATAAAGTGGTTAAAAAAAAAATAAACAAGCAAAACAAGCACTGCAATGCATTGTAATAATAATACATCACTGTGCATGTGCACAGCGCACATCATTCTGCCTGCATTATGCACACCTTAAAGTTCACCCGCTGGTGTGCATCATCCCTTAATATATCCCATAACATTGGCCCTTTATCACAGAGCAGAGATGAGTTTTTATAAGGACAGTGAAAGCGGTAATAATGAAAATATTGATTCTACAACAAAAAAAAGAGAAAAAGTTTAATCAAGCGCATCCGTTTGACCAACCCGGAGGGAACTTGGGAGAAATAGCTAGGCCGTACCCAAAAGTGTACCTCTGTCTAAATGAGCCTGCTCGTTGGATAGATGAAGCTACCTAGTGTCATCCATCATCACTGCAAATATAGGGAAGAGGGATGGTGCGTCCGCAGGGAGGGGGGAGGGGAAGTGTGAGGACAGTAATATGTCTAAAGAAAAATTACAAGCGGAAGAGGCACGTATATTTGTGGCCATAGTGCCTACTGATTTATCATGTTCAGTTATAGAGTTTACTGCAGTGAAATGGGAAATGTCCGATCATATTTAGTGGAATGGCCCACTAACTAAACCTTCTTGTAGAAACCTTTTGTATTATCACAGTAGAATTACAAAGGCCAACACTCCTCTCCTCCATCCTCGGCATAAAATGATCACCATAAAATGCTTCTGCTGCCTCATTTCTTAAAGGGAATATGTACCGTCTTATTTTTTATATATATTTTTATATATATAAATGTGATCATTTACTTAAAGGGTATCTATACTCATACAAAAATATAATAATACAATACAAAAATATAATAATACATTATCAAAATATAATATTACAATACAAAAATATAATAATACATTTCCAAAATATAATAATACAATACAAATATATAATAATACATTACCAAAATATAATAATACAATAAAAAAAATGATACTATATAATGTAATATATTACAGCTTACCAGTCCTTAGATGTAGTGGCTGCATTCATTTATTTTTTAGATTTTTTTCCTTAATTTTCACCTGGAGATCCTGCTAGTATCATAGCTCCCAACTGTCCCTGATTTTGAGGGACTGTCCCTGATTTTGAGCAATGTCCCTCTGTCCCTCATTCCTCCTCATTTGTCCCTCATTTTGGTCTGATCTCTATAGATGTATATAAAATGCACTTTTTATCTATCAAAAAGTGTTTTCCAGCGCTAAACCTTTCATCTGATTTCTAAATTGCTGCATTTGTAAATTCCAAAAGCCAATATAAAGGAATAGTAGTGGTAAAAAAAGCACTTGTGGGTTTAACCAATCTTGTTTTTTTTTTGTACAATTCTCCTTTAAGGGGGTGTGGCGGAGGTGTGTCCTTTGCCTGTATACTTTTGCTGATAGGTGTCCCCCATTCCCAGCTCAAACAGTTGGGAGGTATGTAGTATCACACTTCCTGTCCTAAGGTGACAACGCTCACTCCCTGTACTGTATATATGGAGACAGTAGTGTCTCCCGAAGACAGGACTTTAAGGGGCTTGGCCCCTTAGTTCCAGTGAAGGGAACTCCTAAGGAGTCAGCATACCAAGACATTTTGGACAATTTCATGCTCCCAACTTTGTATGAACAGTTTGGGGATGGCCCCTTCTTGTTCCAACATGACTGCGCACCAGTGCACAAAGAGAGGTCCGTAAAGACATGGATAAGCAAGTTTGGGGAGGAGGAACTTGACTGGCCTACACAGAGTCCTGACCTCATCCCGATCGAATACTTTTGGGATGAATTAGAGCAGAGATTGCGAGCCAGGCTTTCTTGTCCAGATCAGTGCGCTTTTGGAAGAATAGTCAAACATTCCCATAGACACACTCATAAACAGCAGCATTTTGTAAGCCACTGTGCATGGACCCTTAAAGTGATATTAAAGGTTTTTTTTATTTTTTTTAAATAATAAACATGTTATACTTACCTGCTCTGCGCTCCTGGCCCCTCCTCTTCTCTGAGCACCCCCATAGCAAGCCGCTTGCTATGGAGGCACCCGTGCTTAATCACCTTTCGGTGCCCTGCTCTGTGGGCCCTCCATGGATCAAGCGTGTTTTTCTAGCTCATACCACAGATGCTCGATTGGATTGAGATCTGGAGAAATTGGTGGCCAAGTCAACACTTCAAACCTGTTCTTGTGTTCCTCCAAACATTCTTGAACCATTTTTGCAGTATGGCAGGGGGCATTATCCTGCTGATAGAGGCCCCTTCCACCAGAGACTACTGTTTCCATGAAGGGGTGTACTTGGTCAGCAACAATGTTTAGGTAAGTGGCATTCACATGAATGGCAGGACTCAAAGTTTCCCTGCAGAACATTTCCCGAAGCATCACACTGCCTCAGCCGGCTTGCCTTCTTCCCATATTGCATCCTGGTGCCATCTCTTCCTCAGGTAAGCAATTCACACACACTCAGACATCCACATGATGTAAAAGAAAGCTTGATACATCAGACCAGACCACCTTCTTCCATTGCTCCGTGGTTCAGTTCTGATGCTAATGTGTACATTGTAGGCGCTTTGGGCTGTGGACATGGGTCAATGTGGGCACCCTGATCGGTCTGCGGCTAATAAGCCCCATACACAAAAAACTGCAATGCCCATTTTTTTCTGCTTTCAACACATCAACTTCAGGGACAACATGTTGACTTGCTGTCTAATATAGGGCAGCACAGTGGTGTAGTGGGTAGCACTCTCGCCTAGCAGTAAAAAGGGTCGCTGGTTTAAATCCCAACCATGACACTACCTGCCTGGAGTTTGCATGTTCTCCCTGTGCCTGCGTGGGTTTCGTCTGGGTACTTCGGTTTCCTCCCACACTCCAAAGGCATGCTGATAGGTTAATTGGCTTCTGTCTAAATTGGCCTGAGTATATAATGTGAGTTAGGGACCTTAGATTGTAAGCTCCTTGAGAGTAGGGACTGATGTGAATGTACGATGTATATGTAAAGCACTGCATAAATTGATGGCACTGTACAAGTACCTGAAATAAATGTTATTCAGATGGTAGGGTCAGAATTTGGCATAAACAACATGAAAGCATGGATCCATCCATACTTATATCAATGGTTAAGGCTGGTGGTGGTGGTGTAATGATGTGGGGGATATTTTCTTGGCACACTTTGGGCCCCTTAGTACCAATTGAGCTTCGTTTAAATGCTACGGCCTACCTGAGTATTGTTGCTAAAATGTCCATCCCTTTATGACTACAGTGTACCCATCTTCTGATGGCTCCTTCCAGCAGGATAATGCACCATGTCACAAAGCTCAAATCATCTCACCACTGGTTTCTTGAACATGACAATGAGGTCACTGTACTTCAATGGCCTCCACAGTCACCAGATCTCAATCCAATAGAGCACCTTTGGGATGTGGTGGAATGGGAGAATTGCATCATGGATGTGCAGCCAACAAATCTGCAGCAACTGCGTGATGTTATCATGTCAATATGGACCAAAATCTCAGAGGAATGTTTCCAACACCTTGTTGAATGTATGCCATGAAGAATAAAGGCAGTTCTGAAGGCAAAAGGGGGTCCAACCCGGTACTAGCAAGGTGTACCTAATAAAGTGGCCGGTGTGTTTATATACGGCTGGTGTAAGCCAATAAAGAAATAATAATAACAAAAAAAGACAAGTAGAGACTAGTAAAAAAAAAAAAAAATCAACATATAAAAAAGCTTTTAGTTCGTTATCAGTCTTCTTTGGGTTTCTGCCAGTCAACGCGGCATTACCTAGTATGACCTGTACCGTACAGAAGGTCAGACTCAAACAGAGCAGAGTTTCCCTTTCTTCTTTCAGAAAGGGTTTGGTCCTTAATAATACAAAGACTTTTGGCCTAATGAATTCAGTTCTTCCAAAACTACAAAGCCCCCTTTTTAAGGCACATAAGGTCATCATGGGCTCTCCATGCAGCATGTTTTTGAACAGAACAGTTTTACTGAAAATGAAGTTTTTGGTAAAATATCTACATTTGTATGGAAGTGAGTCATGTTCCTGCCAAAGTCTTTCTACGAAGTGGTCTTTAAAAGCTTTCCATTTGCTGACACCACACTGAATGTGCTGTTGTTCTATTCTCTGATCTCAACAATTAAGAAAAGGTCACAAAGTTGACTAGGATGATTTGCATGCCTGCTGAGATGGCAGCTTACGTTCACTGGAAGAGGATTTGGGTTTGGAGGAGAGTCAGGAGATGTTCAAGGGAGATCCAGGTCCTTTTTGATTCAACTCTCTTGGCTAAAATATTTTTTTTCCTGTTTTTATTTATAAAGTGTTCTCCATGGAGACTTAAAGTGCTCTATCTGCTGTTGGGGCAGATAGTGAGGCTGCCATCTTGGGGGGGGGGGGGGGGGGGTGCACAGTAGAACATTATACTATAATCAGAAAATAATTACCCTACCTGCATGTCTTAGGAATGTGGGAATAATTGAAGTAGCTGGAGGAGTTCCTGGAGAGATCCACACAAGCACAAGGAGAACATGCAAACTCCATGTAGAGAGTGTCCTGACCAGGTTTTGAACCAAGGAACCTAGTGCTGTAAGGCAGAAGTGCTTAACTCAGAACTTAACTTGTTCTTAGCCTCCAAATTCTTATTTTAGTCCATTAGAGCAATCTTTCTCAACCTTTTTTAACCCAGGGAAACCCTTTAAACAATTTTCAGGTCTCAGAGAAAGTCATATAAGATTGAGTCCATCAAGGGTCATTTGGAAAATGCCCCTTATATCAGTGGTGGTAAGTGGGAAGAATCCCCACCTTACAGGGGTGGCCAGAATGACACCCTTGCAGTCATTTTGCTGGCTCTGCCAAGTGGCATTGTACCTGGATCTATGTAGGCGCTATCAGTTGTTAGGTCAATTGGACACTGCTCAAGGAACCCCTAGCTATCTCAGGAGGCTCCTTAGGGTTCCACAGAACCCTGGTTGAGAATGGCTGTGTTAGTGTTGTTATGTTTGTTCTCCATAGTCCTAATTTATGTAACAACATAGCCACTCTCTCTTGCTCACTTCCAAGATTGACTATAGAATTGGTAGTGTGCAACCAACGTGCACTGGTCATTCCAAACAAAGGGGAAAAGGAGAGGTTCAGGAGCTCACACGGGAAGTTACAAAGAGGCAGAAAAAACACAGTAAGAAGTGATTTAATGAAACATAGAAAACAGGAACTTTAAAGTGGAAATAAAGGCAATAAAAAGAAGTGGTTTTGCACAGAGCACCCCAATCCTCCTCCTCTCGGGTTCCTCGCCAGTGCTCCTGGCCTCTCCCTCCTGCTTAGTGCTCACAGAGCAAGCAGCTTGAAATGGGGGGGACCCAAGCAAGCTTGCTCTGGATCCGCTGCTCTGTGTGTCTATGCACAGGGCGGTGGTTCGGCCCCACCCTCTCTCTCTCCTCATTGGCTCACTGGCTGCGATTGACAGCAGAGGGAGCCAATGGCTCCCACTGCTGTCACAGCCAATGAGGAGGGAGAGCCCCAGGAGAGCCGAGGCTCTCGTGCACATCGCTGGATCATGAGGGGGCTGAGGAAAGTATTAGGGGGGCTAAGGGGGTTGCTGTACAGAGAAGGTTTTTTCCCTTATGCAAAACCTTCAGCCTTTAGAACCAGTTGAATAGTGAATGTGAGAATAGGAGTATCGGTTAGTGTCACTTTAGGGTTTTCAATATAAGAACAGATACCACAGATATTTTAATGGCTGTAGGTAGGTGTTCCCGTTTAAAACTAAATTCCAAGTAGATTAAAAAAAGGAACTAATTAATGCAGCCTCTGCATTTATTAAAACATTAGTTAATGTACCTGAATTTCAACTGGTACCAGCCTCTTGCATGTTTTTGAACAGTGGAGCTCCGACTGGAAGAGAGAGGCAGCACAAGAAACCAATCCGTTCATGTGAGATGAGCTCATCAGTGTGCTGCTACTCCTCTTAAGCCTTGTATACACATGTGGATTGTTGGCCAACAAAACCGTGGAATTTTGTCCGAAGGGCGTTGGCCCAAACTTGTCTTGCATACACACGGCCACACAATTGTTGGCCAACAATCACAAATGTAGTGACATGCTACGTGGTTTTTCAGCTCTTTAGCGCCACCCTTTGGGCTCCTTCTGCTAATTTTGTGTTAGTAGAAGTTTGGTGAGTGTTGATTTGTGCTTTTCTTTTCGCGTTTTTCATTTCGTGCTTTCCAGTTCGTTTCTGAACGGCTGTTCATCAACCAGACATGTTGCAGGATCAGAGGAGTTAACGTGTTATTTATTATTGGCCTTGGAGTTATTGCTTTGACATCATTTTTTTGGTTGAATAATGATTTGATTTGGTGTATTTTCTATATTTTTGGATGCATAGAATACACTTTTTGGTTAAGTTCTATTGGCAGATAGCATGTCTAATTTTATTTTATTTTATTTTTTTTAATGCACAGTAAAAAAAATTGTGTAGAATAATACTTGGCTATGTGTTTTACTTCAAATGACAGTTTGGGAGTAGGCAGTTACATTTAAAAAAAATACAATGTAAAATTAATAAGGGACACCAACAAAGTTGTATCTTTGATCTTTAAAACTACGGGATAATGGTGTTGTGGTAACTTGTCCAAAAAAAAAAAAAAAAAAAAAAAGAAAAAAAAAAGCATAATAATATCATTCTTGATATCACTAGAAAAAAAAGCCTTTGAAAATTTGTTTGCAATAACTCCATCAGTATCACCAGCAAAGCAGCTTCATTATTATCCCATTAAAGAAGAAGAGAATTGTGCGCTGCATTTCAAGATTTCATAATTTGCCACGTCACAAATGTTAATTCTCCATTACAAACGCTAGTTTACAAGACCGACCGCTTCTGCTTCCGAGCATGCGTGTTTGTACTTTGGACTTTTGTCCGATGGACTTGTGTACACACGATCAGAAAATCCGACAACAGACATTTGTCCGCGGGAAAATTTGAAAACCTGCCATCCAACATTTGTCTGCGGAAAGTCCGACAACAATTGTCTGATGGAGCGTACACACGGTCGGATTTACCACCAACAGCCTGTCATCACACATTTCCCATCGGAAAGTCCGATCGTGTGTACGCGGCTTTACTTTCCGGTCACTGCCAGGGGACAAGACCTGCAATTGTTACTGATCTGCAGCAGAAAAAAAAAACAGGTCTTTTGACCAACCAGACAAGGCTGTCAGAACTGTGTAAATCTCAGGTCCGGATGGACAGATATACAAATCTTTTGGTAGGTAGAAAACTCCTTTACATTAATTTCAACTGTGTATGTAGCTATTTGCCTGGAGTTTTGTATCAAAGTACAAATGACGTGTGAAAAATATTTGAACTGCTATAAGTGGTGTTTATTCCAAAATTGTGAATACATGGCCGTGGCAGGCTTGAAAGCTTTTGAATAACAAACTACAAGCATGCCATAAATATGAGTCAGAATTGTTTCTCTTTATATTTGTTCTAGGTCAGTGGCTCAGAAATTATAGGTGAGGTTTAAAATGCTTATATTGTTTTCCCAAAAAACCTTGTCTCCTTTGAAATCCCTCAACTCTAATGCAAGCAGTGTGCTGGTTTTTGAGGGAGTTTTACAAATATCAGAGTGTCTTCATGGGAGGAGTGTCAGTCTTTCGAATTTCCAAACTTCGGATTTCCGAATTTCGAATCTCCAAATTTCGAATTTCTGAATTTTCAAAATTTCCGAATTTTGGAAAAATCATAGTTTCCGAAATTCGGAAATTTGGAAATTCTACATTTTGGAAATTGGAAAAGTCTAAATTTCAGAAATTAGAAATATCAGAAATTCGAAATTTCGGAAATTCGAAATTTCGAATAAATTAGAAATTCGGAAATTCGAAACTTCAGAAATTGGAAAATTTCGGAAATATGAAAATTCTAATTCGGAAATTGGAAAATTCGAAATTAGGAAATTCGAAAATTTGAAATTTCATAAATTTGAAAATTCAAAAATTTGGAAATTTAAAAATCCAAAAATAAGAATGAAAATCTGAAAAATCAAAAGAATGAAAATCTGGAAATCGAAAACTCGAAAATCTGAAATAATAACTAACTAATAATAAATATTAAATTATAGGTATTGGAATTTCCTTTAAAATTTAGAGGTTAGTGAACGTAACGAGTATGAATTTATTCGAAGTTACGAATTATCTGAAATAATGAATGCCGTATCTAAGCGAATGGAAAGTAATGATCTAATAATAATAAATAACAATAATAATAATAAAACAATTTTATTATTATTATTTATTATTAATTTGTTCCATTCAATTTGTTTAGATGCGGCAATCGTTATTTCGGATAATTTGTACACAACTTCAGATAAATTTATATTCGTTACGTTCACAAACAGCCAAATTTGAAAGAAAATTCCAATACCTATAATTTAATAGTTAGTTTTGTAGCACTAACCCCTGAAGGAGCTGCTGATTTATATCGGGCTGTTACCGTCACCTCTTTACTCGTAGTTTCACCAATACCAGAACTTAGAGTCCATGTTGAGCTTTGTATCTAACAATGTAGGCACCAGTCACTTATTCTTACAAGAGGTAGAAGAAGAGTTGCAGGAAAGTTCAAATACCTTTTCTTTAGGACACTGAGGAATTTGAAATCTTGGGGATGAATATACCTTCAGTCCAGGATTAAATCTTTGCTTACCTGGATAGGTCTCTCTCACTGACCTAGCAGCCGGAGCGTAGCACGAACAAAAATAAAGTCTCTGCCACAGACTTGAAAATAGCAATATAACTGTACGATCTGCCACAGGACGTAGTAGTTTTAGATGAACAGCAACACAGTACCAGAACCTTTAAGCTGACCCGGCAGTACTTGTGCGGTAGATTAGGTTAAGATGCATCCTCCAATTGAGTCACCAGGCCCCTCTTGAGACACCAGCATTTCCGCACGGTCCTCTCCAAGATAGGTCCTCCCCTGGGTCTTCTCAATTGTCTGGGTTCTTCCCGCAGGACAGACAGCACAGGACCATCCCTGCAGCAGTAGGCCCCAGACAGGCTTCTGGGCCTACTTGTACGGCTGTAGCATCGCAACCCTCCGGCCTGGAGGGCCACAAGGTAGAACTCCCCATCACATACCTTTGGGCCAGAAGGGCTAGCAGGTGAAAGAGAAAGAAAAATGGCGTCTGCCCTTAAGTACTCTCTCCCAGAACGCATAGCAGTGGACCACTTCTGCCGAGTTACCTCTGGGAAAGAAGAGCACTCAATACACTTCAGCCTGTTGCTTTTCCAACAATGACCTATGGTGACAACGACACCTACAGTGTGGAACTGCACGCAACACAGCCAACGCTGGAACAGAGGCTAATTTAGCCATAGATTAACTCCGAACTATATACAGAACAGATAACCCACTAAATTTACAAATAGGCGCCTGAGCAAAAATTTGTCAGCGCTACAGTTATTATTAGTTATTATTTAAAATTTTACTGATTTTCTTTCTTTTTTTCAGATTTTCGGATTTTCAAATTTTAGAATTTCCAAATTTTCGAATTCCGAAAATTCAGAAATTCGGAATTCGAAAATTCGGAAATTCCGAAATTTGAAAATTCGAAAATTTGGAAATTCCGAAATTTGAAAATCCGAAAATTTGAAAATCTGAAAAAAGAAAGAAAATCAGTATAATTATAATAATCGAATTTCCGAATTATATAATAATATATTATTATGCTATATGTTCTAACATAATAATTTATTATTTATGTATTTACTGTGAAATTACTGGTTTGAAGTTATAGCTTCAAACTTCGGTAATTTGTCCGTTAAGCCACCTGCTTGAGTACAGTTTTTGAAAATATAGCAAATTACCTTAAAAACAATACATAATAATTATTTGTATATTGTAACGAGCCCCTTGCTCGCTCGGTTCCACTCTCCCGACACTGCTCTGCTGTTATAGAATCTGATGGTTCAGTCATCCGATGCTCCGGGACTAGAACTACAGCTATGTGCCGTTCTAATCCAGTTGTATAGCTCAGAACAAACACCAGGCAGGCTGTATGTAAGTTCAACCAGGAATCTCTTTTATTGAGGAATACAGGCTCTTTTATACAGTAAAAGAGGAGGTGTATACCTCCTGCTCATATTACTCTGAACATACACCTGTGACCAGAAACCTAATTAACATGGGCTAATTAACTAATCCCTAGACAGCCTAGATGACTCAGACATGACCTTTAGGCCAGACTGGCCGTCTTGTAGCTCAGAAAACCCAATCAACATTATCACAATAGCAGAGTTAATTAACACAAACAACAATGGGGATCTAATGACTCTTAGATCCCATACTAGAGACTTATTTACAATACACATTCTAGCAGGCAACAGACAGACAGGTGGCTGGAATTGATGACATTAGCATTTAACAGTAGGAGTCCCAACGATATGAATCAGTCACTATTCTAATATGGCAAATCCAGGGTCCCCAGAGTCTGTGTGTCCTGGGGGACCAGGACCCGAATCCACAGTAATACCACCTCAAGGGTCCCCAGGCCTACAGCTCACAAAGAGCACCGTTCCCCCAACGGCAAGAGGCTAGCATTCAGTCCCCTCCAAAAGTCTCTCTCCTGGCTAGGTCTGTCACATATATTACTTACCTATGATAATTGACCACTTGCCACCCAGGACAATTCTGACACTTCTCTCCTACATGTAAAAATCATCATTTTTTTTGCTAGAAAATGACTCAGAAACCCCAAACATTGTATATATTTTTTTTTAACATTCAACGTTTATTGAAAGAGATAAAGAGAAAGTGCACAATACGCAGGTCGCAGATACAACTGCATACTTAGTCAAAACAGCTTAACAAGTCTTGTAATAATATATATATTGTTTTAGCAGACAACCTAGGGAAAAAAAATGGTGGTAGTTGCAACTTTTTATGTTACACGGTATTTGCGCAGCAATTTTTCAAGCGCCTTTTTTTTGGAAAAAAACTGTTTCATGAAGATAAAAAAAACACTATTGTTAGCCTAATTTTTTCATATAATGTGAAAGATGATGTTACGCCAAGTAAATAGATACCTAACATATCATGCTTTAACGTGGCGCACACTCATGGAATGGCGCCAAAGTTCAGTACTTAAAATCTCCATAGGTGACACTTTAACATTTTTTACAGGTTACATATTTAGAGTTAGAGGAGGTCCAGTGCTAAAATTATTGCTTTCACTCTAACGTTCATAGCGTATGGAACCTGTGTGTATCTGGCTCTGATATTAGCCAGTGCCTCACCAGCCACTGACCTCACCGCACGTCCCTGATTTTATGTGATAGACCAGTGATGGCGAACCTTGGCACCCCAGATGTTTTGGAACTACATTTTCCATGATGCTCCACTACACTGCAGAGTGCATGAGCATCATGGGAAATGTAGTTCTAAAACATCTGGGGTGCCAAGGTTCACCATCACTGTGATAGACCAACAAAAAATGGCACATAATTATGAAGTGGAAGGAAAATGATAAATGGTTTTTAACATTTTTTACAAATAAATATCTGATCAGTGTGGTGTGCATTTGTATTCAGCCCCCCTGAGTTAATACTTTGTAGAACTACCTTTCACTGCAATTACATCCGCAAGTCTTTTTGGGTATGTCTCTACCAGCTTTGCAATTCTAGAGATCATTTTTCTTTGCAAAATAGCTCAAGCTCTGTCAGATTGGATGGAGAGCGTCTGTGAACAACAATTTTCAAATCCTGCCACAGATTCTCAACTGGATTTAGGTCTGGGCTTTGACTGGGCCATTCTAACACATGAATATGCTTCGATCTAAGCCATTTCATTGTAGCTCTGGCTGTATGTTTAAGATCGTTGTCCTGTTGGAATGTGAACCTCCGCCCCAAATTCAAGTCTTTTGCAGGCTCTAACAGGTTTTCTTCTAAGATTGCCCTGTATTTGGCTCCATCCATCTTCCCATCAACTCTGATCAGCTTCCCTGTCTGTTCTGAAGAAAAGCATCCCCACAACATGATGCTGCCACCACCATGTTTCACAGTGGGGATGGTGTGTTCAGGGTGATGTGCAGTGTTAGTTTTCCGCCACACATAGCGTTTTGCTTTTAGGCCAAAAAGATTAATTTTAGTCTCATCTGGCCAGGGCACCTTCTTCCACGTGTTTGCTACATTCCCCACATGGCTTCTCGCAAACTGCAAATGGAACTTCTTATGGCTTTCTTTCAACAATGGTTTTCTGATTGCCACTCTGCCATAAAGGTCAGATTTGTGGAGTGCATGACTAATAGTTGTCCTGTGGACAGATTCTCCCACCTGAGCTGTGGATCTCTGTAGCTTCTCCAGAGTTACCATGGGCCCTTTGGCTGCTTCTCTGATTAATTCTCTCCTTGCCCAGCCTGTCACTTTAGGTGGACGGCCATGTCTTGGTAGATTTGCAGTTGTGTCATATTCTTTCCATTTTCGGATGATGGATTGAACAGTCCTCCGGAGATGTTCAAAGCTTGGGAAATTTTTTTATAACCTAACCCTGCTTTAAACTCGTTTTTCAAGGGTTGGGCTTGGCCCCTTAGTTCCAGTAAAGGGAATTCTCAGCACTCGTCAGCATACCAAGACATTTTGGACAATTTCATGCTCCCAAGTTGTGGGAACAGTTTGGGGATGGCCCCTTCCTGTTCCAACATGACTGTGCACCAGTGCACAAAGAAAGGTCCATAAAGACATGGATGAGTGAATTTGGGCTGGAAAAACTTGACTGGCCTGCATAGAATCCTGTCCTCAACCCAATAGAACACCTTTGGGATGAATTAGCGCAGAGACTGCGAGCCAGGCCTTCTCTCCAACATCAGTGGCTGACCTCACCAATGCACTTCTGGAAAAATGGTCAAACATTCCCATAGACACACTCTTAAACCTTGTGGACAGCCTTCCTCCAGAAGAGTTGAAGCCGTTATAGATGCAAAAGGTGGGCCAACTCAATATTGAACCCTACGGACTAAGACTGCGATGCCATTAAAGTTCATGTGCGCGTAAAGGCAGGTGTCCCAATACCTTTGGCAATATAGCATGTGTATATATATATATATATATATATATATATATATATATATATATATATATATATATAAAAATAAATAACATTCTAGCTTTTAGTACTGACCATAACAAATGCAAAACATATATACAAAACAACTATACATTCCCTTTTAAAAGGTACAAATGTGAACACTTGAATACACTTATGTAGTGTACTGATTACATTGCATTGGCCTTAGGGTGACTGTGCCACTAAGGCAGATAGAAGCACGTTATTATTATTATTATTCTTTTCATGCATAAATGTTCCTACTGCCACAAACACCAGTTACTTTACAAAACATCCAGACCTATTTCTGGAGTCTATATTTGGGGCTGCAAGAATTTTTATTCATGGTACGTCCAGCATGAAAATAATCAAGACACATTTATTATTGCTGCTGTGCAGTCACCACATGGCAAACACAACATGTTAACCACAAAACCACATTAAGTGAACATGCACATATACAGTATCTCACAAAAGTGAGTACACCCCTCGCATTTTTGTAAATATTTTATTATATCTTTTCATGTGACAACACTGAAGAAATGACACTTTGCTACAATGTAAAGTAGTGAGTGTACAGCTTGTATAACAGTGTAAATTTGCTGTCCCCTCAACATAACTCAACACACAGCCATTAATGTCTAAACCGCTGGCAACAAAAGTGAGTACACCCCTAAGTCAAAATGTACAAATTGGGCCCAAAGTGTCAATATTTTGTGTGGCCACCATTTTTTTTCCAGCATTGCCTTTACCCTCTTGGGCATGGAGTTCACCAGAGCTTCACAGGTTGCCACTAGAGTCCTCTTCCACTCCTCCATGATGACATTGTGAAGCTGGTGGATGTTAGAGACCTTGCGCTCCTTCTGGGATGACAGCCATGCAGACCAATTTGATGCAGTGTGCAGTGTATGGTCTGAGCACTGACAGGCTGACCCCCCCACCCCTTCAACCTCTGCAGCAATGCTGGCAGCACTCATATGTCTATTTCCCAAAGACAACCTCTGGATATGACTCTAAGCATGTGCACTCCACTTCTTTGGTCGACCATGGCGAGGCCTGTTTTGAGTGCAACCTGTTCTGTTAAACGGCTGTATGGTCTTGGCCATCATGCTGCAGCTCTGTTTCAGGGTCTTTGCAATCTTCTTATAGCCTAAGCTATCTTTATGTAGAACAACAATTCTTTTTTTTAGATCCTCAGAGAATTCTTTGCCATGAGGTGCCATGTTGAACTTCCAGTGACCAGTATGAGAAAGTGAGAGCGATAACACCAAATTTAACACACCTGCACCCCATTCACACCTGAGACCTTGTAACACTAACGAGTCACATGACACCAGGGAGGGAAAATGGCTAAGTGGGCCCAATTTGGACATTTTCACTTATGGGTGTACTCACTTTTGTTGCCAGAGGTTTAGATATTAATGGCTGTGTGTTGAGTTATTTTGAGGGGACAGCAAATTTACACTGTTATACACTCACTACTTTACATTGTAGCAAAGTGTCATTTCTTCAGTGTTGTCACATGAAAAGATATAATAAAATATTTACAAAAAAGTGAGGGGTGTACTCACTTTTGTGAGATACTGTATAATTTAGTACCACAAATGAATCAAAGGCGAAAGGAGGCATAGTCCGAAAGTACTGTATATCACTAAATAGATGAACTACATACAATGTATGGTACTCTGCTTTGTGCTGAACTATATGGAGCTCTCCTTGGTGCTGAAACTTTTAAGGAACTCTCTTTGGTGCTGGATGGTATGGAGCTCTTCCTGGTGCTGACATGTACAGAGTGCTTCTTGGTAATGAACTATATGGAGCTTTCCCTGGTGATAAACTATATGACGCTCAGCTTGATGCTGAAGTATAGTCATAATACAGCCGTAGTACAGTTTCTAATACAATGCAGGCGGTGTACACAGTATCTAATACAGTGTGTACAGTTTCTATTACACTTCTGGTGGTGTACACAATACAGTGCAGCTGTTGTACAGTTGCTAATACAGTGCAGGTGGTGTACACAGTATCTAATACAGTGTGTACAGTTTCTACTACACTACTGGAGGTGTACACAGTACACAATACAGTGCAGCCGTAGTACAGTTTCTAATACAGCGCAGGCGGTGTACACAGTATCTAATACAGTGTGTACAGTTTCTAATACACTTCAGGCCGTGTACACAGTATCTAATACAGTGTAGTATGGTGTTGCAAAACAAAAAATACATTATGTCGGGAAGGCCACCAAGGAGAGGCAGATGCTCACAGGCCACTAAAAGAGGGCAAGCAGCCTCTGTGTCTTCAGTCAACAGTGGTGGTCGTGGACATGGTGCATCCTCTGCAGGTGGCCGTATGGCAGGCTTGTCCTTTTTTTCTGCTGCTGGCCATGTTATTGAGCCAGAACATGCAGAAGAGTAGGTGGAGTGGATAACAAAGCCGTCCTCATCCTCCTCATCCTCTGTCACCCAGGTTCAGAGTAGTTTGCCTTCCAACACAGCTGCCAAAGTGGCCTATTCCACCAGCTCCTTGTCCTCAGTCATTCTTTCTGTAGCCCCACCATCATGCATGGAGGAGTCCCCAGAATTATTCGACCACAGTGTCGGGTGCATGCTGCTGGAGGATGCGCAGCGATTTGAAGGCTCCGATGTTGGTTCCCAGGTTGAGGAAGGGAGTAACATGAGCCTAGAGAAGGGTGTCCAAGAAGGACAAGAAATTGGCAGTCGTGCTCCCCCAGCTGCAGCATACTGCCAAGTTTGCTCCAGTGATGAGGAGGGAGGGGATGATGAGGTCACTGACTGTACTTGGGTGCCTGAGAGAAGAGACGAGGAGGAGGAGGCACAACTCCAACGAGCCAGGATATCCCCCTGGGGGCAGCTTAAGGGCAGCCACCCTTTTGCATTACACCCCAGGGCACTGCTGACTCCCCGCTGACTTTTAAAAGTTCCTTGTTGTGGGCATTTTTTTGACACGTGTGCAGCAGATCACACCATATGCTTGACCAGACATATGACGACCTGCCATGCAGTCTGTTGGCAACAGCACTTGAAAAACCCACATCAAAGAAAAAGGCGGACTTCTCTTTGCTCCTCATCTGGGATCTCCAACCCTACTATACCTTCAGTCCTCTCAAAAACCTGCACTGAAAGGAATGAAGGTATAGCAATAGGTGTCCCAAGTACTTGCAGCCAATCTGCTAGCAGTACACCACCATCTGATTTTAGCAGGCAAATTTCCCTACCCCAGTTGCTGAACCGTAAACAGAAATTCGGTCCCAGCCATCCACATGCTCAGCGTCTAAATGCTAGTTTGGCCAAATTGCTAGCACTGCAACTGCTGCCTTTTCAGCTGGTAGACTCTGCCCCCTTTCGTGAATTTGTGGAATGTGCTGTACATCGGTGGCAGGTTCCAAAATGCCATTTCTTTTCACAGAAGGCCATTCTGGCTCTCTACCGGCATGTGGAAGGCAATGTTTTGGCCTCATTGGACAGGGCGGTCAGCAGTAAGGTTCATATTACTGCTGACTCATGGCCCAGCAGGCATGGGCAGGGACATTACCTTTCCTTCACGGCGCACTGGGTAACTCTGCTGTCAGATGGGAATGATGCAGGACAGGGTTCAGTGTTGTTGGAGCTTGTTCCACCACCACGCCTCCAAAATGCTAGTGGTGATTCTGCCACAGCTCTCTCCTCCACCCCCCCTCTTCTTCTTCCTCTATGGCCTCTTCTGCAGATTTGTCCTCTGAACCAGCGGTGCTCCGTAAGCTTTCAAGTGGCTACGCAAGCAGTCAGACTAAAAGATGCCATCTGGTGCTTGAGTTGGCCTGCCTAGTGGACAGGAGCCACACTGGGGCAGAGATTCTGTCAGCTCTGCAGGGGCAGGCTCAGAGGTGGTTGACGCCATGCCAGGTTCAGCCAGGAATGGTTGTATGCGACAATGGCACCAACCTTCTCACTGCCCTCCAACAGGGACACTTGACCCATGTTCCATGTTTGGCACACGTCCTGAATTTGGTGGTGTAACAGTTCTTGAGCAGGTACCCAGGCTTACGGGATCTCCTGAGGCAGGCCAGAAAAGTCTGTGGTCATTTCCGCCGGTCATACAGTGGCAGTGCTCGGCTGGCTGACATTCAAAGGGAATGCAACCTGCCCACCAACTGCCTAATTTGTGACATGGCCACCAGGTGGAACTCAACATTGGCAATACTGCAGTGGCTGCACACACAGCAGAGGGACATTAATGTGTGCCTGTGCGAATATGGCACCAGGACAGGTCAGGGGAGCTTGGCTTCTTTTCGCCATGCCAGTGGCTACTGATCAAGGATGCATGCACTGTCCTGTCACCATTTGAGGAAGCCACAAGGATGGTGAGCAGCGACAATGCATGCATCATTGACACTGTCCCTCTAGTCTTCCTGTTGGAGCACACGAATCATGGGCGGGGCACTTGAGGCAGAACAGTGGGAGGAAGAGGAGGACTTCCTTACCTCTCAAGGCCTTCTTTATCCAGATAGCATTCCTGCGGGCCTGCCAAAACACAGGAAGAAGAGGAGGAGGAGGATTGTGTCAGCATGGATGTAGAAGATAACACTCAGCAGCAGTCTTCAAGAGATGATTTTCAGTCCCCAGAAACCCAAGGAGTTGTACGTGGCTGGGAGGAGGTAGTTACAGATCATGTGACCCTTAGTGACCCAGAGGAATCGAATGCCTTGGCAAACGTACGCTGCATGGCCTCCCTGATTCTGCTAAGTCTGCGAAAGGACCCTAGGATTCGTGGTATCAATGAGAGGGATCATTACTGGCTGGCAACCCTTCTTGATCCACGTTACAAGGGTAAGGTTGCAGAACTCATTCTGCCTTCGTAGAGAGAGCAGAGGATGAAACATCTTCAGGAGGCCTTGAAGAAAGGTTTGTGCAATGCAATTCCAGACCCTGGGAGGCTACAATTTCCTGGTGCTGGACAATGTGTTGCTGAGGCTTTACTCAGTCAGAGGAAGAGCGGTGGAGAAGGTGGCCAGCTGACCGATGCCTTTAAACAATTTTTCAGTCCTCAGCGTCAAGGTCTGATCAGTTCAAGCAACCATCGCCAGCGTCTGCATTACATGGTGCAGGAATATCTAGGGGCAAGAGCAGACTTGGAGACCTTCCAGCAGAGCATCCATTGGGTTACTGGGTCTTGAGGATGGACCACTGGCCAAACTTGCTCAATATTCAATTGAGCTACTGGCCTTTCCTGCATTCATCGTGCTTTCTGAACGCACATTGAGTGCTGCTGGAGGGTTTGTAATGGATCAAAGAGTGCGCCTGTCCACAGACTCTATTGATAGGCTCACATTCACAAAAATGAATCAGTCTTGGATCAGTAGCTATCAAGCACCTGATGCTGATGTAACTGATTGAATTTGCTATGGATCTGGGACTTCTTGAAGACTGCCTATGCTGACTATCCTATTCCTCCTTAATCTCAGCTTCCAACAATATTTTAGGTTTAGGGCACCACCACCCAAGGCCCAAATTTTCTGCCCCTGTTTAATTAAAATTTCTGATATAATATATTTTACAGCAGGGCCCGTTCCTGCACCCAACAAGAGTATCTGCAAGCGGTTACAGTGTTGTGGTACCACCACCACCCAAGGCCCAATTTTTCTGCCCCTGTTTAACAAGGGCATGTAATTACAATTTTTGATATAATATTTCACAGCAGGGCCTGTTCCTGCGCCCAACATGAGTATCTGTGAGGGGTTACAGTGTTGTGGCACCACCACCACCAAAGGCCCAATTTTTCTGCCCCTGTTTAACAGGGGCATATAATTACAATTTTTAATATAATATTTCACAGCAGGGCCAGTTCCTGCGCCCAACAAGAGTAACTGTGAGGGCTTAAAGTGTTCTGGTACCACCAACACCTAAGGCCCAATTTTCTGCAGAGTACATAGGGCAGGCCGTATAGTATATATACTGCTGTTTATAGTATATAGTGCCTGGGGGACCCCCACGCCATTTTGAAAAAAATTTGGGTGTGGGGTTCCCTTTAATATCCATACCAGACCTGAAGGGCCTGGTATGAATTTTGGGGGTGACATCCACGGCATTTTGTTTTTGGTATTTTTGGTATTTTTATCTATATGGCCGGGATCCGGCGATACATTACAGCCGCAAGCAGTTTTAAATGACATTTTTTCCTATAGAAATGTAATTTTGCTGTGGCACTGTTATAAACATGGGAAAGATGTGCTACTTTACAGGCATACTAAGGACACCCCCCAGGCACGATATTTAACCGCTTGCCGACCAGCTGCCGTCATTATAGGGCGGCAGGTCGGCACACTCCCATGAACCATCGTAGCTATATGTCGGCCCTTTAAGCGGGGATAGCAAGCGCTTGCGCGCCGCTGCACTGCTGGGGTGCCCGCAGTCAACGCAACCGCCAGCCATGTGCCAGAACAGGGACGTGTGTGTGTGTAAACACACAAATTCCTGTTCTGTGAGGAGAGGAGAAAAATTAGCTTTTTTTTTAGAAAAAAATGGGGATATTTATTATAGCAAAAAGTACAAAATATTGTGTTTTTTTCAAAATTGATCAGACTTTGTACCTTCTGCATAAAAAAAAAGGTTGATGCACTAACAACAGAGCAGGGTGGTAGAAAGCTACAGCTACAAATAAAACATTAAGTCCAGTTTTCTTTCAGGTAATCCCAATGACACCTTTGTTATATGACAGGTTTTTGAGTGTCTGTTATCAGCACTGAGCTTAGCCTGGAGATAACGGACAGTCTTACAGCCCAACACCCAGCCTGACATTTCTGCTGTCACAGGGAGAATACAAATTAATAACAATGTAAGAGTGGCGATTCAGATTATTATATACAATGGTGACTGGTTCCCTTTAAAGCTTTGTATGTCAAACAATTGCCATGTGCTGATCTTCTTCATCCTCTTTGTTCTTTTTTTTTTCCAAGCAAATTTCATCTAAGCAACCAATTTAAAAGGTTTCTACTATGGTGACAGTAAAATCAGTCATTTCACCAACATCCTTAAACCCTTACCAGCTACCCCGGCGTCCCTTTAAATAGTTCAGAATGCCAGGCGACAGGAAGGATCACTACTCATGTGACCATTGTCCCACCAGCTACCGATATTTAACCCAGATGGAAAGCTGCCTTTGACAGCTTGGTCTTCGTGCTCTCAGCACATAAACAATGGGTGCTCAGCGACGAATATGTGTGGCGTGTGGATGATAAAGACCACCCTTTTGCCACTGTACATACACTATATTGTCAAAAGTTTTTTAGTGTCTTTATATGCACATGAACTTTAATAGCATCTCAGTCTTAGTCTGTAGGGTTCAATATTGAGTTGGCCCACAGCTTCATCTCTTCTGGGAAGGCTGTCCACAAGGTTTAGGAGTGTGTCTATGGGAATATTTGACCATTCTTTCATAAGCGCATTTGTGAGGTCAAGCACTGATGTTGGACGAGAAGGTCTGGCTCGCAGTCTCCGCTCTAATTCATCCCAAAGGTGTTCTATCGGGTTGAGATCAGGACTGTGCAGGCCAGTCAAGTTCTTCCACCACAAACTCGCTCATCCATGTCTTTATGGACCTTGCTTTGTGCACTGGTCTAAATCATTTGGTGGAGGGGGAATTATGGTGTGGGATTGTTTTTCAGGGGTTGAGCTTTGCCCTTTAGTTCCAGTGAAGGGAATTCTTAAGGTGTCAGCATGCCAAGACAAAGGTCAGTCCCCCCCCCCTTACCACAGGGCCAGGTTCACGCTAGTCTGCACAGTAAAATGCATAATATTACAATGCAGGCTAGTGTCAGCCCAGACAGGATTGGTGAGATAAGTGTTTCAGGGCATCACACTGCTTACGTTTTTTCTTTAACTTCATTTGGTGAAGCGGCGACATGCATTTATCCACACATAGTGTGAACTAGCCCTTAGTGCTCTTTTAATGCCGTAATAATATACCTACAAGCCCAGTGTATACAGCATTTTCCTCTGCCATCTTCCTTTTTTCAAAACAGGGAGCCGGCTGTCTGTTCCTGATTCTTGCAACTGGCCCCTGACAGACAGAGATCTGGCGCCATGTCTCTTTCCATATTGTTTTATGGATGGAGGATAGTAATGCCTCCTGGGATACTGATGTCATGTATGTCATTATGTTCCACCATTCATAAAAGAATATGTAGGCAGCCACAGTGCCAGATTTCTGTTTGGGTATGTGCAAAATCTGGCGTGGTGTCTGTTTACATAAATGGGAAGCGGAAAGAAATGCCTTCTGAGATATGTGATGTCGGTATCCCAGGAGGCAGCAGAAGTGTGAAATGTAATTCTCTCTTATGCAAGAATACATAAATCAGCAAAAAAAAAAAAAGAACAATTACAGGAAAGATGAACAGCAGTACAGGGGACTAGAACTAATTGGCACATGGGAGAAGGCTTTTAAAAATATAGTGAACCCTCCAACAGCTTCTTAGCAGTGAAAAATCAATCAATCATTCTTTATAAATATGCACCTAACACGATTTTGATCGCCAGCAGGCTGGTCAAAAAAAACTGAACAGATTCCCCCATCCACACAACTGAGGTGGGTGGGGGAATCCTCCCCACTGCACTATTGTATTCTGACAGCGGGGGCTCCTCTGCTTCAGAATACATTGATCAGCCAATTGGCTGCAGTGCTGATCGAACAAACAAATTTTCAACAAGCCTGTTCATGAGAAGTCGATCATTAGATTGGGAATGGGCAAACAGGACCAGCCATAGATAGATTGTAATTCGTCATTGCTGAATCAGATGAATTGTGATCCATATATGGCCGGATTAAGTATGCATATCTTATGTCTAATGGGCTGCTTGGGATGCGGACAACCACTCTGCCTTGCTCTAGATCAGCTGTGGGTATAGGATTGTGTATATAGGATTGTATAATTTTTTTTTCCTTTTATTGTTTGAACTAGCGGGTCATTTTTCAACAAGACTAACTACAGAGATCCTCCAGGTCCTGTGTGGGTGGCTTCCCCTCTGCATTCTGACCACAGGGATAACTTAGGACTGCAGCCTTCACAGGACGCCTTTTATTATTTTAATGCACTGATTGGATGAGGTGGAGATACCTGGTCCTCCTCTCCACCTCGTCCAATTATAAAACAACTTGCATTCATTGCAAAAAAAATACAAGGCATTCTAGGAATGGTGCCGAATGAATGACCTACTCATACAGGACCTGAAAGATCATGGCTATCACTGTAGCAATGGCGTCCCTTGGGGGTGCCCTGACCCCCCCAACATTATGCTGTGCCCCACCATGTGCCCTCCCAATTAAAAAAGGACAGGAGAACCAGCCTGTAAATTCCAGGAGATGCCAGATCAGCGCTGTCAATAGTAGGGACAGGACAACAAGAGGAGGCTGGGGAACCTAACAGTGGTAGAACACCAGGGCCCGGTGGCAAGACAACCTTTGCAACCCTGATAGTTCTCCCACTGCTTTGGACCCTTATATTTTCTTGGTATGCAGGTGACATATATCTCTTGTTTTCTGCCACCCTGGGGGGCCCCAATACAGTAGGAAGGGAGCTCACTGCAGAACATGTGAAAGGGCCCGTTGTGGGATTGTAGTAAAGGGCCCCAGGATATATATAGATATCTATCTATATATAGATATCTATATATAGATATATAGATATCTATATCTATAGATATAGATATCTATATAATTGCATTTTATAGTTGCCTCCGTACTTTTGTCCCTGTCCCCCCCTAAATATGAAAGCTGGAGACGCCACTGCACTGTAGTAGTAGTAGCGCTGACTACTACAGTGATTTACAGCTTCCCCAGTGGACCTTTAGGTAGGAGATGTGCATACTTGCATTGTACCAAGTTGGGCCAACATAAGTATGCAATACGGAACATTCCTGGAGTTCAGCTTTAAATAAAATCATTACTTGTACTTATAGCTTTTCCCATGCTGTAGTAGCTAATCCTAGCTGTGCTTGATATTTACAACCAGTCTTCCCTCTATATAATGAAAAATATTGGGGGTCACTGCCCCACCCTTATTACTCCATTTCCTTAGACTGCAACCCCAATGTTTTTGATGTACCTCATTGCAGGATGAAACCTACGGGAAGTTAAAGGGTTATATGCCCGGGAGGTGCAAATGCGTTTGGTTATGTCACTAGGGGCTGCTTTGTACGTGTCCTTGGCAGTCACACACACAGTTTGGTCACAGCAGGGAATATCCCTGTCACAGGACTCTATCAGGCGTCCTGCGTGCTTAATTTACATAATGAGGCTGATTTGCATAGGCATCTTGCGTAGTGATAGTTTATTTGTTTGGAACACGGCCAGCGCCGCTTTCCAGATACATAGCATCTCGCCAGTTGGCAGGGTCTCTAATATTGGTTCATTGCTGCCATGCTGACTGATGGGTTAAAATATGCCAGTTTTATTTCCAGAAAAGCTCAGTCAGGACTGTTCTCAGTGGCAGTCCCCCCATACCGCCCATTTCTAAATGTTAATGATACAGGCATTATGTGCCTCAGGGCTCCTCTGTGTGAAAGAGATGGTCACACAGCTAAGCTGACTAATCACTTAGGTTTTTCCGTTTTTGACTGTGCTGCCTAGATATTCCTTAATGGGCAAGAGAGATTGCGGTAATGTCTACATGACTATAGAAAAAAAATTGGGTTTCACATTTATTCATAGACAGTTGCCCTTCCTGCTGTCAAAGCTTAGCAATATAGTAAGAAAAAAAATTTAAAGTTGGACTCCAGGCGGATATAAAAACACATTATCCAGTTATGTATCCATTTGAAAAATCATGTAATGCCATCACCTGAAGGGTGAAAACCTAAGCTCTTCCCAGCCATGAACCCGTTCACCTAACACCCTTCCCCCGTGCCTCTACACCTTGAAACCTACCTCCAATTTACCAATTCTTTAGCTCTGTCAGGTTTTTTTTTCTTGAGTGATACCATATGTAGCGCTGGTAGATTTTCAATCTACTGCTTATAGGTAAATTTAATGGTTATCTGCTTATACATAGTCAGATTTGCCTCTGTTCCAGCTTGGCTGAGTTGCATGTAGTTTCACACTGTGCCTGTGGGTGTCGTTGTCGCTATGGGTCAGTGTTGGAAAGGCAACACGTTGAAGCGTATGAGTGCTCCTCTGTCCCGGAAATAACTCGGTGGAGGTGGTCCTCCGAGTTGCATTCTGGGAGAGGGTATTTATAGGACAGACGCCATGTTTTAGGGTTCGTCTTTCGTTCCACCTGCTGGCCCTCCTGGCCGACAGGTATGTGCTAGGAGTACTACCTCGTGGTCTTCCGTCCGGGAGGCCCACGTCGCTGCAGCGTGTGGGTGGGCCCAGAAGCCTGTCTGGGGCCTACCACAGCGGCAGGGGAATGGTCCTGAGGCGTCTGTCCTACGGGAAGAAGCTGGACAACTGAGAAGATCCCAGGGGAGGACCCGTCATGGAAGGATCAGGCAGAGTGCTGGTCTGGAGAGGGGCCTGGTGACTCAGTTGGAGGACGTATCCTAAAGTAATCTTACCGCATAGTACTGCCGGGTCAGCTTAAAGGTTCTAGTGCTGTGTTTGCTGTTCATCATAAACCATTATATCCTGTGGCAGAGGATCGTACGGGTTTCTGTTCCAATCAAGTCTGTGGCGGAGACTTTTGTTCGTGCTGCGTGCCGGTTGCTAGGTTAGTGAGAGAGACCTATCCAGGCAGGAAAATATTCAACTCTAAAGAGAGAGTACATTCATCTACAAGCTTTCAATTCCTAATACTACACTAAGAAAAGGTATTTGAACTTCCCTGCAACTCTCCTTCTACCTCTTTCCTGCTACTTCCTTCAATTTACGTTTATTAAAGCATTGGAAAAGATACTCAAGTGTCCGGTGCCTACATTGTCTGGTATTAAACTCAACGGGACCCTAGACCCGGTTCTGGTGAAATAGAGGTAAAGAAGGTGATGGTAACAGCCCGCTTTAAACCAGCAGCTCCACCGAGAGTTATTGCTACACATACATGACCAAAAAGTGTACAACCATCCAAATGTATAAGTTCAGGTGCTGCCAGTGAAGGGTACCATTAAAGTGGAACTAAACCCTCCTATCCTTTTCAGTCAATGAGGCTGCCATCTTAAGCAAGCCATACATGGGTCGAATTTCGAAAAAAAAAATGTATTCGAAAATCTTATCTAAGAATTTACGTTCGTATTTCGCACCAATAGTGGGCTGCAGCAACAGCCGATTTTTTTGTGGCAATCAAATTTGAGTAATCAGACATGTTGGAAATTTTTTTAAAAACAAACAATTTTCTAATCAATGATGAGAGAATCGCGCGAGAAATGTAATCGAAAAAGAAATGCGCATGTGCAAGAAAAGAAAATTCCTAGAAAGAAAAGAAGATTCCCAGCCACAAAAATTCTTTTCTGTAGCAACATGAGGTGAAATTGAAGGCTTGGCAGGCTGAATTTCGAAATCAATGGTGGCACCATCAGATCACAAAATGCACAAATTTTCTGATTTTCAAAAAAATTTATTTCGAAATTCGACCATGTATGGCCAGCCTTGGCCTCTGTTTGATCTGCAACTGCCATGATGTACATGTGATCAGTTATGACACCAGCCATTTGATGGTTTGGTTTAGAGCACAAGCAGATGTGACAGTTAGCAATCCCAGTATTCTGAGAATGTAACTGTTTTTTTAAACTTAAATTGATAGGCTTAGTTCCACTTTAACCATTTCAGCCCCGGACCATTTGGCTGGCCAGAGCACTTTTTGCGATTTGGCTCTGCGTCGCTTTCACTGACAATTGCGCGGTCATGCTACGTGGCTCCCAAACAAAATTGGCGTCCTTCTTTCCCCACAAATAGAGCTTTCTTTTGGTGGTATTTGATCACATCTGCGATTTTTATTTTTTGCGCTATAAAGAAATAAACAGCAACAATTTTTAAAAAACGCAATTTTTTTTACTTTTTGCTATAATAAATATATCCCCAAAAAATATATAAAAAAAAATGTTTTTTCCTCAGTTTAGGCCAATACGTATTCTTCTACATATTTTTGGTAAAAAAAAAAACGCAATAAGCGTTTATTGATTGGTTTGCGCAAAAGTCATAGCGTCTACAAAATAGGGGATAGTTTTATGGCATTTTTATTATTATTTTTTTTTACTAGTAATGGCAGCAATCAGCGTTTTGCATCGTGACTGCAACATTATGGCGGACAGATCGGACACTTTTGGCGCTATTTTGTGACCATTCACATTTATACAGTGATCAGTGCGATTAAAAATGCATTGATTACTGTGTAAATGTGACTGGCAGTGAAGGGCTTAACCACTAGGGGGCGCTGAAGGGGTTAAGTGTGTCCTAGGGATGTCATAGGGATGTTTTCTAACTGTAGGGGGGATGGGCTACGTGTGTCACGACACTGATTACTGCTCCAGATCACAGGGATCAGTGATCAGTGTCCTGTCACTAGGAAGAATGGGGAAATGCTTGTTTACATCAGCATTTCTCCATTTCTCCTTTCCGTGAGATAATCACGGGTATCACGGGTATACCCGCGGACATCGAGTCCGCGGGACCCGCGATCACACTCACGGAGCACGAGGTGGGCGTCGCGCGCGCCCACAATGCCGTGTCTTAAAGGTACGTTAATATGCCTGTACGTGCCATTCTGCCAACATATATCTTCGCGAGCCGGTCGGCAAGTGGTTAACCAGCCACACCTAAACAGAAAGGGCTTGATCACACCATACATGCATGAAAACTGATGGGAAAACTGACATCACTTTCACATCAGTTTCCATCAGTTCTCATGCACGCTGACATCAGTTTTCATGCGCATCAGTTATGTGCTCTATTAACGCCAATGTTGATGTCATGTCAGTTTTTTCCCATGCAGAAAAATTCTGCACGTGATACCAGTGTTGTGGTGTGAACAGGGCAGATAGAGAGCAGTTGTTTTCTTTGTGCCCTTGCAGAACGCGTGCAGAAAAACATCTCTGCACCATGGTGTGAATGAGGCCAAAAGCCTGTCTCTAGCCTGCAGCTGCAAACTGGGACAATTACTATCTGTGGGGAAGCAGTGGTCTCACTGCAGATGTCCAACATGCCCTCTACTGAGTCTAACCTGTTGATTGAAGAGCTCTAGCTCTGGGTGTAAGGGGTGGGGGCTGTTGGACTTCTGAAAAAGTATCACCGCTTCCCCAAAAAGTGCACGGCACAGGCTTTTCTACTCAGGCTGTGGTTTCTAAAAAAAAAAACTATAAGCATGAACACTATGAAGGACTGCCTGGCACCCAGCCTGGGTGCTTCTGCAAGCTTCCTATCCTCTGGAACCAGGAAGAAGGTATTATAGCTGAGCATTGCACCCAAGAACTAGACGACACTAGCTTAGGTGCAAACTGGAACTGACTTTATTGTAAATTTACACAGAATATATACCACACAAAATCAGGTAAGAGCGTGATCACATTATCCTAAACAATGCAAACTGTAAACAGTAATATCATCAGTACATCTAACAGTACATCTAATGAACAGCTAACATAAACACATAAACATCCCACAATAGTTTGGTAACGAGGTGAAGTGGATAGCAGACAGACTGAAACAATAGGTGACTCAATTAACAATGGGGATTCACACTTAGGAGGCACACAATGGGGAATTATACAATGAGGGAAAGACACCTTAATAAACAGATGCATGGCATGAATCTATCCATGGCCGCCGCGCCCGCCCCCTATTCATGTGTCCAGCTCCTTTCAAGCACCAGGCGCATGAATTACAGCCAGCCTGGGTTTTTTTTAAGCACCTGATTACAGCCATACTATGAGCCAGGTCTTCTCATTCAACATCAGTACCTACCTAACCTCACAAATGATCTTTGGCTGAATTGCCACCAGTTCCCACAGGGACACTGCAAAAGCCTTTCCAGAAGAGTGGAGGTTGCTATAGCTGCAAGGGTGGGAAACTCCATATAATTGTCTATGCTTTTGGAATAGGATGTCCAACAAGCTCATATAGGTGTGATGGTCAGATGCACATCATATCCTCTACCTCTAACTGTACCAATTTGCTCAATATTTATAAACTAAGGGAAAATCCCAAAACATGGCTGTAGATGTGAACCAGGCTCACTACCCACAGGGGAAGAAAACTCCCACAGACTGGTTTATGCAGCAAAGTGTACTGATGTAGTAATGTTGAGAGAATACAGCAACTCTTCAACTGGACTGGAAAACTTACAGGGAACCAGACAAGGAGTGACAGTGCTAACTGTAAAGACCTGACAGCTTCCAGGAGGGGAGGTGACTGGAAGGTAGACTGGCAACTGGGCCCATAAACAGGAAGGCTACTTCTCGATAAACAGCGATAGTCCTTACCCTGTCCCTCCTCCACAGGAAACTGACCCTATGCTAATCCAGCTGTCCCCAGCCAGCAGAAGATCTCTCCCTATCGCATTACGCAGAATGCATGCCAACCCCAGTGGGACAGTGCTTTTTATAAGCACTGCCCACATCAAAGATGGCTGCCAGGTCAACCAGGACAGCAGTGTTGAATTGGAAAGCTGCTTCCCTGATAAGACCTATGGAGGCCTCAGATGAACCTGGTCCCCCTTATCCTCCTCCATCCCTGCACAGTGGATGCCAGATAGTGCC
This sequence comes from Aquarana catesbeiana, assembly GCF_042186555.1. NCBI lineage: Eukaryota > Metazoa > Chordata > Amphibia > Anura > Ranidae > Aquarana > Aquarana catesbeiana. The sequence continues at coordinate 193,452,442 of NC_133335.1, forward strand.
ACCCTTGCCAGGAGGCTAAACTGCATCTGCCTACATCGTCTTAGCGGCTCGCTGAGCCGCTGAGACTGCCATCAATCAAGGCAGCTGGCGGATCCAGACTTGGAAGTTGGGATGATGCGCTGCCTCGACTGGTGGCAGTGATGTCAGCAGAGAGCGGACGTCAGACCGCTCTCCGCTGAAAACGGGTCACAGGAGTGCAAAACTAATTGCTCTCCTGTGACCCATAGGTGAAACCCAGTCTAAAAAGCTCAGGCTGGACTTCTCCTTTAAAGGCTAAATTTGCCTTTTTTTTAAAGAGAACTCAAGTATTAGGTGCTCGATTTCAGCATCCTAGGAGTGAGCACGCGCCTGTGTTTCAAACCCACACAGGCGCAGTGCATTCTCCCTTGGCCTCTGCTGCTACAGTGTGAGGGGAAGTGCCCTACGCATGCGCAGGTCTGGAATGCAGCAACACGCACACTCCTGGGATGATGGTAGTGAGCTACTAACAGTCAGGCACTTGGGCAGGATGGGCTGATCACCTTTTCTGGCATTCTTTTGCAATGTCCTTCATAGCCTAATTATAAAACTTTGAAGTAATGACAATATTGCAATACTGCACAGTGTTTTTAACACGTTGGGGCCCTTAGAGTGTATGGTCTAACTTCATCAAAAGATTAACTCGGCCTTTATAGGACAATTTTATCATTAGTGAAGTTATCCTTTACTACAGTCCTCCCACACCCCTAAGTGCAGTAGAGGAAAGTGGAGAAATAGTGCTGGACCTGTCGGATTATCTCATTGGTATTGCTATCTTAAAGTATTGATGTTGATATAAATGATCTGGTTCCAGGGCAGGCAGCTTCTACACTCCAGAGGATCTCCACTGTCTCTTTGGCTTGTAGTGTAATGCAACATTAAATGGAAATTGAAGCACCACACCACTACTAAAAGGTCCAGATACAACTTTATTCCAGCAAAAGTCAAGGGGGAAATCCAAGAAGTAGCCAAGGCATTTCAGGTGTCCAAGAGTGCCCCCTTTATCAGGGCTTTTTAATGCAGGCAGAGTGGTTTTAAACTAACTTTCAGGGTAGGTATTCATGCACCCAGTCAACTCCTCTTCAGTCTGCCAAGGCCCAATTCACTCGTCTAGGTAGCCATGCTCAAGTCGGGACTTCACTCTCTTCAAGAGCCAGTTATCTGAGTCCTCTGTCTCTTGATCCTTAATGGCACCTCTTTCAGGAGTGAAGACACTACAGTGCAGGCTCATCCTAGACCAGTCCTCATAGTATCATCAGGATGCTGCAGTTTTCTGGAGCTGGAGAGAGGCCTGCAACTAACTAGACAGCCAATAGAATGTGATTGAAATTTAAAGTGCCATGCCACTGCTAAGTGGCTCAGATACAATTTTATTCCATTAAAGGTCAGGGGTACAGATCAAGAAATAGCCACCACGTTTTGGGGGTCTACATGCCCCTTCATCAGGGCTTGACTGGCAACCAAGTGAACAAACCTGACCTACAACGGCTGCCAAACAAGCTGCTGATTAGGCCTGTGCTTTCAACTCACACTGGAATAAATACCATTGTAGGTAGGGTTGGGACCTCATGCCTTTAAAACCAAACACATATGAATTACGTAGGTTCTGACTCTAATTCAATTCAGATAAGGTGCCAAGTGAGTTTAATTACAACCTTAATCAGCCACAGAACCTGTGTAATTAATATGTGTTTGGTTTTAAAGGGATGAGGTGGCACCAGCTCACTACTGGTTTGTTCACTTGGTTGCCAGTCAAGCCCTGATGAAGGGGGCACGCAGACCCCGAAACGCGTTGGCTATTTCTTGACCTCTACCCCTGATCTTTAATGAAATAATGTTGTATCTGGACCTCTTAGCAGTGGCATGGGGCTTAAATTTCAACCCTTCTTACATCACACTACAAGCCAAGGTGACTGTGGAGATCCTCTGGGGTATAGAAGCCGCCTACCCAGGAACCAGATCATTTACACCAACATTAATACCTTAAGATAATAATAACGATAAAATAAACCTATGGATCCAGAGCTATCTTTCTACTTTCCTTAACTATTCAAGCCAATAGGATGTGTCTGTATCACCCTGGCAGCAGAAGAAGGATCCTCCAACCTTGCAAAAAGAAGACTTAGGGCCTGGCGTATCACAATTCAGTTAAGTAAAATAGGGGTTTAGTATTTTTTTTTTAAGTTGGTGGGGTTTGTCAAGGATATTGGGGTGGGGGAGTGCTTTAACCTTCTGCCCCTGGAGTCTCACTGGTTAGTAATAATTACTACAGGCAGGATAGTTTCCTATTATTTGTCTGTAGTCCCAATCTGTAGATCTGTCTTATTATGACCCCAGAGTCCTTCTAATTTTTTTTTATATTACTTCACAATAATCCACTACTCCCAGTTTATATTGCGCTGAGCAGTACATAAAAAAATTATACGACCCCTATTTAAAATTTTATGTAATAGCTTCCTGATGACAATTACATTTCAGTTGTGTCTTCGAGATAAAACGTATGACTGGTTTAATACAACGGCCAATGATTTTTGGCTTTGAGAACCATTTACTGTTACAACGCTTTCAAAGAGAAACATAAAACCATGCAGCTTTTCTGAAAACAGAGTATTGTCCCTCTGCCGGCTGACGAAACCAGAAAAAGCACATTGTAACGCGATGAGCTGTCTCTTAGGAAATTGGAATCTCGACGGGACACATTGGGTTAATTTAATATTATAAACCTATAAAGCAAACAGCGACCCCCCGAATATGTTATGGAGGCTAATCGTTTACCAGCACCATGCCCACCCACTCTCTATTTTTTACCTGGCACAGGTCCTGTTACCCAGACAGATTGTGAGTCAAAAGAAAAGCGCTCTTGAAAACACTGCAGCCAGGGAGCTGTTGCCAGAGCATAATTACCTTCACCAAAGGCTGCTTTTGTTTTAATTAAAGGTACAAACGAGCTTCCAACAGATGGGAGATGTTTGGTGTTATGGGGAGAAACGGCGGATTGTGTTTAACTCTTTCCCAGGGGCTACAAGGAAGCAATCAATTCTGGGAATCTGGAGTGAGGCTAGGAAGCCGCACTGGGAAACTGAAGATTTAAAGTATATGTAAACCCAATCAATTAAATCTCACATAAGCCTTCCTATGTTGATGTAGTTTAAAAAGTCATTCATATATTTGAATCTGCAGCTTTCCATAAAATAATACTTAGCGATCCTGCCATGGAGGGATGTCCTTGTTCGGCACTTCTAGGTATGGGGTGACAATGCACTCCTAATTTCACAAGTGGAACTTTAGTCAGAAAATTAAGTCCTGATAGATAAATTCAGGCTGGCCCTTTTTGCAGGTATAGCTGTGTGTTTAAAACCCAGTAAGACTCTGCACAGCCTCAGTTGTCCTGTACAGCAGTGGCCAAAAGTTTTGAGAATGACACAAATATTAATTTTTACAAAGTCTGCCGCTTCATTTTTTTTTAATCTTTTTGTCAGATTGTTACTATGGTATATTGAAGTATAATTACAAGAATTTCATAGGTGTCAAATGCTTTTATTGACAATTACATTAAGTTTATACAAAGAGTCAATATTTGCAGTGTTGACCCTTATTTTTCAAGACCTCTGCCATTCGCCCTGGCATGCTGTCAATCAACTTCTGGGCCACATCCTGACTGATGGCAGCCCATTCTTGCATAATTAATGCTTGGAGTTTGTCAACATTTGCTGGGGTTTTTTTTTTGTTCACCCGCCTCTTGAGGATTGACCACAAGTTCTCAATGGGATTAAGGTCTGAGGAGTTTCCTGCCATGGACCCAAAATTTTGATGTTTTGTTCCCCAAGCCACTTAGTTATCACTTTTTCATTATGGCTCCATCATTCTGGAAAAGGCAGTGTTTGTTAATCAAACTGTTCTTGGATGGTTGGGAGAAGTTGCTCTCGGAGGATGTTTTTGTATTATTCTGTATTCATGGCTGTGTTCTTAGGCAAAAATGTGAGTGAGCCCACTTTGGCTGAGAAGCAACCTCACACAGGAATAGTCTCAGGATGCTTTACTGTTTACATGACACGGGACTGATGGTAGCGCTCACCTTTTCTTCCCTAGACAAGTTTTTTTCCGGATGCCCCAAACAATTGGAAAGGGGATTCATCAGAGAAAATTACTTTACCCCAGTCCTCAGCAGTCCAATCCCTGTACCTTTTGCAGAATATCTGTCTGTCCCTGATGTTTTTTTTGGAGAGAAGTGGCTTCTTTGTTGCCCTTCTTGACACCAGGCCATCCTCCAAAAGTCTTCATATAACTGTGCATGCAGATGCACTCACACCTGCCTGCTGCCATTTCTAATCAAGCTCTGAACTGGTGGTGCCCTGATCCTGCAGCTGAATCAACTGTAGGAAACGGTCCTGGTGCTTGGTGGACTTTCTTGGGTGCCCTGAAGCCTTCTTCACAAATGCAGTGGAAATGTTTTTTTTATGGGATTAAGTTCATTTTCATGGCAAAGAGGGACTTTGCAATTCATCTGATCACTCTTCATAACATTCTGGAGTATATGCAAATTGCCATCATAAAAACGAATGCAGCAGACTTTGTGAAAATGTATATTTGTGTCATTCTCAAAACTTTTCTTGACCTTTCAGGTCCCAGAGTTCTGGTAAGAGTACACCCGATTGCTTTTGGTAGTGGTCTTCTTCTTGGGAGGTGACGGTTGATTCACTGTTCAGCTATTGGTTCCAAGGCAGAAGTGGGACTTTTTCACATACTGGAAGATTTTCTTCCCTTTATTTATAAGTTTTCATTTAAGGACTATATTTATGTTTGAATTTTTTCACTTAAGGACTTTATTTATCTATCAGTGCAGCACTTTATGTATTGATGTTTAATAACCGTGACAAATATCTCATAGCATGTCTGCAGCTTAGTGTTTATATGTGTCACACAAGCACGGTTTCCTATATAGTTTTATGATCATTGCATATACCTTTACCTAACAGCAGAGTCCTCCCACCCCAAAGCACCCCCCATGTGGCCTGGTATGGTTCAGAAGGGGGCACTTGCTCACCCCCCCTCCCTTCCTGACCTACTGAGCTGCATGCTCAGATAAGGGTCTGGTATGGATTTTGGGGGGGACCACATGCTTTTTTTTTTTTTTTTTTTTTTTTTTTTATTATTTTGGTGTTGGTTTCCCCTAAAATTTATACCAGACCAGAAGGGCCTGGTATGGATTGTCGGCATTCTTTTATCTATTGCCAGCATTCTTTTGTTTACATTTATGCTGTCAGTGGGGAAGCCTAGCTGACAGCTGTTGAGTCATTGGTTGTTAAGGACACGACGGCTAGCTTCCTGGCCCGTTGCTTAAGAACCAGCTATTCTTCACACAGTATTCAAATCGGTTGATCATTTTATGACCGATCTGAGTTAGAATTATTCAGAATTCATTAGTAAATGAATAAACACATTTTTATTATTTCACCCGAAAAAACAAAAATTTGTCTGAATTTGTATTCGTACCAAAACAAATTGCACATGTCTACATTTGATTGCTTGACAGTTTGGTTGGAAGCACAGGCAACTGTGACAGTTATCATTCATGGCATGCCTTGAATATAACTGTTTTTGGAAACAGTTAAATCGATGGGTTTAGTTCCGCTTTAATGCAACACATGCACAATAGTGTGAACTGAACTGAAACAAAACTTGTAGCGAGTGAACATGAAAGCTGCCACTGTTGACCTCTCCTTCTCTAAATGCTAGTTTTCTAGGTTTTATGTTGATTCAATAGATTTCAATACTTTTATGCAACTAAGGCCCGGTTCACACCTATGCGAATTGGATACGGCTTACAACGTATCCAATTCGCATGACATTTTAAAATATGTTCTTTTGAATGAGGCTGGTTCATATATGTGTGTTGCATTTGCACTCCGCATTGCCCAAAAAACGTGTACATTTTCTGGGCATTGCGGTGCGAATTGCAAGCACATTATCTTCTACGGGAATGCATCTGATTCGCAGATGCATTCCGTTGTGAACAGGATAAAATCCTGATGTAAACCCGACCTGATACTGATGCAATCCTTACCTGATCCTGATCAAAAACAGATGTGAAACGCTGAACAACTACTTTGTCAATTAGCTGTGAAAACGGAGCTTCAATTCGCACCGCACATTTATGAACCCAGCCTAACCCAAGTATGCAGATTGCACTTAACTTGCTTGTTAGTTTAAAAACAATGACTCCAAGCTCTGGAGCCAGAGATAGCCAAGCAACAAGCATTTTATAGGTGGCTAGTATTGGCAACCGATATGTTTTTCTCAGTGAAGGTGCACTTTAATCATAGGAAGCCTGTAGTTACACTTGTCTGTTTTTTCTGCTTTCAACACATCAATTTCAGGGATAACATGTTCACTTGCTGTATAATATATCCCACCGACTTTCAGGTGCCATTGCCAGTGCCAATGGTCATAATGTTATGACTGATCAGTGTATGTAGTCTGTATATTTGGAGCAGAATTTTTCAACCTTTTTAATCTAGACCAGAGGAACCCTCAACATAATTTTCAGGTCCATGGGGAACCCTTGCTAAAATGAATTCATCAGAGGTCCTTGGAAAAATTGCTCCCATACAGTAGTAGTCAGAATGCCACCAATACAGACAGCTAAAAAGATTATTGGTGTCATGGCGCTGACTCTATTAAGTGGCATTGGTTTCAGAACTATGCAGGCTACATTAAATAGGAGTTTAGTCAGCCACAGCTCAAGGAACCCCTAGAAACCTTTGGAGGAACTCTTATACACACGAGCAGACTTTTTGACCGGACTATTCGACGGACTTTCGACGGACTTCCAACGGACTTTCCGAATGAACGGACTTGCCTACACACGATCACACCAAAGTCCGACGGATTCATATGTGATGACGTATGACCGGACTAATATAAGGAAGTTGATAGCCAGTAGCCAATAGCTGCCCTAGCGTAGTTTTTTGTCCATCGGACTAGCATACAGACGAGCGGACTTTTCGATAGGAACTGGGTCCGGCGTAGTTCCGACGTAAAGATTTGAAACATGTTCCAAATCTAAAGTCCGTCAGATTTTCGACTGAAAAAGTCCGCTGCAGATCCAATGAAGCCCACACACGGTTAGAATTGTCCGCCGGACTCGGTCCGTCAGACCAGTCCGGTCGAAAAGTCCGCTCGTGTGTATGCGGCATAAGGTTCCACAGAACCATTGTTGAGAATGGCTGATTTGGATGTTTGCCTGTAGTTCAGCTTGAACCTGTTAGGTGACATTTTTGCCTTTGGGTTCTCATAGTGCCTCATCATACTTTGTGCCATCTGCATTTAAAAGGTTGAACACCTCTCTGTAGCACCGACAACATAGCTGGGCAGTTAAAGGACAGCTACAGACACAACAGCAAGTTCCGTTTTCTTTCAGGTAATCCTGACAGCACCTTTGTTCTATGACAGTTTATCAGCACTGAGCTCAGTCAGAAGGTAGGAAGACCTTACAGACCTGACACTTCTGCTGTCACAGAGAGAATATGAATAAAACATAAACATACAGTCGTTCCTGATAGGTAAGGCTGCAAAACTAAAACATTGCAAATGTAGATATTGAGATTAGTACAGTAGAGATGCTCACTAATGACTGGTTCTCTTCAACCACTTGACCTCCGGAAGGTTTTATCCCTTTCGTGACCAGAAATTTTTTTGCTATTCAGCACTGTGCTACTTTAAATGGCAATTGTGCAATCATACAACACTGTACGCAAATGAAAGTTATATACATTTTTTTTCAATACCACTTTAAATTGGGCCTTTACCCTTTTTAACCATTTCCCACCCAGCATATAACAAAATGATGGCTGGGTGGGCCTCTCATCGCCATATGGCGGAGCCGCGCAATGGCGTGATCTGTCACTGGCTGCGTCCACTGGATGCAGCCACTGAGTGATTAGTGTACCGGCTCGCTGCTGGTACCATGTAACCATTGTGACCAATCACAGCAGGTCACATGACAGTTGTGAACAATGGATGGCTTCCTTTACTGCCATCATTGTAGACAATTGTGTTGCTAGCTGTGATTGGTCAGTGTGATCACATAGTACAGACAGGGCCAATCACAGCCCATCTGTACCATGTGCTTAGCTCTGGCCAATCACAGCTAATCAAAACAAAAACAAACAAATAAATGAGTTTCATTCAGTAAAATCCTTGCTTGTAGAACTGTAATGCACTGCTATAAGTAATCATAATGTTTAAAAAAACCTGATCACTTCCCCAATGTAGTACAATGTTACTATGGTAACATTATATTGCTCTGGTCACAGTGTGCTAAAAAAAATTGTAAAAAAATGTAAAAAAAAAAAAAAAGAAGAAAGGGGGGCCCCACCATGCCAATACCCAATAGATATATCTATATATCTATATATATATAGCTATCTATCTATCTATCTATCTATCTATCTATCTATCTATCTATCTATCTATCTATCTATCTATCTATCTATCTATCTATCTATCTATCTATCTATCTATCTATCTATCTATCTATCTATCGATATAGATATATATATCTATCTATAGATATATATCTATATATATAGATATATATCTGTAGATAGATAGATAGATATCTATATATATATATATCTATGTGCAAGGATTGAGAGACCTCAAAAAAAGAACATATATATATATAACCTTATATGAAGATGATATACTTTATTACAAATTGGTTAAAAAACATAGAAACATACAAATAACACCATATATGAATACGGTCAACAGATACCCAATAAGAAAAATATAGAGGTTGGATCCTTGTAGTCAGAGTAAATACTCATAAATAGATAAATAAATAGATATATCTATATAGAGAGATCTGATCCAACACCGCCTCCACATGTGCTTGTCCAATGACATTCGAAGGTTGCTATTTGCTCTATCCATAGTGTTTGGCACCGATGTATATTCAGTGGGATTCTCAGATTTTGATTTGCCTACACTAAACTGATGGACTTTTATTTCTTCCAATACACATCTATCTACTGGAAAAAGGGGAGCAGCTGTGCATTTCAACCAATCCATTTTCAAAGCTTACCCACTTAAATACCGGGCACTTTTACCCCCTTCCTGCCCAGGTCAATTTTCAGCTTTTAGCGTTCTCTTACTTTGAATGACAATTGCGTGGTCATGCAACACTGTGCCCAAACTACATTTTTATCATTTTGTTCACACAAGTAGAGCTTTCTTTTGGTGATATATAATCACCACTGTGTTTATTTATTTTTTGCTAAATAAATGAAAAAAGACTGAAAATTAAAAAAAAAAAAAAAAAAGTGTCTCTTTGTTTCTTTTATAAATCTTGCAAATGAATACAATTGTTCATGAATTCATGCCAAAATGTATTCTGCTACATTTCTTTGGTGAAAATAACCCAAATCAGTGTATATTATTTAGTCTGTAGGAAGGTTATCAAACTATGGTATTAATCTAAAAATGTATCAGTCCTGATTTTCTGATGGACTCTCTCATTTCTTGAGGCCCTAAAATACCAGGACAGTACAAATATCCCCCAAATGACCCCTTTTTGGAAAGTAGACAGTATTTAGTAAAAGGCATGGTGGGTTTTGTGAAGTTTTTTTGTCATAATTTTTTGGAAAATTAAGAAATTAAATTATATACAGTGCCTTGCAAAAATATTCACCCCCTTGGCATTTTTCGTGTTTTGTTGCCTCACAACCTGGAATTAACATGGATTGTTTCAGGATTTGCATTATTTAATTTACAGAACATGCCCACAACTTTGAAGATGTTTTTTTTTATTGTGAAGCAAACAACAATGTGCATAACTAGTCACACTATTTACCCCCCTAAAGTCAATACTTTGTAGAGCCACCTTTTGCGGCTATCACAGCTCCAAGTCGCTTTGGATAAGTCTCTATGAGCTTGCCACATCTTACCACTGGGATTTTTGCCCATTCCTCCTTGCAAAACTGCTCCAGATCCTACAAGTTGGATGGTTTGCACTTGTGAACAGCAATCTCCAAGTCTGACCACAGATTTTCTATTGGATTAAGGTCTGGGCTTTGACTAGGCCATTCCAACAAATTTACATGTTTCCCCTTTAAACCACTCAAGTGTTGCTTTAGCAGTGTATTTGGGGTCATTGTCCTGCTGGAAGGTGAACCTCCATCCTCAAATCACACACAGGTGGTACAGGTTTTTGCTCAAGAATATCCCTGTATTTAGCACCATCCATCTTTCCCTCAACTCTGACCAGTTTCCCAGTCCTGACTGATGGTGTTCTTTGGGTGATGTGATGTGTTGGGTTTGCTGCAGACATATAGCGTTTTCTTTGATGGCCAAAAAGTTCAATTTTAGTCTCATCAGACCAGAGCACCTTCCCCCATACATTTTGGGAGTCTCCCACATGCCTTTTCGCAAACTCAAAACGGGCCATTTTGTTTTTTGTTGAAAGTAATGGCTTTCTTCTGGCCACTCTGCCATAAAGCCCAACTCTATGGAACGTACGGCTTATAGTCATCCTATGTACAGATACTCCAGTCTCTGCTGTGGAACTCTGAAGCTCCTTCAGGATTACCTTAGGTCTCTGTGCTGCCTCTCTGATTAATGCCCTCCTTGCCCAGTCCATGAGTTTTGGTGTGCGGCCGTCTCTTGGCAGGTTTGCTGTTGTGCCATGTTCTTTCCATTTGGTTATGATAGATTTGATGGTGCTCCTAGGGATCATCAAAGATTTGGATATTTTTTTTATAACCTAACCCTGACTTGTACTTCTCAACAACATTGTCCCTTACTGGGGCCTTTCAAAAAGGTGTGTATATGTAATGACCGATCATGTGACACTTAGATTGCACACAGGTGGACATCATTTCACTAATTATGTGACTTCTGAAAGTAATTGGTTGCACCAGAGCTTTTTATGGGCTTCATAACAAAGGGGGTGAATACATACGCACATGCCAATTATCAGTTTTTTATTTCTGAAAAATAGTTTTATGTATATATTTATCTAATTTTACTTCACCAACTTAAACTATTGTGTTCTGACCCATCACGTATAATTCAGATTAAAAAAACATTGAACTAAAGGCTGTAATGTAACAAAATAGGTAAAAAGTCAAGGGGGTGAAGACTTTTGCAAGGCACTGTATATATAACATTGTACTTCTCTAGGGAAGTGATCAGGATTTTTTTTTTTACACATTAGAATTGCTTATAGCAGTGAATTACATTGCTATAAGCAAGCATTTTACTGAATGAAACTGATTCATGAAGTTTTTTGTTATGATTAGCTGTGATTGGTCAAAGCTTATCACATGGTACAGATGGGCTGTGATTGGCCCTGTCTGTACCATGTGGTCAGATTGACCAATCACAGCTAGCAACACAATTGTACACAATGGATGGCATGAAAGGAAGCCATCCATTGTGTATAAATGTCATGTGACATACTGTGATTGGTCACATCGGTCACATGGTACCGGCAGCGAGCTGGTACACTGATCAGTCATCAGCGGACGCATACGGTGACAGATCGCATTGTTGAGCAGCCCGGCGAGTGGCGTTTTCTGTAAGGACGTCGTATGACGTCCGCTCAGAATGGTACAGCCACCACCCGGCCATCGTTCTGCTATAGGCCGGACAGTAAGGTGTTAAAGTGATATTAAACTCAAAAGCAAACATTTATTATATTGCAGCCTACCATTCATTCATTTTCTTTTGTAGGCTTCCTGCTTCTCTTTTCATTTGTGATCTAGCCAGTAAGTCTGTTGTTTATCAAAAGCACATGTTTCCAGCAGAATATATCAGTTTACATGGATGACACAAACTATTTAACACTGACAGGGCTTAAAATGATGAGCTTATATTTATTCATAGAAAACCTTTATCCCAAAACAGGAAAAAAAAACTGTTTGCCATAACTGATTTTAAATGGTGAGCTTGAGTTTGAGTTTTGCCTCAATTGAGTTTGGCTTCAATTTGTTAGTGTGTTTAAGTCTGCTAATACATTAAACCCCCCCCCCCCCCCCGAGAGATGTACCCCCTGTGCTCATCCATCCAGAGTTGTGTCTCGCTAATACAGGAGGTGTGTTAATGTCCAGATTGGTAACAGAGGTAAAAAAAGCCAAAGAAAAGAAAACAAATGCAACCACCACATCTAATGGTTGGTAAGCTGCAATATAATATGTTTTTGGTTTGGGGTTTAATACGCTTTAACTGAACAAGGTGAAGATAGATGCTGATTGGCTGGCATGCAGAGCTGCTCCGAATTCTGGTCTCTCAAGTTTTGATTAATACTAAAACAGAATAAGAAGCAGACGTGCAGCATTTTTGCTTTTAACACAATGCTCCACAATGCATGGCATATGCGCTGTGGTCGGCTGCAGTGTGGGTCAATTGGCACTTACACTGTGCATTGGAGTGCCGTTTTGACTGAATGGCAGCGCACTGGACAATATGATGTGTTGTTATGTCAATGCTCTGTAGGGCCATCTTAATGTACGGGCATACCTGGGCACTGCCCAGGAGCCCCAAGTGCATGGTGGCCCCATGATAATCTTGCATTACATCATATTTGCCAACTGTCCCAGATTTGCTGGGATAGTCACGGTTTTTACTAAGCAATCCAAGGATGGCCATGTCCCAGGTAGGTCCCAAAAACTGTACTGTGCCGTCCTGATCCCAGTATTCTGCTCTCCTGATACCAACACCAACAGCCCCCCCCCCCCCCCCCCTGTACTGAAAGCAGTAGCGGCTGGTGCTCAAAATTTTTTTTGGGGGGGGGGGGCGCAAAAAATTTTGAAAAAAAATCATCAATTGCAGCCACTGTGCCATCAAATGCTGCCACTGTGCCATCAAATCCTGCCACTGTGCCCATCAAATGCTGCCACTATGCCATCAATCGCAGCCACTGTGCCCATTAAACGCTGCCACTGTGCCATCAAACCCTGCCACTGTGCCATCAAAAGCTGCCACTGTGCCATCAAAAGCTGCCACTGTGCCATCAAAAGCTGCCACTGTGCCCTCAAACGCTGCCAGTGTGCCATCAAACGCTGCCAGTGTGCCATCAAACGCTGCCACTGTGCCATCAATTCCAGCCATTGTGCCCATTAAAAGCTGTCACTGTGCCCATTAAACGCTGCCATTGTGCACATCAAACCCTGCCACTGTGCCATCAAACGCTGCCACTGTGCCCTCAAATGCTGTCACTATGCTATCAATTGCAGCCACTGTACCAAACACTGCCACTGTGCCCATTAAACGCTGTCACTGTGCCCATTAAACGCTGCCACTGTGCCCATTAAACACTGCCACTGTGCCATCAAACGCTGCCACTGTGCCAATCATATGCTGCCAGTGTGCCCATCAAATGGTGCCAGTGTGCCCATCAAATGGTGCCAGTGTGCCCTTGAATGACCCCAGTGTTCGTTCCGCTGTCTTGGTGGGGCAGCGGGTGACGGCGACAAGCGGGGTCCTCCATGCGTCTCCTGCCATCCTCATCTCCTGTCCTCTCCTCCTGATCAGCATCCAAAAGTGGCACCTATCATTTCAACCAATCAGGTGACAGGTAACAGACCCGAGCACCTGATTGGTGGAGAGGCGGTTTAGTGTTAGGAAGCTCGCAGGTCACCTTTTTTGACACCTATTAGAACCTATGGCTTTAATCAGGTGATTAAAACACCCCCCCCCCCCCCCGCTGTAATTCTGGCACCCTGTGCCCGAAAAGGGGGTGGCAGCCGCGGCCATAGATAGATTCATGCAATACAGGAGGGTGGCAATAGAGAGGGGGGCGTGCGCCCTTAATGCACGGGCTGCCACTGACTGAGAGCTTGTTTTCTTATTGTTTCAATTTGATTTTATTCAAAGTACTAATACATATATGTTTATTTCTTTCAGCAATGTAGTGTATACTTTAATTTTTGAAAGTAGGTGTGTAAATTGGGGCAGGCTGGTAGGGGTCTCAGTGCATTATTTTGCCCAGGGGTTCATGAAGCTATTAAGACGGCCCTGATGCTCTGCAAAATGTGAGTTTCGCCGCATGATACCGCAATCATAGGTCAGATGGGAGCCTAATACTAGGAATGTTGTGCGGTGAATCAGGGCAAACTGGGGGGCAAATATTCCTGCATTTGCCCCACTTTTTACAAAAAAGCCCCAAAATAAAAAATAAAAAACAATGGCGCCTTCCAAGTCCAACTTATTAGAGATAGATCTCCTCTCTCCCCTTCATGATTTAATCGAGCGGCCAGAAAAATACAGCGATCTGCCTGCCCAGCTCAGCAAACCGGAGAGAGCGACCCATTAAATCATTCAGAGACAGCCGCACACTTTATCATCTAGTACGAGGACCAGATGCTATTAGAATTGAGCGAAAGGGAGGAGGGATTAACTCTTAGGCAGGAAGAAAGTGGGAAACAGAAATAAAAGTAGCAGACTTTTGGAAGGTTACAAACAAAATATCAATATTCTACCAATGGGCTATGGTCATTTCTTTTAACCATTTATATTGCACCTACATCTGTCATAGCGCTGCAGAAAGGATCAGAATGGGAGCCCTGGAATTTTTAAAGACTAATTCACCGTTTCCAGGAAATAGATAATGCCATGAAGGGGTCCCAGTAGATATTGAAAATCAGTGCAGCTTTGTAAAATGATTATTAATTGTATTGTTTTACCTGAAGGTCATTTGGGTCCCTTCAGAAGCCTGGCTAAAAAACTCCTAATTAGCAACCCCCATGTCCTGCCTTGTTGTTAGGATGCAAAGACCATTGGCTTTCACTCCTGCAGTGCTGGTATTGAGCATCTAATGGTGTTCACTCAAATGGCCTACAAGCAAAACAATAAAAGTAATGATCATTTTACAAAGGGAGGGAGTCCACTCTGTGCTACTACAAGAAGGGAGCTCCCTCTCTGTTGCTACACCGAGGGAGTCACCAATGTGTTACTACAAGTAGGATGTCTTCTCTGTGTTCTCTGTGTTACTATAGGAGGGAGTCCTATATGTGTTACTACAAGAACAAAGTCCCCTCTGTGTTACTACAAGGAGGGAGTACCCTATGTGTTACTACAAGAAGGGAGCTCCCTCTGTGTTACTACAAAAAGAGAGTCCTCTTTGTGTTACTACAAACAGGGAGCCCATCTGAGTTACTACAAGGAGGGAGCCCCCTCTGTGTTACTACAAGGAGGGACTCCATCTGTGTTACTACAAGGAAGGAGTCCATCTGTGTTACTAAAAGCAGCCTCTTTGTTACTGTAAAAAGGGGGTCCTCTTTGTGTTACTACAAGGAGGGAGCCCCTATTATGTTACTACAAGGAGGAAGTTCCCTTTGTGTTACTACAAGGAGGGAGCCCCTATTATGTTACTACAAGGAGGAAGTTCCCTTTGTGTTACTACAAGGAGGGAGCCCCTATTATGTTACTACAAGGAGGAAGTTCCCTTTGTGTTACTACAAGGAGGGAGTCCATCTGTGTTACAACAAACAGGGAGCCCATCTGTGTTATAAAAAACAGGGAGCCCATCTGTGTTACTACAAGGAGGGAGCCCATCTGTGTTGCTACAAGGAGGGAGTCCATCTGTGTTGCTACAAGGAGGGAGTCCATCTGTGTTGCTACAAGGAGGGAGCCCATCTGTGTTACTACAAGGAGGGAGTCCATCTGTGTTACAACAAACAGGGAGTCTATCTGTGTTACAACAAACAGGGAGTCCATCTGTATTACAAGGAGGGAGCCCATGTGTGTTACTACGAGGAGGGAGCCCATCTGTGTTACTACAAGGAGGGAGCCCATCTGTGTTACTACAAGGAGGGAGTCCATCTGTATTACAAGGAGGGAGCCCATGTGTGTTACTACGAGGAGGGAGCCCATCTGTGTTACTACAAGGAGGGAGCCCATCTGTGTTACTACAAGGAGGGAGTCCATCTGTGTTGCTACAAGGAGGGAGTCCATCTGTGTTGCTACAAGGAGGGAGCCCATCTGTGT
Organism: Aquarana catesbeiana; assembly: GCF_042186555.1. Classification (NCBI taxonomy): domain Eukaryota; kingdom Metazoa; phylum Chordata; class Amphibia; order Anura; family Ranidae; genus Aquarana; species Aquarana catesbeiana. Next base: position 193,468,450 of record NC_133335.1, read on the forward strand.
TGCTACAAGGAGGGAGCCCATCTGTGTTACTACAAGGAGGGAGCCCATCTGTGTTACTACAAGGAGGGAGCCTATCTGTGTTACTACAAGGAGGGAGTCCATCTGTGTTGCTACAAGGAGGGAGCCCATCTGTGTTACTACAAGGGGGGAGTCCATCTGTGTTACAAGGAGGGAGCCCATCTGTGTTACAAGGAGGGAGCCCATCTGTGTTACAAGGAGGGAGCCCATCTGTGTTACTACAAAGGGGGAGTCTATATGTGTTACTACAAGGAGGGAGTCCATCTGTGTTACTACAAGGAGGGAGTCCATCTGTGTTACTACAAGGGGGAGTTCCCTCTATGGTGCTACATGGAGGGCTGGATTTCCATTACTGGGGCCTGTAGAATAACAACCTTTGGCACCCAAAGCAACAACCCTGCTTGAACCAGCAATGTTACACAAAACCGAGTTGAGAATGCTATGAAACTGTGTAAGTTGATAAGAGATGACTGTATTTCTACAGATAATGGGGAAAAAGGGAGTCAAAATGAACAGGATATTTCCAGTTTTGCTAATATCTAATTAATGGCAATCTAATTTCATCACCTCTGCATCACCCCATTATCTTTACCTGTATCTTTGTGTCCTTTACAGTCAAAAAGAGATGTGAAACTCAGTATGAATTCTCAGTATGTGTCTGTTGTGATGTTTGACAACCGACTATACATCATCCCTACATACAAATATCTTAGCATTAGCTTTACCTCTTCAACCGGAGCGTGGAAAGATAAGAACAACAATGACTAACCAAATAAACAGATTTAGATGGTAAAAGCGCAGCCAACTGTGCGTCCTGGCACTGACGCCTATTTGCAAGCAGCTGCACATCACTCGAGCGGCTTCAGTTAACCGACACCTGCGCAGTCTAACGCTCTGTCAAGCACATAACTCAAATACAGGCAGTTGTAACCACTAGTTGCAGACTCTACAGAATCTTGTCTATTTAAAGCTGAATATGTTGTGTTATAATCTATATATTAAAAAAAGATAGGCATTTTAAGCTCACCAGCCCACCATTATGGTATAGTAGGCTTATAAAAAATGCAGAGAATGAAATCTTCAGTATGCATTTTTTAGAAGCATTAATTCTCAAGATGCAGGTACGACTACTTTAACATCTGCTGTCTGTATAAATCTGCTTCTCCATGTTTGCTGTGTTATTGCACATTGTTGGTTGCCTTTATACTGTATATACAGCATAGACAGTGCTGGAGTTTCACTATGCCTTCCGCTTAACCCTTTCATTGTGCTGACCATGACAACCATAGATGTTCTGATTGCACTCATTTTATATAGTTACATAGTTGCATAGCTAGTCTGGTTGAAAAAGACACAAGTCCATCTAGGTCAACCAATAAAAAAATAAATAATTTTAGTTGTTTTAAAAAAAAAATTTAAAAAAGGAACAAGCAGAACGTTTACAGAAAAAAGAAGGGTTAATGAGAATATATCACATATACAACAGTAATAAACTTGGGCTACGGTAAAGGAAGACATAATAAGAAATATTGTCTGGATTGATCGGTGTGCCCCATGGGTTATAATGGAGGAGACAGAATACGATAAGTGGTAGGTTGGAGGAGGTAAAAAAGAGATTTCAACAGGATCGTCCTGTAAGGGGGGTAGGTGGTTAGGTGAGGGCAGGTTACGGTGACAGGGTGGTCATCTTCTCCTCCTCATTGGGTGCCAAGCAAGGGTCACATGAGAGGCCTACCCCGGGGTGGGTTCTTCTGTGCTACACTAGACAACTGTGACCGTTTACTTATTATACATGTGGTACCTTTACTCTTGTGCCGTTTTAATTAATCCCCCGGGAAAAGGCTGAGACTGCTGTGGGGGAACACTCAACCTTAAGGCGGGCCTCTGCTCTTAGAGATGAACGTACACCGTGTACATCTACACTGCAACTGTTCTTCATTTAGCTCCCAGGTCCCCGTGTCAATGTATAATGTCTCTGTGATTTGCACGCTAAGCCTTTTGCACATTCACCTATCTAGTGTATCACCGCTACCTCACTCCCAGTAACAGTATGGGGTCCCATCGTGCACGGACTCCATGCGTGCACTTCATTAACTCTTCCTCTACCGTACCTGGACACAGGCTGGAGACCTCTGCGGTGCGGGTCTGCTCCCATTGGTATGTTGGTATGCAAGACAGACCGCTCATGGGGAGAGTGCCGACAACAACTCCCTCCTGTAGGAGGCTATCCCACCTTCCCTTACCCTAGGTAACCACTTTCTGGTACTCCACACTGTGATATCTCTTACAGAGTTGCCTTCATACCCTAAGTATCTAGTGACCTGAACCATGAGGTGATGCCAGTTATTTGCATTACACCCTTTGAATAACATCAGACCAGGCGTAGACAAAGTTTCCAAACTTTACTTAGAAAAATGCAAAAAAAGGTATTATAATGTCCAACATTCAGAGACACAATTCTTCCCTAAATCCCTAACATTATCTACAAGCTGTGTGTTGCCCTGGCATACCTGCACAGGTGTCCTTGTAATTACAGTGTCCATCAGGGCATCTTCCAGCAACTGTGTTTGTGGTGTCTTTGGGGACGAACCCCAAATTCTGATGACTTTACGTCCAAGTAGCAGTGAGTGACATTCTTCTGCTCCTCATGGGTGCTGTTCTCCGTCTCTCTCCCTTACAGGTCGGAATCTCTCTCTCTGGCCTATTACGGGCCCTAGACTTTCATGGGTCTTCTCTGACCTCCAACTCTGTGATCCTGGGCTCTCTCAAGTACGGACCCCTGTCCCTGTTATATAACATGGGATCAGTGGGTCAGATCCAGAGAAAAACCTGCCAAAAGACCAAAGAACTGGGAAAGTATTAACTCCTACCCTCTTGTCCAGGACAGCAACTAACTAGCTATTTTCAACCTGCGCACAAAGATGGGAAAGGGGAAGAAAAAGGAGGAGGAGAAAAAAAAAGAAAAAAATGAATTAAATTACTAGTAATGCCATTGATTTTTTTTTTTTTGGGGGGGGGGGGAGGGGGTTCTCATGTGCCTCACACCTCAGCACTTTATAAGAGCAGAGTAGGCAGCATGTAGGATTCAACCCATGGCATCCATATTTTACCAAAGTTAATCATTTTGTCTGGCAACAGTTTTTTCAAAAACCATAAATTGTGATACTCGGTGCTTGACCCCAGCAAAGGGGATAGTCTGAGTCCTCCAAGCTTTCGCAATAAACCTCTTTGCTGCTGTGAGGATATGTGTGACCAGTCTGAACTGAGTATTGGTACATTCCTGAGGTTGTCTTTTCAAAAGAGCTTCATAAGAGTTCTTTCAAAAGGATCTACCCATAGCCGTACCAAAGCATTTGGTAAACCCTAATCCAGAATCTTCTCATATTCAGGCAATCCCATCATATGTGTTTAAAAGAGCCATCTGTTTGACATCCTCAAAAGCACTCAGGAGAATGGGTTGGAATTGCAAGGAAAATTCTCAGGGGAACAAGGTACCACCGGAGGAGAACTTTATAGCTTGCCCCCACAGCTAGCACTTGAGTAGAACTCTTGGCCAAATTAGTCCACTTGGCTGCACAATTTTAATTAGTGCAAAAAAGCTGTCAATGAATCCAGGCACATTGACTAGCCTGGATTCACCAGCATTGTTTACTCATTTAGAAAGCAACATATCTTCTGCTGAAGAATATTTCAAATGTATCTAAAGTAAAAATGTATTCTTTTGGGTTATAGATAGAGAAAAGGTTAAACAGGAGCTGCCCCTGGTTCACTAGGATGGAATCCATTTTGGAAGCAAAAACAAACAGCAGCCCACCAATACGGCAAAAACATGTACCGTATTTATCGGCGTATTACGCGCACAGGCGTATAACACGCACATTCATTTTAAGAGGGAAGTTTCAGGAAAAAAACGTAAATTTTAAATAAGGATTGCCCATCTGCAGTCTCACAAGTTCCATCAATGCAGCCTCATCAGTCCACATCAATGCAGCCTCACCATTGCCATCAATGCAGCAGCCTTGCCATTGCCATCAATGCAGCAGCCTCACCATTGCCATCAATGCAGCCTGATCAATGCCCATCTGCAGACTAGAGGGGACAGGGAGGGGGGCGGGACGAGCACCGACAGATTAGATACAATGATAATCTCCTATGATAGACAGAACAGTGGTCCAATGGCGTCCCAGGAGACGGGACTTCCTATTACAGAGGCTGCCAAGTAAACAGGAGATTCTCACTGTATTTAATCTGACGATGCTCGTCCCGACCCCTTCCCTGTCCCCTCCGAGGCAGCTAAAATTTAAGTATTGGCGTATAACACGCACGCACTATTTGAACCCAATTTTCATGGTGAAAAAGTGAGTGTTATATGCCAATAAATACAGTACATTAGGCATTATCCACAAATTAATTGTGAATAGGTGAATTAATAGTATAGTTACTGATTCAGCAAATAAAAAGACTGCTACTTTTATGGGTGGGTTACAGGTCCTCTTTAAGTAGTTTTAGGCCATAAGACTATTGCAGCTGTTTATGTAAACTTTGATGCAAACACAAAAGTGCTATAGGACCGGTGACAATGTCACATAATCTAAATAATGTGAAAGGATATACTGTAGATAGGCGAAAAAAGACAAACTTTGTGCCAGTAAATGGTAAATTTACAGGATGCCTTACAGCGCTGTAAATCTAGCAAGGATTGACTTGTCTATGGAAAACTAGGAAAATATCAAAGCATAAGATCGCTCAGTTTGCACAGGCACCATTCACAGAACATCTTGCATTCTTTTAAATGAATACAAAGCATTCTTTGATTAGATGCAATGGGAATCATAATGTCACCACCATGGGCGTCCGCAGGTAGGGGCAAGGGGGGTCAAGTGCCACCCCCCTGGAATCAGGAATCGGATCTTAAATTCAGCACAGTTGCATTGCTATCGGGGTGCGGGTAGCCCACACCCAGGTGCCACCCATCAGTGGGGTGACACCATTAAGGTGCTGTCAAGCTCCCCCCATCAGTGTATTGTGACTTCGGGCTCTTTTCCCTGCTCAGTCCAGCAGAGAACTCGGCGGCGCTGTGACAGGAGAAAGCGAGCTGCGGGCTTTCAGAGGCTTCCCCCACTCGCCCCCCCCCCCCCCTTTTCTCCTGTCAGGGAGAAGAGACGGTGGCTCTCACCAGGTTCCCCCACCCAGCTTCCTGCCCGCTCCATTCCTTCCCTATTGGCCATAACTGAGGGCCAATCAATGGAGACTAGGAGAGGAGAGCATCATGGAACATGTAGTCCCCAAAGATTGGCGGCCCCATTTTCCACAGGGAGGAGGCTACAACTCAATCAAGAGAGAGATTGAGAGACTGCAGCCTAGAAAAAAGCTGAGGGAGAGAGCGCTACAGGACAAACAATGTGGAGTGTGCTGGGCGGAAGCTAGAGAGAGAGCCACACTGCCCAGCGCCACCAGAGAGAGAGACACGCTGCCCAGCACCACCAGAGAGAGAAAGACTGAGCCACTACCAGGGTACAGACATGCTACACTACTGACCAGAGTCGCACCCGGGGAACCCAGAGTGAGCGATCGTCCAGCCGGAGGGATCACTGCTGTAGTTTCGCTGGGTCTGGTAAGACGGCCTGTTGGCCATTATCCATTACTTATCCTAGGGATTGTACTACGTCTGTAGTCTCTGACCATGATAATGTGATAGTGACATTGTCGAAAAGGGGCGGTGCATGGGTGACCCTAAAGTGATGCCCCCCCTGAAAAAAGTTCTGCGGATGCCCATGGTCACCACCCCACCTCTCCACCTTGTCGGTGCTATTACAGTAAAAATCACAATCTTCTGAGCAGCTACCTCTCTGCATACTGACCACAGGTCACTTGCTCGGTGCTGCCTGCCACCATTCATAGAATGTCTTGTTTGTTCTTATTTTGTCAGTGAATATGCCGCACACTGATTGGACAGGCTCACCATCATGACGCCTCTTCTCATCTCCTCGTCCAATCAGAGAATGCTTTGTATCCAATGAAAAAAAAATACAAGACATTTTATAAATGGCAGCAATGGTGACCCAGAAACCCCATGTGGTCAGTGTGCAGAGAAGAAGCTGCTCGCACAGGACCTGGAAGACCCAACTATCTCTGTAGTAGCACCAAATACTACAGTAATTGTCAGCTTCCCCAGTGCCCCTCAAGTATGAGATATACATACTTACAGTGTTCCAAGCTGGACCAATGTAACTATGCAATACAGATCATTTCTGGAATTCAACTTTAATCACTTGTCTACTGGGCACTTTTACACCCCCCCCCCGCCCAGGCCAAGTTTAAGCTTTCAGGGCTGTTGCACTTTAAATGACAATTGCGTGGTCATGCAACACTGTATCCAAATGAAATTGGTATCATTTTATTACACAGATAGAGCTTTCTTTTGCTGGTATTTATTTGCCACTAGGTTTTTTGTTTTTTTCTAAACAATCGAAAAAACACAGAAAATTTAAAAAAAAAAAGTTTTTCTTAGTTTCTGTTGTAAAATTTTGTAAATAAGTAATTTCTTTCCTTCACTGATGGGCACTAATGAGGCGGCACTGATGGGCACTGCTGAGGTTGCACTGATGGGCACTGATGAGGTGGCACTGATGAGGCTGTGCTGATGGGCACTTATAGATGGCACTGATAGGCAGCACTGATGGGCACTGATAGGCAACAACGATAGGCATAACTGATAGGCACTGACAGACAGCACTGGTGGGAACTGATTGGCAGCACTGCTGGGCACTGATGGGGCTGCACTGATTATTAGGACACTGATGATCAGTGCCCTGAATATCAAAACACTGATCAGCTGATCACTGCCTCTTTACCACGATCTGTGATCAGCTGTGTCTCAAGGACACAGCGATCACAGATGCCTGTGGATGCGCGCCACAGGTGGCGCACGATAAGTGCGATCACGGGAGGACATTATATGACGCTCTTTATGGCAATGTACGACCATCTTGTTGCCATCATTCAGCTATAACGCGGTCATGAAGAGGTTAAAGCTGAAGTCCATAGTAAGCAAATATTGTATAAATACAAGAGTCATGTGTAATTCTACCTTGAATCTTGGTGTGCTTTGTACATTTCTTCAAGATCTGTACAGTGATTCAGTGTGAAACTTTACCTCTGTGTAGGAGCTTCCTGTAATTAAGACCACTCACTGCTGCTCCCTCTCTTTGTGCAGAGTGACTGGTCTTGTCTCCACCCCCTCCTGTAGTTTTTTACAGGCAGCCTCTAGTGGGTGGAGCCTGCTGGGTCCCTCCCACAGCTCTACTCTCTGCACAGACTACAGTTGTGCTCATAAGTTTACATACCCTGGCAGAATTTATGATTTCTTGGCCATTTTTCAGAGAATATCAATGATAACACAAAAACGTTTCCTTCACTCATGGTTAGTGTTTGGCTGAAGCCATTTATTATCAATCAACTATGTTTACTCTTTTTAAATCATAATGGCTACATAAACTACCCAAATTACGCTGATCAAAAGTTTACCTAACCTGGTGATTTTGGCCTGATAACATGCATACAAGTTGACATAAAGAGGTTTGAATGGCTATTAAAAGGTAACCATCCTCACCTGTTTGTTTGCTTGTAATTAGTGTGTGTGTGTATAAAAGGTCAATGAGTTTCTGGACTCCTGACAGACCCTTGCATCTTTCATCCAGTGCTGCACTGACATTTCTGGATTCTGAGTCTTGGGGAAAGAACTGTCAAAGGATCTATGGGAAAAGGTAGTTGAACTGTATAAAACAGTAAAGGCATATAAAAAGATATCCAAGGAATTGAGAATGGCAATCAGCAGTGTTCAAGCTCTAATTAAGAAGTGGAAAATGCAGGGTTCTTTTGAAACCAAACCACGGTCAGGTAGACCAACTAAAATTTCAGCCACAACTGCCAGGAAAATTGTTCGGGATGCAAAGAAAAACCCACAAATAACTTCAGGTGAAATACGGGACTCTGAAAACATGTGGTGTGGCTGTTTCAAGATGCACAATAAGGAGGCACTTGAAGAAAGATGGGCTGCATGGTCGAGTTGCCAGAAGAAAGCCATTACTACGCAAATGCCACAAAGTATCCTGCTTACAATACGCCAAACAGCACAGAGATAAGCCTCAAACCTTCTGGCACAAAGTCATTTGGAGTGATGAGACCAAAATTGAGCTTTTTGGCCACAACCATAAACGCTACATTTGGAGAGGAGTCAACAAGGCCTATGGTGAAAGGTACACCATTCCTACTGTGAAACACGGAGGTGGATCGCTGATGTTTTGGGATGTGTAAGCTACAAAGGCACAGGAAATTTGGTCAAAATTGATGGCAAGATGAATGTGGAATGTTATCAAAAAATACTGGAGGAACATTTGCGTTCATCAGCCAGGAAGCTGTGCATGGGACGTACTTGGACATTCCAACATGACAATGATCCAAAACACAAGGCCAAGTCGACCTGTCATTGGCTACAGCAGAATAAAGTGAAGGTTCTGGAGTGGCCATCTCAGTCTCCTGACCTCAATATCATTGAACCACTCTGGGGAGATCTCAAACGTGCAGTTCATGCAAGACAGCCCAAGAATTTCCAGGAACTGGAGGCTTTTTGCCAAGAGGAATGGGCAGCTTTACCATCTGAGAAGATAAAAAGCCTCATCCACAAATACCGCAAGAGACTTCAAGCTGTCATTGACGTTAAAGGGGGCAATACACTAAATACAAGCAAACAGGTGAGGATGATTACCTTTTAATAGCCATTCAAACCTCTTTATGTCAATTTGTATGCATGTTATCAGGCCAAAATCACCAGGATATGTAAACTTTTGATCGGGGTCATTTGGGTAGTTTCTGTTGCCATTATGATTTAAAAAGAGTAAACACCTTTGATTGATAATAAATGGCTTCAGCCAAACACTAACCATGAGTGAAAGAAACGTTTTTGTGTTATCATTCATATTCTCTGAAAAATGGCCAAAAAATCTTAAATTCTGCCAGGGTATGTAAACTTATGAGCACAACTGTATATACAGGACAGTGATGATGTCACTTCTACTTTTACAAGGTAAATATATGGCTGTGCAAAAGCATTTGGTGCACACAAAGTGGGTTTATATGCTTTTGTGGCTATTGAGGAATATATTTCAACGATTGTGAATATTTATTTTATAGCACTGGTGGCATATGGACTCTGCAAAGGTTGTTATATGGCTGGACGATGCTGCAGAAAAACCTGATCTCTGTTAATAGCTCTATTTGGCTTTTTTTTTTTTCTTGAATAAAACTCATGAAACATTAAGTGCTGGGTAAATGGATGTACTTATTCAGTAGAGACATGACAGGCACAGGATACAGCTTTTACTACTGATAAACGAAGTGCATTATGATTCTACTAGTAGGAATACTGGTAGACAAAATTAAATAATTACTGTAGTAATTATAGTTGTCAGTGCTAATTTAGGGTATTTCTTCTTGTTAGGCATATCAGATTAGGCAAATGCTGTATGGGTATATGTAATTACCAAATTATTCTGTCTACTAATTGCACGGCATCAACACAAAAAAACACATGGTGGAAAAGTGACAAGGCTCACCTCCGTCACCGTGGCAACAGATGAAGCCTGTAGGCCCGGCTCCACCATGGAGATGCGGTTGCCATGGAAACCCTGATTCAGCCCTATTATTAGTTAATGGGCCACAGCATTGTAGTGTTACCATATTTGTTTTGAAGTGGAGATTACAGAGAAGGTTTAATTGAACCCTCTAGCTACCAGATCCAAACGGACAGATGGATCTTATTTTATGATTTCCAACAAATACATATAAAGCACTTAAAGTGGTATTAAACCCAAAACCAAAAATGTCATATATTGCGTCTTACCATTCATTAGATGTGGTGGCTGCATTCGTTTTCTTTTTTTAAGCTTTTTTCCCCTGTTTTTACCTGGCGATCTGGCCAGTAACACACCTCCTGTATTAGAATGCCCCCACTCTGGATGAAGGAGCACGGGGGCATCTTTGGACAGCAGCATTGTCAGTCTAGGGGGAGGGGAGCATTAGATGCACTAGCAGATTTAAAGGGTTACTAGACCCAGGAGCTTGCATCACTATATCTGGTCCTCCACAGTACACAGAACATGGAAATGCAATTATTTTAGTAAATATCAACTGCTAAATACCTTTTCTCATCAGCAGTTTATAGTCTTGTGACTTATATCAATGTCTGGTTAAAGCTTGTAGAAGGAGTTTTCGTTCTGCACTGACTGTTCTGTCAGGATGCAGGACCCCTGACCCTCTGTCTGGACAGTGCTGATTGGCCCTGTGCTGTTCACATGAAAAAAAAAAAAAACTCTCTAGCAATACACAGCAAACTGAGCATGTGCAGCCTGTCCCCTGGCTCTGCATTTTCAGAAAATATTTTGGGGGACAATAGAAGGAGGAGAGGATCAGAGAAGACAGGATCAAACAGCCTTTTTACACAATGCAGAGGATTAACCCCATAGGTTCCACAGTGAGTATAACAAGCATGCTTTACTCCATATACAGACCGATTTTACTGTTGTAGGTTTAGTAACACTTTAAATACACTAACAAATTGAAGCCAAACTCCAGCTAATACTTTACAATCAGTTACAGCAACAGTTTTTTTTTCCTTTTGGGATAAAGGCTGTACTTACATTAATAAAAGCTGATCATTTTAAGCACAACTGTCAGTAGTCAATGGTTTGTCTCAACCCTGTAACTACTACATCTGCAGAGCAGCTTATTCGTTTGAAAAACAGACTTACTGACCAGATTACCAAGTGAAAATAAAAGAATGAAAACCTAAAAAAGAAAACAAATGCAGCCATCACATCTAAGATAACAAAAAATACTGTTGACTGCGCCATCTTACTATTTTAAAATTAAATACACCACTAATTTGCATATTGCGCGATGATCGCTGTTTATTTTTTATGAGGATGGATATGGTTTGCCTATAGAAATTGGGGCCAGCAAGGAGAACGGTAAAGGTGGAGTGGTTATCCCTTCTAATGAACCAAAGGCGCATACTTACCAGTATCTGGTGAGTGGTTAATACAGGTGGTGGTGGAATTGTCACTTTTAATGGTGAAAATGTCACAAGGAGAAATAAAAGATTGAACTAACAAGCATAAGAATCACTTATTTATAAAGGACAGTTCACAGAGCACTTTGTCGATATTGGCACATAGCATTAATTGGACACTGTAGCACGTTATACCTATTTATATAAAGATTGCATTTGTATGTGGTTTTATGGTAATTTTGGCATTTGGCACATTGCACTTAAAGGTTGTAGATTTGGATATAGTATTGAAGTATAGAAATCTTGGTCACATAAATAAAAAAATTTTGAATTAGTGGTGTATTTAATTTTAAAATAGTAAGGTGGCGCAGTCAACTGTATCTTTTGTTATTTTTATCGCTTATATTGGTGTTTTTTTGACTGCAGCAACCAAAATAGGACTCACATTTATTTAATTTATTATATATACGCCGGTGACCCTCACATACTTATCATCACATCTAAGAATTGGTAAGCTGCAATATAATAAATGTTTGCTTTTGGGTATAATACCCCTTTAAGCTCTTGCCGATCAGCCGCCTTCATTATACTGCGGCAGGTTGGATCGTTCCCGCATATCGCCGTAGCTGTACGTTGGCTCAGAAGCTCGCTTTTGTGGGCGCGCAGGAGAGCAAATCAGCGGGTCCGGCTGACTCAATGTACGCCGGCCACCCGTGATTGTTCCCTGCAGTGACAGAACGGGGATCTGCTGGTGTAAACAAGGCAAATCTCTGTTCTGACAGGGAGATCACACAGATCCTGTCTTTCTGCTATGCAGGAAGACGGTTTTCTGTGTTTCCCCAGTCACACCGTCCCCCATACAATTAGAAAACACAAACAGGGAACACATTTAACCCCTTGATCGCTCCTGATGTTAACCCCTTTCCTGCCAGTGTCATTAGTGCAATAGCAGTGCATATTTTTAGCACTGATTACTGTAATAATGTCACTGGTTCCCAAAAAAGTGTCAAAAATTTCAGTTAGGTGTCCGATCCGTCCACCGCAATGACACAGTCCCGCTAAAAATCGCTGATTGCCCCCTTTACTAGTAAAAAAAATAATAATAATGAAAATGCCCTAAATCTAGCCCCTATTTTGTAGACGCGATAACTTTTGCGCAAAACAATCAATATACGCTTATTGCGGGGTTTTTTTTTTTTTTTACCAAAAATATGTAGCAGAATACAAATTGGCCTAAACTGATTGTACGTGATTTATTTTTTTACATTTTTTCTTTTTGGAAATGTTTTATAGCAGAAAGTAAAAAATGTTGTTTTGGTTTATTTTTTTCAAAATTGATGCTCATTTCTTGTTTATAGCGCAAAAAAATAAAAACCGCAGGGGTGATCAAATACTACTAAAAGAAAGCTCTATTTATGGAAAAAAAAGCACATCAATTTTATTTGGGTACAGCGTCGCACAACCACGTAATTGTCAGTAAAACTGACGCAGTGCCGTATCGCAAAAAATGGCCTGGTCAGGGAGTGGGTAAATCCTTCCGGGGCTGAAGTGGTTAATCGTAGAAAAACAACAATTCACCATACTAAGAAATATGCATGCTCTATTTATAAAAAACACAAATGTATTTATATTATAATGTTATGACAGATGCAAATCTATACTATTAAGTTGTGTGTCTATTATATTATACACACCATCCTATTGTACCATTTTGCTTTGTAAATTCTGCAGGGTAACCGGCTATCAGAATATATTTGTAATGTTGTTTGTAGGAGAATCTCAGTGGGAAATAATGAGAAAAAGCAAAATGGGGTGCCCCAGGGATTTTATGGGCTAGGGGTATGGTCAGATACAAAAGTTTAAAGCGTATAAGCAAAAATACAACATTTATGGGCTATGGGTATGGTCAGATACAAAAGTATAAAGCGTATAAGCAAAAATACAACATTTATTATTAAACAATATTAAAATTTACATACAGCAATGTTAAAACTAAAAATAGATGGTCATGTTATAACAATATACAGCTAAATGCTGAATCAAAAATCTGGTCTCATGGTGGGAGGCCAAACAATTATATGGAGATTCGGAGATCCCAACATGTTTCGGAAATAGTTAAATTCCTTCTTCAGGGGGCTTGGGTTCAGTTCCTTTAGTCTTTTAGGTAGTCTTCAACCAAATATATTGCAGTGGGAAATAATGTGTTCTTTTCCTTTATGTGACACAGTGAAGGATGCAAAGTCACACTGGGATTAGAAGAAAGGAGGTTTAAAGTGACACTAAACTAAACTTATTCTTTAAAAAGGATTCATACAATCCACTACTTAATTGCCCTGTAATCTATTTTTCATGAATAGTTTTTTACTGTGTTTTTCTGCCTCCTTGTAACGTCTCCGTGAGCTCCCGAACCTTTCCTTTTTGCCCTCACATTTATTTGTTTGGATCAAGCAGTGCAGGTTAGTTGCGGTCATGTGCACTACTCTATGCACTACACATCCCAAAGTTTGTAGTTCCTAGTCCACCTCAGGAGCGAGCAAGAGAGGGTGGCTACCTCCCTGCATACAGTGGGACCATGGAGAATGAACGTAGCCACTCTCTAAGGCCTCTTTCACACAGGAGACTGGGGGCAGTAAAAACAGTAGGCTAGCAGGAGCCTAGGTTTTACTGCTCTCCAGCCAACCACCTAAAAAGGAAAACAGCAGCCAGAAAAGGATGTTGACATGCCTCGACTGTAATGCTTTGCGTCACGGCCACGGCAATTTATTTTTTCTTAAAAGGAAATGGCTGCAGCATATTTATTGCAACATGCCAACCTAAGCTTGAATATAGTGGAAAACACCTGTAGTAATTCCCCGAGGTGGTGAGCGGTCGGAGCACTGGCTTGTAGTGTTCTCCTAGCACTCTAATGCCGCGTACACATGGTTGGAATTTCCGACAACAAATGTTCGATGTGAGCTTGTTGTCGGAAATTCCGACCTTGTGTAGGCTCCATCGGACATATTCTGTCGGAATTTCCGACAACAAAAATTTGAGAGCTGGATCTCAAATTTTCCGACAACAAAATCTAGTCGTAAATTCCGATCGTGTGTACACAATTCCGACGCACAAAATTCCACGCATGTTCAGAATCAAGCAAAAGAGCCGCACTGGCTATTGAACTTCATTTTTCTTGGCTCATCGTACGTGTTGTACATCACCGCGTTCTTGGCGATTGGAATTTCCGACAACATTTGTGCGACAAGTTTGAGCCAACATCCATCGGAAATAAATCCAGGATTTTGTTGTCGGAATGTCCGATCGTGTGTACGCAGCATTACAAACATGTAGATTAGGGGTCAGCAACCTTTTTCCACTTAAGGGCCGGATTCAATGTATGTGAATGAATGGTAGGCCGCATTCACCTGCTAACAAATTAAATTAATAATAAGATATCTAACATGTCACGCTTTAAAATTGTGCACATTGTGGAATGGCGATAAACTACGGTACTTAAAAAATCTCCATAGGCGACGCTTTAAAAATTTTTACAGGTTAACAGTGTAGAGATACAAAGGAGGTCTAGTGATAGAATTATTGCTCTCGCTTTTATGATCGCGGCGATACTTCACATGTGTGGATTGAACACTGTTTACATTTGTGGTTGCAAAATAACGTATGTGTTCGATTCTGCGCGTGAGCACAGAGGGATAGGGTACTTACAATTTATTTATTTTTATTATTATTATTATTGTTATATTTTATTTTTTACACTGTCCCTTTGAAAAAAAAAATTCTGATCACTTTTATTGCTGTCAGAAGGAGTGTAAACATCCCTTGTGACAGTAATAGGCAGTGACAGGTATTCTTTTTAGAGGGCTCTGGGGTCTATAAGACCCTAAATCCCTCCTTTGCACTTAAAAGCATTTAAAAAGGCCAAGTTTGGCTATTTTGAATGTTGTCAATTTTTTTTTTTTAATTTGGCGCCTTCTGTAAACCGGAAGTGATGTCATGAAATCGCTTCCGAATTACTAGATCCGAGACCCGACTTTGTTCGGGTCTCCAGCCAGCTGGCGGACATGCCATGAAATGGGAGAGCTTGAGCGAGCCGCGGAAGATGGTGGGAGGGGGGGCGTCCCCTCCCACTGCTTGGTATAACAGCCGAGCGGCTAATTAGCCGCATTGGTTGTTATCCCAAGAAAGCCAACTGCTCTAACAAAACGGTACTGGGATAATGCCTGCAGCTGCAGGCATCACCCCGGTACAACCCCTTCAAGCTGAGGCTGCATATTTGCATACAGTCGGCGTGAAGGGGTTAAAATTTCAGCAGGCCGGGAGCACGTGAATTCATCACGTGCACTGATGGGCCTTACATTTAGAGGCCTGTAGATTGCCGACCCCTGATGTAGATAAAGGAAAGCCGGCAGCTTGATCTTCTGCAATGAATGCATTTATGAATCCAGGTCTGGTACAAAATAATACAGGGCCTGCGCGTTTCGGCGTGTAGCCTCAGGCTGGGTTCGCAATGACGCACTCTCCGGCTCACAGCAGGAGTCTGGTGCGTCCCCATTCACCATTTCAGATGCGATTTCAGCCCAGATTTTTGGCTGAATTCAGACCTGAAAGGGACCAAAAGACGCACAGGACTCCTGTGCAATTCACACCGAAGCCGCTGCGGAGATGTGTGAACTGGCTCCATGCTATGCGCATTCACAATAGTGTGAACCCAGCCCTATTCATAGTCATAGGCTACATGCCAAAACTCATAAGCCCTATATTATTTTGTACCACACCTGGATTAATAAATGTATTCATTGCGGAAGATCAAGCTGACAGCTTTCCTTTATCTACAACATGCCAACCAACCCCATATTATAAATAGATTTGTACTGCAAGCAGCTGCCATTTGCCATGTGCTTTCTTTAACCGCATGCTGACCAGCCGCTGCAATATGGCTCGGCTGCGCGAATAGCCGCCATGGTACGTCAGTACCATAGTCGGCCACTAGGGGGCATGTGCGCGATGCCGGGGGCGCGCGTGCGTGCCCCCTGCTCGCCCACTGAGCCGATGCGAGTGCCCGGCGGTCGCGATCACCGCCGAGCTCCCGCGATCGCTCGGGGCACACTAAGAACCAGGATCTGTGTGTATAAACACACAGTTTCCGGTTCTCTGAGGGGAGAACAGACAGATCGTCTGTTCATACATTTCATGTCCCCTGCACAGTCCCCTCCCCCCTTCAGTTAGAACACGTACTAGGATACACTTAACCCCTTCACTGCCCTCTAGTGGTTAACCCCTTCCCTGCCAGTGACATTTTTACAGTAATCAATGCAATTTTATAGCATTGATCGCTGTAAAAATGCCAATGGTCCCAAAAATGTGTTAAAATTGTCCGACGTGTCTGCCATAATGTCGCAGTCCTGATAAAAATCGCAGATTGCCGCCAAAAAAAAATGAATAATAAAAAAGCCATAAAACTATCCCCTATTTTGTAGACGCTATAACATTTGCGCAAACCAATCAATATACGAATATTGCGATTTTTTTAAATAAAAATATGTAGAAGAATACGTATCGGCCTAAACTGAGGGAAAAAAAAAATTATATATTTTTTGGGGGATATTTATTATAGCAAAAAGTAAAAAATATTGCGTTTTTTTTCAAAATTGACGCTCTTTTTTTGTTTATAGCGCAAAAAATAAAAACCGCAGAGGTGATCAAATACCACCAAAAGAAAGCACTATTTGTGGGAAAAAAAAGGACGCCAATTTTGTTTGGGTGCAACGTCACACGACCGCGCAATTGTCAGTAAAAACAATGCAGTGCCGAATCGCAAAAAGTGCTCTGGTCTTTGGCTAGCCAAATGGTCCGTGGTTTAAGTGGTTAAACACACTTTATGCACTGTACACCCCTGATGAAGCCTTACTTTAGGACGAAACATGTTTGGTTAAGGGAATTTTGTGTTTTTTAATTCTTTTTCTCATTCATTCTATGGGCACTTAGTTTATTGGGACAATATGGAATTAGCCGCAGGAGGATAAGGAAGATTCTTGTGGACTGGTGGAGGTAGTGGATTGATAGGAGTATATTTTTTTCCAGGCTAGTAGGGCACTGTGGTATATTTGATTTTGATGGGCATCTGAGCCTTTGCGTAACCACTGTAAAAAAAGTGTTTCACCGCTCAGGTATATCCAAACCCAGGTGTGTAGTTAATGTGAATCCTTCAAAGGTGAAGAGTCCCAGGTGCTGGCTAAATGCAAGGTAGTGCAAAGCTTTGAATAGGAGAATCGGGATGCCGCACACCGGATGAAATAGAAAAATTAGCTTTATTGTAAAAATAGGATCACCAAAAATACAAGACAGTATGGCAAAATGTACAGGCTCAGCTGACGCGTTTCGCACTCCTGATTGAGTGCTTACTCATAGCTGACAAATATTGGAATGGCTAACATATATATATCTTATGGGGGATACCACATGACCACATAATTGTACATAAGATTGATATCAGCTGGAGGCCGATTTCATGAGATCTCGGCACCTGCTGTCAAATCTTTATAGGGATAACATATAAGTAACAGCAAAAAAATCTTTAATAAATAAATGTTATAGTAGATATTAAAATAATAAATGAAAGTGTGTGTAAAAAGGAATATATGTGTTTGTGCAGTGAAATATGATCAAAATAGATAGATTTATTAAAGATTTTTTTGCTGTTACTTATATGTTATCCCTATAAAGAGTCCTTTCCATTGGATGGCATACCCATTTGACAGCAGGTGCCGAGATCTCATGAAATCGGCCTCCAGCTGATATCAATCTTATGTACAATTATGTGGTCATGTGGTATCCCCCATAAGATATATATGTGTTAGCCATTCCAATATTTGTCAGCTATGAGTAAGCACTCAATCAGGAGTGTGAAACGCGTCAGCTGAGCCTGTACATTCTGCCATACTGTCTTGTATTTTTGGTGATCCTATTTTTACAATAAAGCTAATTTTTCTACTTCATCCTGTGTGCAGCATCCCGATTCTCCTATTCAAAGCTTTGCGTAACCACAGTAACCCTCATGATTCATCTATGCCTTTGGGTTGTGATATGTGGCCAGGATTCTGACATTTTTGCTGTCTGGTTGCTATCTCCTTCCCACTGTGTATACGCCCACATGTGTGACTCTGTAGTGACACAGATAAGAAAAAGGAGGAAGAGCTTAGAAGGAAACTGAAACTGGAGCATGCTCAGTAGATGACAACAGCTGGTCTACACAATTTCAGACTGAGGTGGGGACACAGAGAATATGAGAGGGACAGCTGAAAGCAGGATTAACCAGGTGTATTTCACTTGACACAAAATGAATGCTTTAGTGGCTTTGTGAGTATGTACACTGTGTTATATAGCATGTATTGAGTCTGGATTTAATGACACTTTAACTTTGAACATGGCTCATTTGTTCATTGTTTATGAACTCTGGTTTCTTCTATCTTGCAGTGAACTACTTTGTTTTTGCAAATGGTTGACATAATTTTTTTTTCTACTGCCCTATTAAAATCTGCTAGTGTGGCTAAATAATAGACAGCGGCCATTAAAAAATTATTAAGATATCAACAGAATTATAATTAGAGCTGAAATGGTTTGGTAATTTAGGAAACCTGAACATTTTTTTTTATTCTCTTCAATATAAGTTTGCTAATTTGTCAAATCTTTAGAGAATTGTTATTTCTGGATAAGAACATTGCATAACTCCCTGCAGATTAAACATATCTATCTACAAATATTCAGGAAAATCAAAAAGTAATGAATACGTGACTCCCTGATTTGATCATCTTTTGTAATGTACCATCATAGAAGCCTTTTCAAAAGTGACCCTTTAAAGCGACAAAGAGAAAAAAATAACATACAACATAGAAATATAGATGAGTGGCAGCATAACAAGACCAAGTGGTCCAACGAGTCTGCCCCTTCTTTATTTTATTTTATTTTTTTTTAATTTCTTTTTTTATAAGAGTATAGAACTATGTTTGTCCCAAGCATGTTTGAATCTATTGACTTTAACTGACTCACTACCTCTGCTGTAATGCGGCGTACACACGGGCGGACTTTTCGACCGGACTGGTCCGACGGAATTACACAGGTTCTGAGGCTAATTTAATGCAGATAAGTCACTAAGTGAGTTTAAAGTGATTGTAAACCCTAGGGGAAAAAAAACCCTGCAAGACAAAGGCATAATGAGCTAGTATGCATAGCATACTAGCTCATTATGTATTACTTACATTACTTACATTACATTATGAATTACTTACCTGAGATCGAAGCCCCTGCCCCCTCCTTGTACACTGCTCCGGCGGCCGACATCGCTCCCGGAGTTACTTCTGGGTATCGCGGGCTCTGGCGCTGTGATTGGCCGGAGCTGTGATGACGTCACTCCCACGCATGCGCGTGGGAGCCGCCGGTAACGGCACACTCACTGAAGCAACGGCACGTATGTGCCGTTGTTTCAGTTTGCTTCAGTGTGCATGTGCCGATGACGTCGGCACATGCAAATACAGGGGATATCTCCTAAACCATTCAGGTTTAGGAGATATCCTGGGTAGCTACAGGTAAGCCTTATTATAGGCTTACCTGTAGCAAAAAGTGTGTTGTAAGGGTTTACAACCACTTTAATTACCACCTTAGGCTTCATGTACACGGGACGTTTTTACGACCTCTCCTGAACGATCTAACTTGACAGATAGTAACCCACATTTAAAACGTCTGTTTTGACGCGCTTACACGCCCCCCCGTTTTAGCGGCGTTTTGTTGCGTTTGCGTTTAGAAGCATTTAAAAAAAAAAAAAACTTTTTTTTCAAAATCGCCAAAAATGAAAAATGCCTGTAAACGAAACGCGTTTAGCCGCGTTTGCCGTTTGAAATGCCTTTAAACACAGCTTCTGAACGCTTATTTTGGGTTCCAAAAAAAGCCTCTAAATGCAACTGCCTAGAAATGACTATAAACACCCCTGTGTACATGTACTGATAAGATAACATAGGGGAGAGTTCAGGGGCAGTTGAAAAAATGCCCAGCTGCTCCTAAACGTCCGTTTACCAGCATCAGTGTACATGAGGCCTTAAAGTGGTTGTAAACCCATTACAACCGCTTTAACCTACAGGTAAGCCTAGATTAAGACTTACCTGTTTTTCTAAGACTTCCCTGTAGGTGCAAGAAATATCTCCCAAGCCTAAAAGGTTTAGGAGATATTTGCAGAAATAGCGGCACCGGTGTCTACGGTGCATGCGCTGTAGACATCGGGCGCAGGCGCACTGAGCGTGCTGTTTCTAACAGAGATCATGCTGTTAGTGGCGGCACCAGCGCACATGTGTGGGAGTGACGTCATCGCGGCTCCGGCCAGTCATAGCGCGCGATACCCGGAAGTCACTCCAGGATAGATGGTGGCGTCGGAGGGGGATGAGCAAGGACTGATTCGGGGGCTTCGATCTCAGGTAAGTAATTCATAATGAGCTAGTATGCTATGTATACTAGCTCATTATGCCTTTGTCTTGCAGGGTGTATTTTTTTTTTTTCAGAGGCTTTACTCCTCTTATCAGCCACAGAACCTGTGTAATTAATGTGTTCGGTTTTAAAGGGATGAGGCGGCATTCCTAGTTTGAGGTCATGTCCCCATGTTCTTGATCATGGCTTCATATTGAAAATACTGCCCTCCTGAACCTTATTCACCCCCTTCATATATATAACCTCTTCCCGCTGATGTAGTACATATATGAGGCCTCTCAGCGGGTGGGCTCTAACACTGAGAGGCTGCATATATGCTCCCAGCACAGTCAGTGGTGGGGACAGGAAAGCTCCTGATACATACTTGCGATCAGGACCTTTCCGATCATGTGACCACTGTGATTGGCTGTCACATGACACAAATGTCCGCCTCCACCTTCTGGCATTTAGAACCTCTTAAAGGGCCAGGAGGCAGCAGCGAGAAGTGGTTAAAGGCTTCAGTCATGTCTCACCTTTCCCTTCTTTCCTCAAGAATGTACATACAGTATTAAAGTGGAGCTCCACCCAAAAGGGAAACTCGGCTTATTTGCACCCTCCCCTCCTCCACTGCCACATTTGCCACTTTTTGGGGGGGAGCAGGTACCTGGTTTTGACAGGTACCTGCTCCCATTTCCGGGTAAGTTCCTGAAGTCTCTCCTATGTTTTATTCCCTCTGGCATGTCACCATTTGTGTTGCCCATCTCTGGACTTCTTCTATGTATGTTGTAATTAATATCTTATTGGAAGTAAGGGCTGTGAGGATGATGGAAACTGGACACCTCAAAAACTGTGTGAAGAGACACAGGGCAGCCATATTGTTCAGCATTCATAAGTCAGACATTTTTTTAGAATAGAAGACACAAGAGCAGCTTAACCCCATAGGCCAATGATGGTGAACCTTGGCACCCCAGATGTTTTGGAACTACATTTCCCATGATGCTCAACTACACTGCAGAGTGCATGAGCATCATGGGAAATGTAGTTACAAAACATCTGGGGTGTCAAGGTTCGCCATCACTGAAATAGGCAGTCAACCCCCTCCTAGAACATGACTCAACTTTTCCAGCACGGCCATAAACCTACGTAGTCCGGAGCTGTTATAAGCTAAATCTGTAAATATCTAATTGAATGCCTTAACAGGAGGTCTGGAATGAAAGACTGCAGTATGTCAAGGGTTGCTTATTATCTACCATGTCTGTTAACAATAAAACATCTACAAAGTTTATCAGTATTTCAAGTGAATTGGAATTAGCCATCGTAATCACCATTAACAGAACCTAACATGATGCACATCCCAGTGTCGCTGTAATAGCCATCATAAAACCTTCCATTCCAGGCTTAGGTAATTGCTTATCTTAAGCACATACCTGTCCTAGCTAATAGTATCAGACTAATTACTTGTCCTAAATAGTTTAGCTGGAGTACTTAGCAAATGCACATTTCTGTCTATCTCTTCCTGGAGAATCAAAACTTCAGTGTATTTCATAACTCCTGAGATGATAACAGTACAGCCAAAAAAAAGGACATCTTTACCTGTGTAGCGGTAGCGGTGCCCCCGTGGGGTCGCTGCGTGTAGTAATTCCACACATCACCCTGCTATGCCAGGCATTCACATCAGACACACATTGGCAGTCAATGAGCAGTCCTTTAGCTTGTTTTTATTGTTTTTATTTAGGGGATTTAACTTTGCGAGCACGAGGGACAGAACACGGAAGTGTGTGTGTAAACATACAAATCCGTGTTCTGCTCTGAGAGGAGTGACAGATCGTGTGTTCCTATTAGCTAGGAACCACGATCTGTCACTTCCTCCAGTCAGTCCGCTCCCCCTTCAGTTAAAATCACCTCCCAGGGAACACAATTAACCCCTTGATCGCCCCCTAGTGTTAACCCCTTCACTGCCAGTGACATTTTTACAGTCATCAATACATTTTTATAGCACTGATTACTGTATAAATGCCAATGTGTCAAAAATGTGTCAAAATTGTCCGATGTGTCCGCCATAATGTTGCAGCCATGATAAAAATTGCAGATCACCGCCATTACTAGTAAAAAAAAATAATAATAATAAAAATGCTATAAATCTATCCCCTATTTTGTAGATGCTATAACTTTTGCGCAAACCAATCAATATACGCTTATTGCGTTTTTTTTTACCAAAAATATGTAGAAGAATACATATCGGCCTAAACTGAGAAAAAAAATGCTTTTTTAAAAAAAAAAGATGATATTTATTACAGCAAAAAGTACAAAATATTGTGTTTTTTTCAAAATTGTCGCTCTTTTTTTGTTTAGATCGCAAAAAATAAAAACCGCAGAGGCGATCAAATACCACCAAAAGAAAGCTCTATTTGTGGGAAAAAAAGGACGTCAATTTTGTTTTGGTGCAGCATTGCACGACCGCGCAATTGTCAGTTTAAATGATGCAGTGCCGAATCGCAAAAAATGGCCCGGTCATTCAACAGCCAAATCTTCCGTGGCTGAAGTGGTTAAGGTGGTAATTAAACTCACTTAGTGCCTTATGTGCGATAAATCAGCCTCAGAACCTGTGTAATTCATATGTGTTTGGGCTTAAAGGAATAAGGTGGCAACCCTACCCTGTAGTGATAACTAAAGATCTATATAGGGGAATGACCTCCTTCCACATGTTGGTGATTCCAGTAGTGATAACTAAAGATTTATATAGGGGAATCAGGACCTCCTTCCACATGTTGGTGATTCCAGTAGTGATAACTAAAGATCTATATAGGAGAATCTGGACCTCTTTCCTCCTGCTGGTGATCCCTTTAGTGAAAACTAAAGATCTAAATAGGGGAATCAGAACCTCCTTCCTCCTGCTGGTGATCCCTCTAGTGATAACTAAAGATTAATATAGGAGAATCAGGACCTCCTTCCAGCTGTTGGTGACCACTCTAATGATAACTAAAGATCCAGATAGGGGAATCAGAACCTCCTCCCTCCTGCTGATCCCTCTAGTGATAGCTAAGGATCTATATAGGGGGATCAGAACCTCCTTGCTCCTACTGGTGATCCCTCTAGCGATAACTAAAGATCTATAGAGGGGAATCAGGACCTCCTTCCTCCAGCTGGTGATCACTCTAGTGTTAACTAAAGATCCATATAGGTGAATCAGGACCTTCTTCCTCCTACTGGTGATCCCTCTGTGAAAACGAAACATCTATCTAGGAGAATCAGGACCTCCTTCCTCTTGTTGGTGATAAATCTGTATGTATGCCAAAATATTTGTTATTCTCTCATCTAGTGAAGCTTGTGATTTAAAAACCTCATGAAGCTGCCCATTGGATTTTGAAGGAACGTCATCACACTGGCAGTGTGTTCTGCTCCATCTTTAAGCCACCCAATCACCCTCCCAACAAACATCCAGAATCTGAAAATATATTAGACTGACAACATTATACATTAGGATGAATTCACACAGCTACGCAAGCATAAGGATCCTAATTGTTAGTGACAGTTATTTTCAGTTAAGTCCAATGAGATTTGAAAATTAAAGTCACATGGCTTGTGTATAGCTCCAAGGGTTGATCCTAAGGCCTCATGCACTCTGGGGCTCTTCTAAACCCTTTTCTCCTGGCAGGAGAAAAGCAGATGCAAAATGCTCCTAAGCTGCATTTTTTCAAGCGCATTTAGGCACGTCAAGTGCTTGGGCATTTATTCATTTCATTGGCCAGAATATTAATATATTTTGGCCACTGAAATGAAAGAAAACGTTCAAGTGCCAAAAGAGCCTAGCGTTAACACGCTTATCCATGTCTTTATGGACTTTGCTTTGTGCACTGGTCCAAATCATTTGGTGGAGGGGGGATTATGGTGTGGGTTTGTTTTTCAGGGATTGGGCTTGGCCCCTTCCCACTGAAGGGAACTATTAAGGCGTCAGCATACCAAGACATTTTGGACAATTTCATGCTCCCAACGTTGTGGGAACAGCTTGGGGATGGCCCCTTCCTGTTCCAACGTGAGTGCACACCAGTGCAGAAAGCCAGGTCCATAAAGACATGGATGAGCGAGTTTGGGGTGGAGGAACTTGACTGGCCTGCACAGAGTCCTGACCTCAACCCGAAAGAACACCTTTGGGATAAATATTAGGAGACTGTGGGCCAGGCCTTCTCGTCCACATCTGTGTCTGACCTCACAAATGCGCTTCTGAAAGAATGGTCCCCGTAAACACACTCCTAAACCTTGTGGACAGCTTCCCAGAATATTTGAAGCTTTTATAGCTGCAAAGGGTGGGGCAACTCAATATTGAACCCTACGGACTAAGACTAGGATGCCATTACAGTTCATGCGCATGTAAAGGCAGGCGTCCCAATACTTTTGGTAATATAGTGTATATAAGACCTAATTGGCTTATAGTGCATAACCTCCTACTCTGAAACAGATTTCTGCTGAGTAAAAAGACTGTAAGAAGATAACATAAATATAGATTTCGGGACGTTATATTAAACGCATTTAAAATATGCTGAAATATTTTTTTTTTTTTTATGAATACATAACTGAGTGTAGTTAATATTTGCCTGCAATTCCACCTTAACATGGAACCATAAATACCCATGTTCACATCAAAGTAGTAGCATTAACATCCTTTAATCCAAAAGCTCATTAAGTGCTCGTTAGAGAAAAGAGGAAAAAAATAGTCATTAGCAGGAGACAGACGTGTAATGAATAGCATATAGAAATGATGCTTTATCAAATGAAGTTTGGACTTGGAGCAGACGCGGTATCCACCTCTTGCTCTCAGTGCCATGATCCCTGGCGCTGCTCTGCCAAATTGCAAAATTAGAACATTCAAAGTGATTACAATGAACAGCTACACACGGCGAAGCAGCGCTATTATTATCGCTATTATATCCTACGAGAGGTATCTCTACTTAGATGTGGTGCAATAAGAGGGGTGATTGAAGTCATGAGCATGGCATATAAAAAAGGAAATTGAAATCCGTAAATTTATATAATATAAAATAATGTCAATTTGGTATTACTCTTGTTAAAGCTGAACTCCGGGGAAAGTAAAAAATAATGCTGGACAATGGAGGTACACCCACACTGCAAGGCTTAAAGTGCAAGTGTATTTTCAAATGTCTCATGTAAGTTAGGTTAAAATGAATTCACAAATTTGCAGCTGCTGTCTATTCCCTCCAAAAAAGCGAAACTATAAAAAGTAAAAACAGACATGAAACAGTCCTATATACCTTCCATATCTGAATTATACGTGTGCTAATCAACTATACATAGTCATAAATTAGTGAACCCAAGTACTAATTACCTGTGCAATGGAACAGTGTCTACACAAAAAAAGCAAAAAAAAAAAAAAAATTATATATATATATATATATATATATATATATATATATATATATATATATATATATATATATATATATATATATATATATATATATATATAGAGATATGTACTGTATATATGTGTGTGTGTGTGTGTGTGTGTGTGTATCTATATATATATATATATATAGATATATCTATATATATATCTATATATATATATAGATCTATATCTATATATATATATAGATATATATATATCTATATATATATCACTTAGTGTCAGATTTGTCCGCCACAATGTCGCGGTCCCACTAAAAATTGCTGATCGCTGCCATTACTAGTAAAAACAATAAAAAAATAAAAAGTCCATAAAAATAACCCATAGTTTGCAAAGCTATAGCTTTTGCACAAACCAATCAATATACACTTATTGGGATTTTCTTAACAAAAATATGTACCAGAATACATATTGGCCTAAATTGATAAAGAAATTTGTTTCTTTTAAATTTTTTGTTCACGCGATCTGGGAGCACCGCTGGACACAGTGGTAGCCAATTAGTGGGGTCCGCTGATCGTTCGAAAGAAAGGCAGAACGGCTAAGCAAAAACACGGATCTCTCTCTTTTGATCCAGTGCATTCACTCTCCCCACAGTTAGAAAGCACACATAGGGAACACACTTGACCCCTTGATCACCCCTGATGTTAACCTCTTCCCTGCCAGTGTAATTTATACAGTGTCAGTGCATTTTTTTTAGCACTGATCACTGTATTGGTGTCACTGGTCCCCAAAAAGTGTCACTTAGTGTCAGATTAGTCCCGCTAAAATTTTCTGATCGCCATTACTAGTAAAAACAGTAAAAACAATAAAAAAATAAAATAAAATAAATAAAAAGTCCATAAAAATAACCCATAGTTTGTAGATGCTATAACTTTTGCACAAACCAATCAATATACGCTTATTAGGATTTTTTTTTTTTAACAAAAATATGTACCAGAATACATATTGGCCTAAATTGATGAAGAAATTAGATTTTTTACATTTTTTTATTGGATGTGTTTTAAAGCAGAAAGTACAAAATATTGTTTTTTTTCAAATTGTCAGGCTTTTTTTGTTTATAGCGCAAAATATAAAAATCACAGAGGTGATCAAATACCACCAAAAGAAAGCTCTATTTGTGGGGGAAAAAGGGCATCAATTGTCAGTTAAAGCAATGCAGTGCAAAAAATTGCCTGGTCAGGAAGGGGGTGGTTAAAGGTGTGAAAAAACAAGCAAGGTCCATCTTGTGCTTGTGTGATATCATCCGCACTCACCAGATTCCCATGACCCCACCGTTTTATAGCAAGAGGAGTCAAAAACGCTTTTTTTAAAAAATATATATTTTTTTGCTTTTTTTATGTGTGAACACTGTTGCATTGCACAGCTAATTAGTACTTGGGTTCACTAATTCATGACTATGTTTAGTTGATTAGTACATTTATGAAAATTCAGATATGTATGGAAGGTACAGTATATATCAAGCACTGTTTCGTATTTACTTTTTAAAATGCAAGTGCCTAACTATATCTATCCTTAAAAATCTTCCCTCCCCCCTCCTCCTACCTACCCTGCCTAATCTGTATAAAAAAAAGATCTGTGTACTTACCTATTTTTATTCCTCTTTGGTCCGGCCATGTGATCCTGCAACTCTGGCTTCCCAGTATCAGTGAGTGGTTGCTGCAGGGGAGAAGAGGGAGCGCCAACAACAGCTGGGCTATGGGAGTCAATGGGTTATGTCACAGCTCCTGGAATTTGGAGCCGTTGTTCAACACTCCCTAAGGCTCCATGCACACCTGAGCGATCTGCAGTGATCGTTTTTTTTTTAGTTTTTTTCTTGTTTTTTAGTTGAGCATTTTTGGAGCGGCACCATTCATTTGAATCGGCCTCCCTCCGCTGCAAAAACATTCCAAAAGAAGCTCATGTACCAAATTTTGGCACAGAGCCAGGAGCGTTTGCGGTCACGATTTTTGCCACGATTGTAGCGCGATTTGTTGCTCGGCAATCGTGGTACAATTGCGACACGTTTGAGGCGCCATTAAGAAATAATAGTATCGTAAACGCATTCCGTGTTTTGCCACAATTCTGGAATCACGGGCAGAATCGCAACGATTCCGCCCGCGATCCAGAACTCTTAGGTGTGAATGGCGCCTTACACAGAGCTGGAGCAGATTGAAAATAGATAGGTACTGTATACACATCCTTTTTCATACAGGTTAGGCAGGATAGAAAGGAGGAGGTGGGGAGAGAACATTTTTTAAAGTAGATATAAAGTAGTTAGGATTTTATTTCCATTTAGATGATTATTTACATTTAAAGAGCCCTTTGCACACTATGCATACTAAATAATTATTATACAGGCATTTGACATTTTTTGCCCATAAATGCTCCCCTGTGTTAACCTATGGGATTAATTTACTGAAACTATAGAGTGCAAAATCTGGTGCAGCTCTGCATGGTAGCCAATCAGCTTCTAAAATCATCTTGCTGGAGGCCATTTATGTACCTCATAAAGCCTGACTGGAATAATCCCAGGAGGTTGCTAGGACATTGCTAAGTGAGGCCTAATCGTTACTACTCACCTTATCCATCACAGGAGTGACCTCTCAGACCCTGGGCTCAGAGCGACTACAATGGGGAGGGAACAAGCATGCATACCTCCCAACCGTCCCGGATTCCACGGGAGAAATAAGTCCTGCGGATCTGGACTAAAATCCCGAAGCCCAGTGCCAGAACATGTTCAGCGTGAGTATCATCAGTGGGTGCAATGTGTGCTCTCATGTGATGTGTATATCCTGGGAGGCACACCGGGACTAAGGCAAATGACGTGCATGGGAAGGAGGGGCATTACATTTTTGCTTAAAAAAAAAAATCAAATACGTATAGAGGTTGGAAGGAGGGGTGGAGTGCAGGGAATGGTGGAAGAGGGTGAAGGTCAGCTTTAACCACTTCATATCTGAGCCAATTCTGACACTTCGCTCCTACATATAAAAATCTACTTTTTTTGCTAGAAAATTGCTTAGAACTTATTACTTACTACCCTATAGAATAAAATGATGGGTGTTGTAATTTTCTATAGACAAACAAGATATTTGGGGGGCACACCCTAAAAGATGCGTTAAAGATGGTGCAGCCATAAGACCATACAGTAGAAGAAAATATTACAGCGCACACGTGCAAAAAAGACATTTACCTCCAGCAAGGCTAGTTTAAAACACCTAGACATTTTCAAAAAAAACATTATCAAAAAATATGGGGATTTGGTCACACCATATTGCTATATGGTGCTAAGCCCACTTACTGCGACAAAGTACCCCATGATTAGTGGGTCCTACACTATCCATAGACTGGGAGATCCTGCTTCTCTGAACCATGGGAGCAATACACTCCTCTATATGGGAGAACTTGAGGTCTCCACCCATGACACAGGTGGAAACTAATGAGAGGTACTTGATGAGGGAGTGGGGTGCTCCTCACCCAAAAGGATTTGGTCAGAATCCATACAATAGACAAACAAGATATTTGGGGGGAACACCCTAAAATATGCATTAAAAATGGTGCAGCCATAAGACCATACAACAGAACAAAATATTACAGCGCACACATACAAAAAAGGCATTTACCTCCAGCAAGGCTAGTTTAAAACACCTAAACATTTTTGATAATGTTTAGGTGTTTTAAACTAGCCTTGCTGGAGATAAATGTCTTTTTTGCATGTGTGCGCTGTAATATTTTCTTCTTTTTGCAATTTTCTATGTCGCACAGTATTTGTGCAGCATTCCGTTGGCATGGACCATAGGGTGAGTACATGAATTGAAAACTGGCTGCAAGGGCGAGTTCAGAGGGTAGTGATAAATGGAGAGTACGTGGAATGGTCAGGGGTGGGTAGCGGGGTCCTACAGGGTTCTGTGCTGGGACCAATCCTATTTAATTTGTTCATTAACAACCTGGAGGATGGGATAAACAGTTCAATCTCTGTATTTGCAGACGATACTAAGCTAAGCAGAGCAATAACTTCTCTGCAGGATGTGGAAACCTTGCAAAAAGATCTGAACAAATTAATGGGGTGGGCGACTACATGGCAAATGAGGTTTAATGTAGAAAAATGTAAAATAATGCATTTGGATGGCAAAAATATGAATGCAATCTATACACTGGGGGGAGAACCTCTGGGGGAATCTAGGATGGAAAAGGATCTGGGGGTCCTAGTAGATGATAGGCTCAGCAATGGCATGCAATGCCAAGCTGCTGCTAACAAAGCAAACAGAATATTGGCATGCATTAAAAAGGGGATCAACTCCAGAGATAAAAACGATAATTCTCCCGCTCTACAAGACTCTGGTCCGGCCGCACCTGGAGTATGCTGTCCAGTTCTGGGCACCAGTCCTCAGGAAGGATGTACTGGAAATGGAGCGAGTACAGAGAAGGGCAACTAAGCTAATAAAGGGTCTGGAGGATCTTAGTTATGAGGAAAGGTTGCGAGCACTAAACTTATTCTCTCCGGAGAAGAGACGCTTGAGAAGGGATATGATTTCAATTTATAAATACCGCACTGGTGACACCACAATAGGGATAAAACTTTTTTGCGGAAGGGAGTTTAACAAGACACGTGGCCACTCATTAAAATTTGAAGAAAAGAGGTTTAACCTTAAACTACGTAGAGGGTTCTTTACTGTAAGAGCGGCAAGGATGTGGAATTCCCTTCCACAGGCGGTGGTCTCAGCGGGGAGCATCGATAGTTTAAAAAAACTATTAGATAAGCACCTGAAGGACCACAACATACAGGGATATACAATGTAATACTGACATATAATCACACACAGGTTGGTTGGACTTGATGTCTTTTTTCAACCTC
This sequence comes from Aquarana catesbeiana, assembly GCF_042186555.1. NCBI lineage: Eukaryota > Metazoa > Chordata > Amphibia > Anura > Ranidae > Aquarana > Aquarana catesbeiana. The sequence goes on from NC_133335.1 coordinate 193,499,233, forward strand.
ACCTACTATGTAACTATGTTTTTTTAAACGCAATTTTTTTGGGGGAAAAAAAAACACAATATTTACCCCAATTTTTTTGTATAATGGAAAGATGATGTTACGCTGAGTAAGTAGATACCTCACATGTCATGCCTTAAAATTGCGTCTGCCCGTGGAATGACGGCCAAATACGGTGCTTAAAATTTACCCAGGAGGTATAATTAAATGGTAAATAATACGGCACTATCCAAAATATATTAAGTAGATAAAATAGTTAATGAAATAAAGTTGAAAATAAATAATAATAAAGTGATCTAGTGAATGCTAGTGCACTGTGGAATATTGTGGACTTTTAGCACTGTGTGGACTTTCTTGCAGCGTGCTTGCTGCTTGTTTAACCCTTTATAGAGTGCAATTTTATTTTTGGACTGGTGCTAAAATTATTGCTCTCACTCTGACGTTCGCAACAATACCTCACATGTGTGGTGCAATCACCGTTTACATATGTGCGCAGGAGTAAAGTATGTGTTCCCATTTGCGCATAAGCATGGGGGGACGGGGGTGCTTTAAATTTTTTTATTATTATTATTTATTTTACACAAGACTTTTTTTGTAGATTAACTTTATTGCTATCCCAAGGGATGAACAACATGGGCCCTGACAGGTCCTCTTTATGGAGAAATCTGGGGTCTATTAGACGTGCAGCCGTTCAGAGACAGATCGATCTGATCGTCTCCTTTCCTGGCCACTAATGGCCAGGTAAACAAAGAGGCGAAACCAGAAGTGACAACATACTCGTCGCTCCTGGTTTCCGGGGTCACGGAGAGAGAGAGGAACAACGTCATTTGCTCTCTCTCTCTGTTCCGTGCAGCCATCGCCACCGGCCGCTTCGCTCCCGGGCTCCGCAATCGGACGGTAGAGCCCGGGAAAGGCGGTGGCGGAAGGGTGGTGGAACCCCCTTTCGCCACCCACAGAAATGATCAAGTGGCTATTAGCCACTCAAAACCCTTCTGCTAGAAACGGAATCACCGATTGAAAAATGACATACTGGGATGATGCCTGTAAGTGCAGGTATAACCGCTTCAACACGAGGACGTCCATGGATGTCCTACTGGCGGGAAGTAGTTGAATAACCTGAACAGTGATGGATCAACTACACTGCAGAGTGCATGAGCATCATGGGAAATGTAGTTCCAAAACATCTGGGGTGCCAAGGTTCGCCATCACTGGTCTAGAACTTCTTTCAGGGACATAACATAAAAATGCCAGACGCCTCCAATTAACAACTGTGTTCTGGATTGAAGTAGCTTAGTCGACAAGCGTTTTTAAAGCTCTCCTACCACGCACCACTGCATTGGTCACATCGTTTATTGGTGACAAGACATGTCTGTACACACAGGAGCAGTTGCATCACAGCAAAAACAATACCGCCGTTGCATTCTGTGGGCAGGAGTGCCACCAAACACAATCCGTTCAAGTGCAGCAACTGTGAACCAAATAGGCTCTTGTTTGCTGTATTCCCCTTCAAAATCCCCTTTGACTGTGGAAAAAAAAGGCATTTGACTGTTTCTGTGTTGCTCCACCTTGATCCACCACATATCGCTTTTCAGGGACTTCTGCAAGCCCCAAAACTAACCATGACATTGAAATGAGTTAAACTATAGCTGATTAATCAATGAATACGAAACATTAGAACACCAATACATGTATCATATGAGAACATTCCATTAGTGATCATGAGGCTACATGCTGTGGTATGTTTGTATGAGTCTACCAAATAAGGGTAATTAATAATATTAATTAATACAAGGTATAATATCAATCTCAGTCATAGTGCAAAAACAACTCTAAACTAGGATGAATGTGTTCCAATTCTACCAGTACTTTGCCATCTATCTTTCCTCCGCTGATGTACTTTGTACATATATCTTCCAAGGTGCTCTTATCTTATGTACCAAACTATTACATGGATAAGAATCTTAAAGCAGGACCCTAGCCCAAAAAAAAAAATATTAGCCCATTAACCACTTCAGCCCCGGAAGATTTTACCCCCTTCCTGATCAGAGCACTTTTTGCGATTCGGCACTGCGTCGCTTTAACTGACAATTGCGCGGTCATTCGACGTTACACCCAAATAAAATTGACGTCCTTTTTTTCCCACAAATAGAGCTTTCTTTTGGTGGTATTTAATCACCTCTGCAGTTTTTATTTTTTTTTGCTATAAACAAAAAAAAAGAGCGACAATTTTGAAAAAAAAGCAATATTTTGTACTTTTTGCTATAATAAATATCCCCCAAAAATATATAAAAAAACTACTTTTTTCCTCAGTTTAGGCTGATATGTATTCTTCTACATATTTTTGGTAAAAAGAAAATTGCAATAAGCGTATATTGATTGGTTTACGCAAAAGTTATAGTGTCTACAAAATAGGGAATAGTTTTATGGCATTTTTATTATTTTTTTTTTTTATTAGTAATGGCAGTGATCTGCGATTTTTATCGTGACTGCGACATTGTGGCGGACACATTGGACACTTTTGACACTATTTTGGGACCATTGTCATTTATACAGCGATCAGTGCTATAAAAACGCACTGATTACTGTGTAAATGACACTGGCAGGGAAGGGGTTAAACACTAAGGGCGATCAAGCGGTTAAGTGTGTCCTAGGGAGTGATTCTAACTGTGGGGGGGATGGGATACTATTCACATGACAGCGATCACTGCTCCCGATGACAGGGAGCAGTAGATCTCTGTCGTGTCACAAGGCAGAATGGGGAAATGCCTTGTTTACAAAGGCATCTCCCCGTTCTTCTGCTCCGTGACACGATCGCGGGCATCCGGCGGACATCGATGTTGTAATATGTTGGTAGATTTATGTGAGATTTTATGTTATTATCATATATATGTACACATACAGTACAAGATTGATATTGTTGTGGTAGAAGACAACTAACAACAATCCAGAAAAATAAGGAAAGCATAGAGATGGCTTCAATCTTAAGAGCCAGGGATGTCTGAGCAGTTTGGTTGTGAATCGATTCTGATTTGAACCGATCCAAGTGGGGATATAAAGTGTTTTGTATGTATGTATGTATGTATATATATATATATATATATATATATATATATATATATATATATATACATACCCCACTTTTAAGTACACAATGGGGATTATTTACTAAAGCTGGAAAATGCAAAATTTGTCTCACTTCTGCATAGAAACCAATGAGCTTCCAGGTTTTATTACCAAAGCTTAACTGAACAAGCTGGGGTTAGAAGCTGATTGGTTTCTATGCAGAAGTGAGCCTGATTTTGGACTTTCCAGCTTTAGTAAATAAGCCCCATTGCGTACTTAAAGCGGAGTTCCACACAAAAATGGAACTTCCGCTTTTCGGAACCCTCCCCCCCTCCGGTGTCACATTTGGCACCTTTCAGGGGGGAGGGGGGTGCAGATACCTGTCTACGACAGGTATTTGCACCCACTTCCGGCATAGACTCCCATGGGAGTCTATGCCTCTTCCCGTCCCGACTGCGCTGTCTGCTGGGAACACACAGCTCCCAGGAAAGAGCGGGGACCACTAGGGACGCGCAGCGCGACTCGCGCATGCGCAGTAGGGAACCGGGAAGTGAAGCCGCAACGCTTCACTTCCTGATTCCCTCACCTAGGATGGCGGCGGCAGCTGCCGAGAACCAAGCGGGTTCTCGGCGTCCCCTGCCGACATCGCTGGACCCTGGGACAGGTGAGTGGGCATGTATTAAAAGTCAGCAGCTGCAGTATTTGTAGCTGCTGGCTTTTAATATTTTTTTTTTTTTGGCGGTGTGGGTGAACCCCCGCTTTAAAAGTGGGGTATGCCTATATATCTATATATATAGATATATAGATATATCTATCTATATATCTATATATATATCTATATATGTGTGTATGTGTGTATTTCATATATGGTGTTATATGTAGGCATTCCAGGACAAGTCCATTCTACACATCAAAGGGGTGTTAAGGTGGTGCAGGCCACGTTGGTATCTGTTAATCTAATTACACATATCAAAGGGGACTTTTTGATCAAAGGGGAAGTGGCCAAACAAGATTTACTCCACATATCAAAGGGGACCGATAGTGACTCTGGGCTAACGGCTAGGGGTCATTGTCTGTCACTCTGAAAGACAGAAACAGATCAAAGACCTAATGGAAACGGCCAATCAAATTGCTCAGCCATTCAGTGTATAGGGAATATAACCTGGCGTTCAGTCTATTCACTCTCTGGGATTATGAAGGCACAGGTCTAGGAAACATTTGACTCTGAAGGCTAGTATTCATTGTCATATTTACTCTGTTGGATTTTGTCATCTGTTGCAAGACTTTGTTCTGTGTTGGAAATCAATAAAGTGCATCTCTCTAGAAGAATTGGCTTGCTGCGGAAAGATTAATTACATCATCATTATAATAACTACTAATTAATTATCTACCCACTATACTATATCACTACAATCCAGTCCGCGGCACCCGTGGTCACGGAGCATGCGGCGGGCGCGCGCGTGCCCACAATGCCGCAACTTAAAGGGGACGTACCTGTATGCCCTTTTGCCCACCCGTGCCATTCTGCCAACATATATCGGCGTGCGCCGGTCGGGAAGGGGTTAAAGATAAAATTGAAAAAGCACCTTTGGCTGCAAAATTACGTGAAATGTCCCCCTGCAGTAATTCTTTTCCACTACTAGATGTCCCCAGTCTTCTAGGTTGAAAGACAGCCAGCATCATTCAACCCACTTTCACCCCTCAGAGCCCAGAATGCCATGGACCTGCCCCTTGAGGAGGAGTCATCACGCCGCCTAGGCTTAGAATTTGACTGCACTGCATGATGTTGACACATCATTAAATGAAGGCTGTGCCATCGGATAAGAGACCCATGACATCTTCAGACTGGACAGAGGACCCTTGGAAGAGAGGCATGTAAAAATGTAGTCTTTAAAACATACATACTCACCTAGGTGGATATGGTATCGGTCTGATGATGCATCTGTCCCCTGTCGGCTCTACACTGAGAACTGAGTGATCAAAGACTGTTGATCGCTCAGTTTACGGTCTTTATGAAGACTGTCAGTCTCCGGGTCTCTGCTATGCCCCTCCAGCGCTCACTGGAGTGCCAGACTGTGGAGGGGTTGAGAGTGGCTGGCTCAGGCTCTCATTGCCATGCTGAGATACCGAGCAAGCTGTCACTCAAGCATCTAGGTGGATTTCAACAATAAAGTTGGGATTCCTCCAGAGCCTGGACTGGCTGAGTCATACCTCTCAACTTTTTTGAGATGGAAATGAGATCCACTACCAAAGCATACATAAGCATAAAGATCCCTGGTGCCCAACTTCTGGCTTAAGGGCCACATGTGTAATGGAATCTCTACTAGCTTCATAAGAACATGTTCCCACTTTCATATTCTTCTGTAGCATATCCCCAGTAAAAAATGTAGCTTGTGCAAACTCTCTGCCCCTCATTTCCTCTATTAGGCCTGCAGTTTCTGACAGTACTCTCAAGCATTAAATAAACTAATTATGTGCGGTTGATTTGGTGATATCAAGGGCTGCATTTGCTCATAAGTTGACAACCACTTCGTCCTTGACACTTATAGCGTTCTGTTAGAACGGTAGTAAACCAAAGTATTTAGGAAGAAAAAAATATCACCTGCAAGGCAATGGCATAATGTGCTAGTATGTGTCGCATACTAGCACATTATGAAATACTTACCTTAGAATGAAACCCTCCAGCTGTGCACTGTCACTGCTCACAGGGCTTCCATTTTCACCCGGCCTTCCTTCCGGGTTCGTGGGCTCAGGCAGCCTGAGTGGCCAAGCTGCGATGATGTCACTACCGCCTTAAGACTTTTAAACATTTGTGTTCTATTTTGAAATCTGTTGTACTGTAGGTGTTCAACAGTGGCGGCTGATGGAAACATTTTTTGGGGGTTGGCAAACAGTATGGCACCCCACCAACCCCCCCCCCCCCGTCGGTCTGTTGGTCAGTAGCACTTACCCCATCACAGGCGACATCCTCCTGCTCGGCGGCCTCCCACTCTCCTGCTATCCATCACCGGCGGCTTCCCCTGTTTGGCGGCCTCCCATTCTCCTGCTCTCCACAGCGGCGGCTTCCATTACCTCCCTCCTCCTCAGCAGCCAACCTGGAGTCTTCTCTTTTCGGCCTATCGGAAAACGCGTCTAACACCCGCTTCTGATTGGCCGAATTGAGGATCAGTGTTTCAGCAGTGAATAATCACATCCCATCACATCTGGGTGGGCTCCAGGTCACGTGCTCTGCGACCCGAGCCCACCCTATTTTGAAGCCTATTAGGACGCACGAAAAGGGGGTGGCCGCCACTGGCGCATGAATGGATCATGCCATGCATGAATCTATCCATTATGCATATAGGGGGGCGGCGTGAGAGAGGGGGCGGTGCCCGGGTGCCCCAAATGGACGGGCCGCCACTGGTCTTCAATTTTGTACAAGCTTGTTACAAGCTTCTTAAACTGTGCAAAGAGAACTCAAAAATGCAAAAGAAAGTACCCAACAGCAACCAATAAGATTTTAGATAATTGATCAATGAAATAAGCATTTTTTTTATGGCTGTTCTCTTATTGAACAAGTATTACTCAGATTGAAAGAAGATATGTCTATGAGGATCAGGGTTCCTAACCCCCTAACTAATCCAGGGAAGGCAAAAAATCCTAATAAAATGTGCTACAATTTACTTAAACAGAGACAAATTTCTTTGTACCTCTAATGGCTATAGTGACAAATGTTCAATTCACCAGTCATTGGCAGGTCAATGCTTGTGAGAAGATTCACCACATTTCTAAAGCCCATTAACAGGCAGATTGAACAACACGTTTTCCTGATGAAGTGTTTTTCCACTGCTTGTCAAACATCTGGATCTTCCATTCTAGTAAAAAGTTCGGATCGCAATAACATTGCTATAATTACTAATAGCCAATGGTACATATAGTGGCCTCAATTGCTTTTAAAATGTATTGCTCTCAAGTGGTGAATGGCTGATTTAATCTTTATTTTACTCGGAACTCTTATGGAAGACCTGCCCTGCTCCATCCCACTCGCTGGTTCATGCACACATAGTTACATAGTTAGTCAGGTTGAAAAAAGACACAAGTCCATCCAGTTCAACCTTAAAAACAATAAATAAATAAAATTAAAAATATTGTACAATCCAATATACCCAATTTTATACCCTCAGTTGATCCAGTTGACACATTCGCTGCACATTAGACATTCGACATTCAAAGTCCACAATTATCAGTCAAATTGCTCTCCTGCACATAAAGAAATTAGCAGCAACCAAGGTCAGACCAGACATGGCAATTATCTTCTTTAACCAATTATCTACCAGGCACTTTCACTCCTTCTTGCCCAGGCCATTTTTCAGCTTTCAGTGCTGTCACACTTTGAATGACAATTGCGCGGTCAAACAAACTGTGATCATGTGAAATTTTTATCATTTTCTTCACACAAATAGAGCTTTCTTTTGGTGGTATTTAATCACTGCTGGGATTTTAATTTTTTTCTTAAAAAAAAAAAAAAAGACAGAAAATGTTGAAAAAAAATGTTTTCTTAATTTCTGTCAGTAAATTTTGTAATTTTTCTCCTTCACTGATGTGCGCTGATGAGGCGGCACTGATGGGCACTAATAAGCTGCACTTATGGGCACTGATGAGGTGGCACTTATAGGCACTGATTAGGTGGCACTGATGAGGAGGCAATAATATTCTGCACTTATGGGCACTGATAGGTGGCACTGGTGGGCACTGATAGGTGGCACTGACGGGCCCTGATAGCCAGCACTGGTGGGCACTGATAGGCGGCATGGATAAGCGGCACTAATGGGCACTGATGGGCAACACTAATGGGCACTGGCCATTAATGGGTGGCATTGATGGGCTTTACTGATGGGCATTGATGGGCATCACTGATAGGCGGCACTGAAAGCCAGCACTGACTGGCATCACTAATGGGCACTGATTTCTGACTGTGGTGGGCACTGATTTTTGGCACTGGTGGGCACTGGTTGCTGGTACTGGTGGCGATCTAATGTAGTCAGGGCACTGATCATGAGTGCCCTGATTACATCTCTCACTGTCCCCTGCGAAGAAATGCCGCTGATCGGCTCTCCTTGCCACACACACTGTCAGTGTGAGGCGAGGAGAGCCGATTACCGGCACTTCCTTGTTTACATGTGACCGGCTGTGTTTGGACACAACCGATCACATGATTAGAGAGCCGCGTCAGTGGCACCTTACAGAGACCGGGGTCGCGCTGTGTCCTAGCAACAGGCGGCAGGAGCAGCCGTTCAGGTGCGCCGTCATATGACGTCCACCCAGAACGAGAGCCGCGCTGTCCCGCCGTCATTTGACGGTGGGCGGGCGGCAAGTGGTTAAAGCCCAACTTAAAGTGATTTTAAAGCTTATCTATTTATTTTTGTAATAATAAACCTGTTATACTTACGAGCTCTGTGCAATGGCTTTTCACAGAGCAACCCCAATCCTCCTCTTCTAGGGTCTTCGCAGGCTGTCATGTCTACTCCTCTTCAGTGAGTGCCCCATAGCAAGCAGCTTCCTATAGGGCACTCATGCGGGCTTGATGCTGAGTCATGCTGCCTGCATCCATAGACACAGACAGCTCACTCTTTTCAGAAGGATTTGATTGAGCCATTGGCTGCTGCTGCTGATTGTGATTGTAATGCAATATGCTGCGCACACCTATGGTGTGAGACCTCTGCAGGGAGACCACTGCTTCCACACAGAGAACAGTGGTTCTTTTGCGCAGAATGCTGGCACGGGACAGGCCTTACTATGCATAGGGGGTTATTTACTACAACTGGAGCACTCAGAATCTGGTACAGCTGTGTATGGTAGCCAATTAGCTTCAAACTTCAGCTTGTTGAATTAAACCTTGACAATAAAACATGGAAGCTGATTGGTTACTATGCAGAGCTGCACCAGATTTTGCATACTCACGTTTTAGTAAATCCCCCTCATAGTCTGTGGCTTCTTCCCAAAAAGAACAAACTATAAGACTTTTGTTGGATGCACCTGGCATGTATTTTTCTGATTTAAACTTGGCCTTTAATAAAGACGCTTTTATGCTTTTTTTTTTTTTTTTTTTTTTATGCTAGTAGCCCATTATATTTTGTTCCAACTTTTTTTTGTTAAACAATGGCTGTGAGTGTGCTAAAATGTGTTCCTATGGAAGCCTATTCCGCCTTTCCACAGCTCTTACATTAAAATGATTTCATATCGCAGCTCTTAAATCGCCTTTTATCAATCCGCTTTATGCATTTCCATACAAGGCAGAAGCTTTTTTAGTTTTAGCAAGTAATGATACAGCCACACACATGCACTTATATGTTGTGTTACATTGTGTATCACTCCTCCTCTTACATTGCAGATCCAATGCAGCCAGACGTTGCACAGATCAATGTCTCTCATTCATCAGTTGAAATACCATAATTGCATGATTTAATAATACATTTCTAAAAGCTTTGCCTCTTGTCAGGAAATGATTTTCATTTAACAAGCCATCAGTTCACTGAGTGTTTTTTATGCTTAATTGATGACTGACACATGCAGACTGAGCCCAAAATCTAATCATTTGCCTTCCCTTCTGTTTTAATAAATTGCTCATTGTAACAGCTTATATTTCTCCTGAGAGCAGAGCGCGGTCACGGCAAGGTTACTACGCGCCAAGGTTAGCGGGCGCCATGTGTAGGGATGTCAAAAGATCCGAAGAATGACAGGCATGTGAGCTATATGTGATTACTATTATTATAGAGTGGAGGTCATCAAACTGTTCAGTACGAGGGCCACACTGTACATTTTACAAATATTCGCACGCTGAAAAAAATTGTTTAAAATACATAAAAAAATATGTTTTTACTGACAATAAATAAAAAGGAATGCATATATAAAACAAACACAAGAGGTGTAGCAATTTATTAAAAAGAATAAAAGACAATAAAAATGCACTCACTAGTTAAAAGTTGATCAAGGCTTGACATAAATCCATAGAGGCCTCCATAGGATCACAGTGAGGCTGCATAGCTCAGCAGACAAGCAGCTGGCTGAAGCAGAGATCTTGGTGGAAGTACACCTGTCAGGCTTCAGGTTGGACCATAGGCTGCAGCAGCTGCTGGGTGTAGCAAGATGGCTATGGCTCCAATCGGCAATTTCTCACCTGGGTGATGGTGACAGGAAGTGGAGTGGGTGTGGCTACATGTTTCAGGACAACCGCCCCTTTATCAAACCGTAGGAAACTGCATTCACTTCACCTGGTGTTCCCTACCACTCTCCTGGCCCTCCCATGTGCCCTGTTAAATGACAGTTGGAGTCTAGTCAGTGCAATAGCTCATATATTTTCTTTGATTTTCATTTAAAAAAAAAAACTAAAGCACACTGGGAAAAAAAATGTATTACAAAAGAAAATGATTAGGATTTGTGCAAAGATGATAGTTACTCATAGGGATGATACAAGAAGCAGGGCTCGACACAAGCCACTTATAGGGTGAGGGCATGCGACACATGGCACACTGTCCTTGCCCGATTTGTTGCGGAAGACTCAGTCCGCTATGATTTGTTCACACGTATGCAAATATGATGCTACTTCTTCCCCCGTGATCATTTTACGACTTAGAAGTCAACGTGCAGAAACCCGATCAAGTTCAAGTTGCTGTGAGCCGGAAAAAATCTTGCAGTGAGCCAGATGTGCCCCATGGGCTATAGTTTGGAGACCCCTGTTATAGAGTATATTGGTTAGTTAGGACTGAGGTAATGTACCTCCTTCTGTAAATTATAAAGCTATCAGGATCTACATAGGAGTCAAGTGACCATGTTAAAGAATAAGACTGTAGGCCAAATGCACTTATAAAGGTCATTGGATTTCAAAATAAGTTCTAATGCCCTAATACATTGACAACTGATTATTTCCTACGGTACCACACACACACAAATATCTATGGTGGCATCCCTAAGGTGTTGACTTTAATTAGGGGAGGGTAGAAAACCCATTCCAATTTCCTTTGTTTGCCTCCATCCATATACAAGTCTATGGAAATGCAAAAACAGCTTGAAGCTGTTCAAATTCAAGCAGGTCAAGGGTACCTATCAATAAATTCTGAATGATCTCAAAAGCATGCTAAATATGACCATTGACTCAGTCAACTCATAGCCCAATCGTTCGCAAGGCTACCTAGGCAGCATCCTAGGGCCCAGTGGATGTCCAGGGGGCGCAGTTACAATTTGCATGCTTCTGCAGTAAACCAGAGAAATAACACTTTTGGTCAACGTTGTTCATCTTTCTATCACTGCCGATGCACTTGTGGGAAGTTGGTCCCGGATGTGGCAAGCCATGCCAGTAAAGGCAATGCATATGGGAAAGCTTCTCTGTTGCTACCTTGAGTAAGGTTTTAAAGTGACTCTGTCACTATAGAGTTACCTATACATATTGCACAGGCTGTAAAAGGCTCTGTACTTTCTTTTTTTGGCAGCCCATGTGTTAAAACGTCATCTTTTTTTCCACTCCCCAGCTGCTGCATATATTACACACTTTTGTGTGTGTAGAATACCTGCTCTCGGGGGACATGTCCAGGATGGCAGAGGGAGCAGATGTGTGAGATCTGAGCTCCCACAGATCGGCTTTTAAATCCTCTCTTCTGGGGTGCAGAGGCCCACAAAATGACCCTCCTGTGCCCCCCTATCTCCTGAGACACCCCTGGGGTATGCACAGGAGGAAACCTCAGCAAAAATCTCGGAAAAAGGCCGCGCCGCCGAGAACCACAGATAAGGCCGAAGCCGCGGCCTCACCTAAATCTCCTGCCCAGATGGAAAACCAGGCCGGCGGATCGAACGAACCGGAGCAGCTCCTGGACCTGGCGGTGGACTTCAAGGCTGTGATGCAGGCCATAACTTCCCTGACAGAAAAAGTGGACCACATACAGACCCACGTGAAGTTCATCAGGAAGGATTTTGATACCCTGAGAGGCCGCATGCATGAGGTAGAGCAGAGGGTCTCCCATAATGAAGATACGGTACGTGATCATGGGGCTGATTTACATGTGCTGAAAACCAAAGTTAAAGTGCTGGAGATCAGGGCAGAGGACGCCGAAAATCGCAACAGAAGAAACAACTTACGAGTTTTGGGCCTTCCAGAGGGGGCAGAGGGTACGGACCCCACTGCATTTGCTGAACGTTTATTGCAACAATTGCTTCCTTCGGCACGGTTTTGCCTCTTTACAAAATAGTAAAACACCAGGTCCAGCCGGCATTCCAGCCGAATTCTATAAAACATACGCTGAAGAAATACTCCCATCATTTAAGTTAATGCTCCAAAAAGCCATGTAAGGGAACTCCCTGCCCCTGATAATGGCTGAAGCGATTATTGTGGTCATTCTTAAACCTGGCAAGCCCCCTGATCAGTGCTCCTTGTATCGGCCAATTTCACTCCTTAACGTTGACGCCAAGCTACTGGCCAAAGTATTGGCTGGACGATTGAACACTCTGATCACGGCACTGGTCCATCCAGACCAGTCTGGATTTGTGCCAGGAAGGGGGACTGATATCAACATTAGACGTCTCCTTACACATCTTTCCAGGGCGGGCGGGGACGGTCCGGAGGTGGTAGCCTCTCTTGATGCTGAAAAAGCTTTTGACTCGGTCGAGTGGCGCTACCTCTGGGCTGTCCTGCGCAAATTTGGATTCGGCCCTCGCTTCATTAGCTGGGTACAGATGTTGTACCACAACCCCATGGCTCGCATACGTACAAATAACTCGCTGTTGTCGCCCTTCCCTCTATCTAGGGGTACCAGACAGGGCTGTCCGCTCTCCCCGGACTGTTTGCCCTGGCCATGGAACCCATGGCTGCCCGTATCAGATCCGCTCCCTCGGTACAGGGCATCCAGGTAGGGGTAGTAATGGACAGTTTGGCATGTTCTCAGGAATCAAGGTAAACTGGGGGAAATCAATCCTTATTTCATTAAACGCATCCAGTCAAAACCCACCGACAGGTACCCCCCTAAACTGGACACCTGGATTTAAATATTTAGGAGTAAGGGTTGGAGCTCCGCTATCTGCATATTTTGAGCTGAACCTCCAACCACTACTCAAAAACCTCTCGCAGAAATGTGCAGCCTGGAAAACTCTCCCCGGTGGGGAGGGTAAACTTAATTAAAATGATATACCTACCTAAATTTCTGTACTTTTTTCAGAATTCACCCTTGAATTCCCCCGCCTAATTTTTTGCCAAGATGAAAAGTATAATATCCTCCTTTATCTGGAATGGAAGGCCCCCAAGACTGGCCATTGCTACCCTCCAGCTACCCATCACTCAAGGGGGTCTATCTCTACCAGACTTCCAGGTCTACTTCTGGGCGGCTGTCCTGGTGACGGTTAGATGGTGGTTCTCCCAACCACGTGACAACCCAGAGGTGACCTTGGAGGCCACTATCATGGGTTCCTACTCCTCTCTCAACAACGTGGTGTTCAGAGGGATGAAATCCCACCCTGGCATTACGGAGCTGATGAGCACTACAATCGCAGTTTGGAACAGGGCTAGGACCCACTTTAACACCCCAGGGACATTCTCCCCACACATTCCCCTGTGGGGCAACCCTAGACTGCCGCACATGGAGTCGGTTCCAGACCCCCAAATCCGGGCAAGGAAGGGAATTGTTAAGCTAAAACACATCGTTGTGGGTGGTAAACTAAGAACCTTCTCTGACCTCAAGAATGCTTATTCACTACCGGAATGGATGCTGTTTAGATACTACCAGCTCCGACATGCTTATAGGAAACAGTTTCTATCTTTCCTTAAGTTAGAGTCAGACCCTGTGGAGGGACTACTTACCTCTAAGCTCATAGATAAGCCATTATCCTCTATATATTTCCATTTGTCCATACCCCCTACAAAGAAACTTGAGAAAACTCTGGACAAATGGAAAATAGACATCCCTGATTTGTCAGAGGTTGAATGGGAAACATGTGTATCCTCCTTTGTTATCAATGCGATTTCGGCTAGAGAACGATTTATGCAGGTCAAGTTCCTCCACAGAGCCTATTACACCCCAAAACATCTGACAATTATGACACCTAACACCCCGGTGGCCTGTTCCAGGTGTGGTCTGGAGTCTTTCTTCATATGGTGTGGTCTTGCCCCCATCTCGGGGACTATTGATCAGGTTACCTCCTTAGATGTGGGGGCTCACCCCAAAGCGATGCTGTTGAATATTTTCAATCCCAGTGTACAGGGCAATTATACCAAACTTTTTTTGAGTTATGCTACATTTTATGACTGGAAAGAGATATTCCTCCACTGGAAGGACACATCACCCCCTAGGATATCTTCATGGCGCCTAGCAATGAACTCTGTACTCCCATTATACAAACTCACATATGTTAATCGTAACTGCCCCAAAAAATTCGACAAGATATGGTCAGGATGGATAGATGCATGGGGTGCTGAGGCTGTGCACGATATCTGCGGTGATGCTGATGTACCAGCTCCATGATTATACACCACGGCTAAGATCTCTTAAATCAGCACCTGTTGTTTATGCTAAGTTAAGCTGATGAGGTACTTGTGGTTCCTCCCTTGTCCCCCCCCCTCATCTTTCATCTATCCTTTATTCCCCCCCCCCCCCCCTCGTTCCTTCCCACAAGACCTCCTTGGTTGATTCGCTTTAACCTGATGCCTCCACACCAATATTTTGCTGCAATATCATGTAATGCTCTCATACTTCTTTCTATTGTCTATGTGAACAAACCAATTACCTACCTTGTGACTACATATGTAATAATATTACTATATCTAACTGTGTCTATGCATCGCTTGTACTGTTAAATATCTTGAATAAACATTTTTTCTTGTGAAAAAAAAAAAGAATACCTGCTCTCCCGCTTCACACTGTGGTTCCTCCCATTGACTCCAACATCACAATTGAACATACCAGCTGGCAAAGGCAACCACAGCATGTGGCAGGGGTAACATATACTCACCTGAAGTGTCAAATACCTGCTGAGGCCAGGGAGCAGCATAGAATATTATTTCAGCACACGGACCACCAGAAAGATAAGTATAGAGCATGCTCTTTTATAGCAAGGGCATTGGGTGTAGGTGGCCCCACGGTGGCAGCGTCACTTGTATCCATCTCTACCCTCTTCCAAGATAAGCGGCTACATACCTCCTCTTGTCTCCTCTATTCACTGACTGCTAGCCTGGCAAAGGCAGTCTTCCAAATCTACAAAGCTATTGTGAGGGCTATTGTGTCATGCATGCACGTCCAACCACCCTGTAATGTCTTTAATGGCCTCACAGAAACTGACTGGTAATAACAGATACAAATTGTAATGAATGGACAAAGGTTTATAGCCATATAGTATACAGATGCAGAATGGGCTAGAGTAAATTCTAGGTAAAGTTAGTTGCAGCGAGTGCTCAACCCTCCCAAAAAATAAGGTATGCATACAAAGTGTAAGGGGTACAGGGATGCGCCAATGGGGCCCCGCGATGTAGGAGTGGAGGGCACACGTGGGGGTTGTGTGGCATCCTGGGCCCAGGGTTGAGCTTTAAAGTCCATCTTAAACTATCACTAGTACTATTACTATTACTAAGACTAGTTTGACAATACAGTACTGCGGCAAGACTTCACTGCAGCATGAACCTCACTGTCAACTGTTTCAGGAAGTGGAAACGTAGTGGCAAGATCAATAGGTAAACCATCTATGTTATGGGATGGACTGAGAAAAAACAAAGACTCCGTGTTTCCCCAAAAATAATACTAGGGCTTATTTTCAGGGGATGTCTTATTTATTTATGGTATGTACAAAAAAGTTCCTCCCCCTGTCAGCTTAGGAGTCAGCATTGTGAAATTCTGTAATCCCAAAAACAAACCTTAGTTAAAGCGGTGTTCCGGCCGCAATTTTTTTTAAAGTCAGCAGCTACAAACACTGTAGCTGCTGACTTTTAATAAGGACACTTACTGTACCTGTCCAGCAAGCCCGCGATGTCGGCCCCCCGAGGCCGATCCATCCATCGGATCGGCTGCCGGCACCTCCATCTTAACGAAGGGAAACAGGCAGTGGAGCCTTGCGGCTTCACTGCCCGTTTCCTACTGCACATGCGCAAGTCGCGCAGCGCTTTGTAAATGGCCCCGTTGTTTTCTGGGACACACACATGTCCCAGAAGGCAACGGGGCCGCTCGCCGAAGAGGAGGAAGCGCCGCGTAATAGGAAGAGGCAGATTAGGAAGACTGCCTAGCAACAGGGGTTTCAGGTAAGTTAAAAAAAAAATTTTTTTCAAATGTTTTTTTTTTATTTTTTAAAGATTATTAATGCAATTTTTTATTTTAGGGTGGCCCTCCGCTTTAAAGACCTTGTAAAATCATATAATCCATTCTTTAAAAAAATTATATAATGTGCAGTGTGTCTCCGTGTGTAACTTTACTGTGGAAATTACCTTATTTACAGCGCCGATGGGCGCTCATGTGACCCGCTGGTGCTCTTCTTCCATGCTCGGAACACTGCAGAGGGAGGGGCCGAGATCCCCGCCGATGTCAGCCCCGCTCCGAGCACTGCAGATGGAGGGGCCTCTGACATCAGCCGGGAGGAGAAGAGAAGAGCTCCAGCGGGTCACGTGAGTGCCCAGCGCCCACGTGGGCGCTGTAAATAAGGTATTTTCCACACTAAAGTTACACAAGGAGATACACTGCACATTATATAATCTTTTTACAAAATGGATTACATGATTTTACAAGGACTTTAACTAGGTCTTATTTTCGGGTAGGGTTTATATTGCAGCCATCCCAGAAACTCACGCTAGGTCTTATTTTCGGGGTAGGGCTTATTTTCAGGGAAACAGGGTATTGTACCTTGGTACTTGGAAATTTTGGATATTTGTTATGTGATCACAATGATGTCATACTTTTTCAATAAACTTTGTTGAACAAAAAAACAAGAAACTCTTGAGTTAATGCTACTGAAGACTGCATCGTAAAATTCATTTTTTTCATATAGTTGCACTTTAACCTCCCTGGCGGTATTCCCGAGTCTGGCTCGGGGTGGATTTTTCATACCAAAAGCGGTATCCCCGAGCCAGACTCGGGATTGCATCGCAGGATCCAGGAAGAGTTTACTTACCTTGTCTCCTGGATCCTGCGATGTCTCCCCGCTGTGATCGGCGAGCCGCTGTGTCTCGCTCGATTCACAGTGCCGAGCTCCGTTCCCTGCGAGCGTTGCAACGCACGGGGACGGAGTTCGGCGGTAAATTCAAAAGTGAAACACACAGTACAGATACAGTATACTGTAATCTTACAGATTACAGTACTGTATCAAATAACTACACATCCCCTTTGTCCCTAGTGGTCTGCCCAGTGTCCTGCATGCAGTTTTATATATATAAAACTGTTCTTTCTGCCAGGAAACTGGAGATTGTCCATAGCAACAAAAACTGTCTCTTTACATCAAAAGTGGTTTTAGACCAGCTAGAAAAAAGCGATAATAAATTATAATCACTTGCAGAATTGAGCGATAGTGATTTGTGAGGAGATCCGTCATCAAACACTAAAAGTAACGAAAGCGACAATTCTGCAACTAAGCAAATTTCAGTGTTTTTGATTTGATTACATTATTATATAATTTTTATTACTATTATATTATTATTTGTTATAATTATTTATAGTTATTTATTATATTATAATTTTTTATTTCGTTTTTCAAACTTTATCATACCCGGGATGTCTACTAGACTCTTGTTTGGACAGATTTAAGTGAACTATTCCTAAGAATTACAGGCCTACAATATAAAACGGCAAATTTCTGTGCAAAATAATGGTACCGCTTTCAGCACCTAAAATCTGAAATAATCATACCGCCAGGGAGGTTAAATTATGCATACCATATAGAGGCATTTGAAGTATAAATAGCAGGTATAAGCATTGGCATCCTAACCCTTTTCTTCCCAGCCCCAGTATTCCTTAAATAGTGTTTCTTCATCTGAAGGGCTGAAAGGATCAGCTAATCATGCGACCACTGTGATTGGCTATCACAGTGGTCACATGACCGGGAGCCAGTCCCGCTGACTCCCAATGATTAGTATGGACTGAGAGCAATCATTGACTGCTCACTCAGAGTGCTGGGTGCACACAATGAGCACACTCACTGCACAGAAATCTTTGCCGCCCATAGTGGTGTGTGGGCTTTAATGCCCAACCTCTATGCCGGCACATGTTTGCATTATGTAGTAGCAAGAGGTTAAAAGGTAATTATTATTTAACTTCTGAATATATGTACATGTTTATGTTACATGGCCATTTTATATTAAAAAAAAACTGAGTTTAATAGAGCTTGAATGAAGAATAAATGACAGCAGACACGTCTTCCTAAAACTATGTCATGCCGTAATCCAGTCCCTTTTATGTATTTATATATTCATCCATCACTGTAACAGAACTAGATCTTGGAGAGATGTCACTTCCAGTATACTGCATGTTACATGCATGGCTGCTTTCTTTGTTTACCAAGAGATAACTGTAAATTGAAATAAACATGTCATACTCTTCAGGCTTTTACAAGGCAATTAGTGAGATGTTTTAGAAGATTGAATTATCTTGCATCACTACACATGCACCATATACTGCAGGGCTGGACAAATCCCAAGCGACAATTAAAAATGGTACCTACAAATTACCAATTCAGCCTGTTAAAGGGCTAGATAACCTATATTACAAATGTCTTTGTTTAAAGACCTAAATGTAACAGTTGCAGATAATGATACAGCTCCATACTTCCCAAATTTCCAATTTTCAGTGGGATGGTCAGGCTTTCCCAAAATGGGCATGGTTTGTTTAGGTGTCTGGGAGGACTGAGTGTCCTGCTCCTCTTGGCCAAGGCAGGGGAGGCAGTAAGCGCTGGTTGGTCCTTGGTAGTAAATGGCTACCCATACTAGTAATTAAAGAGTATCTAAACACAAAAACAAACATTCTATGTACAGCAGCTTACCAGTTCCAGGCTTTTTTCCTTTATTTTCACCTGGTGATCCTACCAATAACATGCCTTCTGTCCTAGGGTGACAAGTCACTCACATTGTACATCTATGGAGGAGCAGTAATGTCAGCCTTGGCCCCTGATATGGACTACAGGTTGACATACTAACACCTGTACACTCAGCCTGCATCAGTAGACTAAATCAGCTATTCTTAACCAGGGACCATATAACCCTAGGGTTCCCTCAGAGGTTGCTAGTGGTTCCTTGAGCCATGGCACTGACTGACCTCCTATCTGATGGCGACTGTACAGTTCCGGGTGTAATGTCAGATAGGAGATCAACCAACCATTCTCAGCCAGGGTTCCTCCAGAGGTTGCTTGGGGTATTTTGAGCTGTGGCTGACTGACCTCCTATCGGATGGTGCCTGCACAGTTTGAGGTCTTATGTCAGATAGGAGGTCAACCAACCATTCTCATCCAGTGTTCCTCCAGAGATTGCTAGAGGTTCCTTGAGCTGTGGCGCTGACTAATCTCCTATCTGATGGTGCCTACACAGTTCCGGGTCTAATGTCAGATAGGAGGTCAAACAGCCATTTTCAGCCAAGGTTCCTACAGAGGTTGAGCTGTGTCTGATTGATCTTCTATCTGAAGGTGCATGCACAGTTCTGGGTCTAACGTGTTTCGGCAGAGGCAGAAACATGCTACCAATGATCTTGTTATCAATGTAAGGGGTGTTTTCCCAGTGACCCAAGATTAATTTATTTTAGCAGGGGTTCTTTGAGCCCTGAAAATAATTGTAAGGGTTTCTCTAGAGTAAAAATGTTGAGAAAGGCTGGACTAATCCATGAGGGTCCCATGTAATCACATAAGGTTGCGGAAGTATGAACGTCTCATCGCTAAGAGAAAAACCTGCAAGGAGAAGTGCCATGTGGATTTTAAGAAACTGAAGCGTTAGTATTAAACTGTCATTTTAACAGTATTAAACTTCTGGAAAGAAGCGTTGGCCTAAGGTTTAGTTATACTTGCACTGTCATGGAAGATATGACCATTACATTTTCTGAAAAACTGAAATATGTTCTATGCACTATTGCTAAGGTTTGTCCAGCTCTATATAAAATTCTGTTGCTCCCTCAGTGCCAACCTTCTTTATCAAGTCAAGAGTTGTTCATAAACCCTCTCTTCTCTTTTGCTAGAGCTCAATTAGGCAAATTGAGATTTAGTTTAGGTAAGCCTGGAAACAGGTTTAATGCAAAGTGGACCTAGCATCTGATGTATTGTTTGCATGTTAAATGTAGCATGCTGTTTCCTTGCTTTCACCCTTTCTTAGGAGAGGAGGAACCTTGCTCCCTGCTCTCCGTCTGCTTTTCTTCCCTCTCTATTGTTCTCCCATTTTATTTCATAAGCTTCCAATTTCTTCTGGGGTTTTATTAGAGGCCAGGACTAGGTTTCTCTGCGGGCACTTGCTGAGATAAACCTACAAAAGCCTTATTTACCATATTGGGGTTGTTCCTTTATGTTTTTCCTCATGGGTATTTACAGCGAGGGCTATTATGTAGGTTTGGTTTTGGAAGCTCTGTTCCACTGTGCGTCAAGTTGTCTAATTTTGTTTAATGCTTGTATTGTTACAAAAAAAAAAAAAATAACAAAAAAAAATGTAGCCTGCTAAGTAATTTGTAAAATTAACACATCCAGGTTTTTTATTACCAATCACAGAGATCACAGTACTTTCCCTGACAATTCTTATATCTGCTTGTCTCATCAGAAGAATGGAGACATATTGGTTAAAGCATCATCCAAGGTCAGCATCTACTCTCTGGTCCTTTGGTCTTGTCATTTGGGATGCTGGCATCGAGATGACACATTCATATAGAATCTGGTACCTGTGCAGTTGGTGGCTGTGTTCACAATTGTCCCTGCTTCAGCCCTTCACTTTGACTTACTATTGAATTACTATGTTGTGTCTGATCACTGGGAGAGAGAAGAGTGAGAAAATACTTCCTCCTTCCGCAAGCCTATGCAAATCATTGATTGGAGCTCAAGGGCAGCTTTATAGTGAGAAGAGGTGGAGCTTCCTTCTGAAAACAAACTGACTGCTATGTGGGAAGATCTGCCTCCCCGACCTCGGTTCCCCTTAGTCCTAGGGATGTTACCAAAAGTTACTGTTGCAAGAGAGGCCAGTAATTTGACTTTAAGCTCCATGTAGGCTTCGTGAAAATTTAAAAGCAAAGAGCCAATCATGCAAGCAGGAAGTAGCAACAGCAGCAGACTGAAACAGAAAGATAATTTTAATTATAATAAATTGGTAACTAAGAGTAATATGCTATATGATTATCTTATATCTGGTGCATATTGACTTTACTTCCTCATTTCTAAATGTCCTACTTTTTCATCTTCATCTTTTTTGTCTCCAGCCTCAGGGGAGAAGATGTCCCTGAAAGCCGCAACCAGCAACATTACCAACAAAAACGATCCCAAGTCCTTGAATTCACGAGTCTTTATCGGCAACCTGAACACAGCAGTGGTGAAGAAGAGTGATGTGGAATCCATCTTCTCAAAATACGGCCGGGTGGTGGGATGCTCAGTGCACAAAGGATATGCTTTTGTACAGTATCTGAATGAGAGGCATGCAAGGGGAGCTGTTCTTGGGGAAAATGGACGAATATTGGCTGGACAGACATTGGGTAAGTAGAAAGCTACTCCAAAACAAACCAAAGCAATACATTCTAATACAAGTTGAATTAGGCCCTCTAAGCCAAAGGTTTGTGGAGGCAGGATCATTGAAGTGCTGACTGGCCTGCCCATAAATTGTATCCTAATTTATAATGAGCATCTCTCCAGCTATAATTAGCCTTTACAACAAGTATTAGTACAAAGTACCACCATTGCAAAATTTTAATTGACTGCTGCACAATAAAAGCTTGTTACAAACTAGTAGAATTTAATTTTCATTTTTCATTTTAAGAAAATTCTTTTGATCGTCAGTGGGGTTAAACTGATGTCTGTTTTTGACCACAGTGATGAGAAAAATTGAAGTAGCAGGATTTTTCTTGAAAAAACAAATTGCTAACAGTGTATGTGTTGTTCTTTTGGTAAAGTCTATTCATTCCAAAATCAAAGGTTAAAAGCAAACAGAATTTTGAACTACTTTCGAATTACATTCTTCAAGCCATCAAATGTACTGAGAATTTTTGTACAAATTTTCATTTGAAAATCTAATAGCGTATAATCAGCTTTAAACATCTAATTTCAAAGTCCTACTTAAACAATGAGAAAACAATTTTGTGTTTCTCTGCTGTAGATGAGACAGGTGCTAAAAGGTCAAAGACTTAAAGGAGTTGTAAAGTCAGAAGGTTTTTTCTCTTAATGCATTGTTTGCATTAAGATAAAAAGCCTTCTGTGTGCAGCAGTCTCCCTCAGCCCCCTAATACTTACCTAAGCCCCATTTCTGTCCAGCGATGTCCACAAGTGTCTTAGTTCCTGATTGGCTGAGACACAGCAGCGACGCCATTGGCTCCCGCTGCTGTCAATCAAAGTCAGTTAGCTGTTCGGGAGAGAGATAGGGGGCGGGGCCATATGGCAGCTTCGTGTCTAAATGGATACACGGAGCTGCAGCTCAGCTTGGGTGCCCCCATAGCAAGTTGCTTGCTGTGGGGGCACTCAACAGGAGGGAGGGGCCAGAAGCACAGAAGAGGGAGCTGAGAAGAGGAGGATCTCAGCTAACATGTTTGTTATTGTAATAGAAAAAAAAACTAGACTTTACAGTCACTTTAAGCCTGGTATACACAATGAGAATATCGGATTAATAAGCATTGTTTTTTTTGGCTTTTTTGCATGCTAGTCTCATATTATAAATGAATAGGTTACTGTACTAGAGTTCAGAAAATTCTCATAAGACAGAATACAACTTCCGTCAATGATGTAATGTATTGTATTGTAATGTATTCTTTTGTTTCTGAGCATGCACAGCCTTGGTCACTCAATTTTTTATGGACGAATAGTGTACCGATTACATGAAAATAATTTGTTCTGTTATTGTATGAAGAAAAATGTTGTGCTCGTCCTTTTAGATAATCTTGCATGAACTGTTGAGATCGGCACTCGAAAGCTGTGTGCTAACAATCAGATTATCGAACGTTCGCTCCAAAAGCGTTTTTTTTTTTCCTTACAATTTTCTCATCGTGTGTACTAGGCATTATGTAGAAAGCTAGATTGTCAGGTTCTAACAGTCTTTCATAACACGAAAGACTCCTGCACTGCAGGCTGAAAAACCTATCCAATCAATAGAGGTAGGTCATAATCATTGAGTATTATGTAATTTCAGATTGCTGACTTTTCTAATTTGAAGATAGTTTTCACCATATTAATCATGTCATTGAGGAGGCTTTTGATGACCCTCATTCATAGCATTGGCCATTGGTCATTTCCCCTGGCAACTCTTATTACGGAGAAACGATGACATCATTCTGCATGCCGGCGGTGTTTGTTACATATCCTTTACATCAGAAAGTCACTGTAGCTGCATTTTAATGGTTTTAATAAATAGATTGCCAATTCCTCTGTATGGTAATCCTTCCATCGAGTGAGTGTACTTAGGATCAAAGCGTTGGCTGTTCCTGGAGACAGAGTTTCAGTGGCTGCAGAGCAGCAACGCATTTGGTGATCTCGCTGTGAGATCTTATGTTCTGGTAACCCTTTGTGGTGGAGCTGTTCTGTTACACATTTTTCCTCCCCTTTCCGGGTGGTGTCATTCACTTGGAAATTGTGTACAGAAGTTGATTGGCGTGGTGGATTACATATACTTATTCAATTTGGACACTTCCTTTTTTCATATGGTTTCTGATATGAACTATATTCACTCATGGATTTATATTTATTAAGCACTTTATTTATGAAAGTATACCAATGAATTAATTATTATTTTATATATTTATGGATTGTTAAATGTGTTCATAGGTTTTTCATTCAAAGGGACAGTGTACCTTTATATTGTGTTTCTTTTTCATGTATGTCACATCTGATGCCCAGATAGGTGGAAGGGTGCTGCAGTTCTAATTTCACATATTTCTAGTTCACTTAGCACAGGGATATATCATTTGGGGTTTTCTATATTGGTCATTTGAAGCCTTGCTACAAAGCAAACAGAGAACCCAAGTTGCTACACTGGCTGCAGCTGCAACCCATGGTGGTTCTTCAAGGGTGCTTAAGTAGTTAAAGTAGATGAGGGTACAAAAGTCACATGGCTTATTGCCACAATATGCAGACATGGAAAGTGAAGGATTATGGGGGGGAAAAAAACAGTTTGGGCCCTGTTTTAAGATTGTTTGTTGCTCCACTTATATACTGTACATGTATATTTCCATGTAGTCATTGGCCAAAGTCTTTCCCTATCAGGAAATCACATGGCCCCTAAAGCATGTTGTGACTGCAACCATATCTGCTCATTTTGTCTTTCTCAAGTGCTTCACAACAATGTTCATGCCAGTCCCCCAGTTATTATTAGTTGGCCCAGTACTGTCCGTAGCCCTTAAGAAGATTCTTGTTGTAGATTCTAGTCCCCTGTACAAATAAGCCCAGTGCTCACCTCGGAATAGAGGACCCCTTTCTATACTAATTATGCAGCCTCATGAGTTTTCTTATACTGTTCCCCCGTGTTCTTTTGGGCCCCAAATGGCACAGGTTGCACAGACAGCATGTTTTGGTGGGCTCCAATAAACCCAACCCTGAACCTGATAACTTCAATTTTTCATCTGTTATACTATTGATTCCTTCAGTCCTAGTGATGAAACGGAACAGTTTAGCACAGCTTAGCATAATTGTAGTGATGGATTGCAGTGTCATGCTTTTACCCATGATAATGTTTGGTCTTTATCTAAAAGCTCACTGCAGACAGCATTAACGTGCAGCACCTTCCTAAGCAAGGAAACAAATGCACTACATCTATAAAATGTACGTAATTTAAGGAATATATTGTAGGATGAACTAGAGTAGCCAAAGTGAGCTGGAATAAATTCTATGGAAATATGAAATAACTGTGCGCTTTTCTCAGCTTCTAAAGCGGTCAGTGTGGCTTTAGGATATGTTTGTTTCTCGAACACCACATCATTTTGTGGAAATATTTTTGACTGAATTTTACCTTTTGTGGGATGATGTTACTCTAAGTACACTTGCTAAATGCATGCATTTAGCAAGCAGCAACTATTATCGGATTTTGCTTGGTTGAAGCATTGCAATTATGGGTTACTACAATGGTTACCCCTATTGTATGCATAAGTCAAATACACATTATAGCATTTACAGTGGGGGAAATACTTATATACAGTAATCCCCTGCAGATTTTGTAAGTTTCCCACTTACAAAGGGTCTATAATTTTTATCATAGGTGTATTTTAAATGATAGAGACAGAATATCAACCAAAAATCCAGAAAAAACACATGATACAAATGTTATAAATTGAGTTGCAGTTCAGTGAGTAAAATAAGTATTTGATCCCCAAGCAAAATGACTTAGTACTTGGTGATGAAACTCTTGTTGGCAAGCACAGAGGAAAGCTGTTTCTTGTAGTTAGTGACCAGATTTATGCACATTCTTTACAGATCTTCTCTAAATCCTTAAGGTTTCTTGGCTGTCGCTTGGCAACTGGAAGTTTCAGCTCCCTCCATACATTTTCTATAGGATTAAGGTCTAGAGACTGGCTAGGCCACTCCATGACCTTAATGTGCTTCTTCTTGAGCCACTCCTTTGTTGCCTTGGTGGTATGTTTTGGGTCATGCTGAAAGACCCATTCATGACCCATGTTCAGTGTTCTGGCTGAGGGAAGAGGGTTCTCATCCAAGATTTTACAATACATGGCCCCGTCCATTGGCCTCTCAATGTGGCAAAGTCAGTTATGTACCTTTAGCAGAGAAACAGCCCCAAAGCATAATGTTTCCACCTATGTGCTTGACTGTAGGGATGGTGTTGTTAGGGTCATAGTCAGCATTTTTCATCCTTCAAACACAGTAAATCTCCCTCCTCAAGAAGGCACATGCACAGTCATGTCAATGAACATCTAAATGATTCAGAGGAGGATTGGGAGATGGTGCTGTGGTCAGATGAGACCAAAATTAAGCTCTTTGGCAATAACTCAACTCGCCATGTTTGGAAGAAGAAAAATGCTGACTATGACCCTAAGAACACCATCCCTAAAGTCAAGCACGGAGGTGGAAACATTATGCTTTGGGGCTGTTTCTCTGCTAAAGGTACAGAAGCACATTAAGGTCATGGAGTGGCTTAAGGTCTCCAGACCTTAATCCTATAGAAAATTTATGGAGGGAGTTGAAACTTCAAGTTGCCAAGAAACAGCCAAGAAACCTTAAGAAGATCTGTAAAGAAGAGTGGACCAAAATCCCTCCTGAGATGTGCGCAAGCCTGGTCACCAATTACAAGAAATCTCCTACCTCCTGCTTGCCAATAAGGGTTTCTTCACCAAGTACTACAGTGCATGGAAAAAGTATTCCTACCTCCTGAAATTTTCCACATTTTGTCATGTTAAAACCAAAAATGTAAATGTATTTTATTGGGATTTTATGTGATAGATCAAATGATAAATGGTTTTCAATTTTTTTACAAATAAATATGTGAAAAATGTGGCTTGCATTTGTTTTCAGCCCTCTTTACTCTGATAACCCTAAAATCTAGTGGAACCAATTGCCTTCAAGAGTCACCTAATTAGTAAATAGAGTCCACATCTGTGTAATTGAATATCAGTATAAATATAGCTGTTCTGTGAAGCCCTCAGAGGTTTGTTAGAGAACCTTAGTGAACAATCATCATGAAGGCCAAGAAACACACCAGACAGGTCAGGGATAAAGTTGTGGAGAAGTTTAAAGTAGGGTTAGATTATAAATTAATATCCCAAACTTTGAACATTTCATGGAGCTCTGTTCAATCCATCATCCAAATATGGAAAGAGTATGGCACAACTGCAAACCTACCAAGACATGGCCGTCCACCTAAACTGATATGCCCGGCAAGGAGAGCATTAATCAGAGAAGCAGCCAAGAGGCCCATGGTAACTCTGGAGGAGCTGCGGAGATCCACAGCTCAGGTGGGAGAATCTGTTAACAGGACAACTGTTATGCCCCGTACACACGGTCGGACTTTGTTCGGACATTCCGACAACAAAATCCTAGGATCTTTTTCCGACGGATGTTGGCTCAAACTTGTCTTGCATACACACGGTCACACAAAGTTGTCGGAAAATCCGATCGTTTTAAACGCGGTGACGTAAAACATGTACGTCGGGACTATAAACGGGGCAGTGGCCAATAGCTTTCATCTCTTTATTTATTCTGAGTATGCGTGGCACTTTGTCCGTCGGATTTGTGTACACACGATCGGAATTTCCGACAACGGATTTTGTTGTCGGAAAATTTTATCTCCTGCTCTCCAACTTTGTGTGTCGGAAAATCCGATGGAAAATGTCCGATGGAGCCCACACACGGTCGGAATTTCCGACAACACGCTCCGATCGGACATTTTCCATCAGAAAATCCGACCGTGTGTACGGGGCATTAGTTGTGCACTCTGCAAATCTGGCCTTTATGGAAGGGTGGCAAGAAGAAAGCCATTGTTGAAAGAAATCCATAAAAAGTCCTAACTACAGTTTGCGAAAAGCCATGTGGGGGACACAGCAAACATATGGAAGAAGGTGCTCTGGTTAAATAAGACCAAATTAAACATTTTTGCCTAAAAGCAAAGCGCTATGTGTGGCAGAAAACTAACACTGCACATCACCCTGAACACACCATCCCCACCGTGAAACATGATGATGGCAGCATCATGTTGTGGGGATGCTTTTCTTCTGCAGGGACAGGGAAGCTGGTCAGAGTTGATAGGAAGATGGATGGAGCCAAATACAGGGCAATCTTAGAAGAAAACCTGTTCGAGTCTGCAAAAGACTTGAGACTGGGACGGAGGTTCACCTTCCAGCAGGACAACAATCCTAAACATACAGCCAGAGCTACAACGGAATGGTTTACATCAAAGCATATCCATGTGTTAGAATGGCTCGGTCAAAGTCCAGACCTAAATCCAATTGAGAATCTGTGGCGAGACTTGAAAATTGCTATTTACAGATGCTCTCCATTCAAGCTGACAGAGATTGAGCTCTTTTGCAAAGAAGAATGTACAAAAATTTCAC
The DNA here is from genome assembly GCF_042186555.1 of Aquarana catesbeiana. NCBI lineage: Eukaryota > Metazoa > Chordata > Amphibia > Anura > Ranidae > Aquarana > Aquarana catesbeiana. Next base: position 193,527,426 of record NC_133335.1, read on the forward strand.
TCTCTAGATGTGCAAAGCTGGTAGAGACATCCCCAAAAACACTTGCACCTGGAATTGCAGTGAAAGGTGGTTCTATAAAGTATTGACTCAGGGGGCCTGAATACCAATACACACCACACTTTTCAGATACTTATTTGTAAAAAATGTTGAAACCCATTCATCATTTTCCTTCCACTTCACAATTATGTGCCACTTTGTGTTGGTCTGTCACATAAAATCCCAATAAAATACATTATTGTTTTTTTGTTGTAACTTGACAAAATGTGGAAAATGTCAAGGGGTATGAATACCTTTTCAAGGCACTATAAGTCATGATTTGCTTGGGGATTAAATACTTATTTTACTCACTGAACTGCAACTTAATTTATAGCATTTGTTTTATGTGTTTTTTCTGGATTTTTGGTTGATATTCTGTCTCTATCATTTAAAATACACCTATGATGAGAGGCATTGCTAGGTCTACAAAAGATCTGGGGCTAGAGCCCATAGCAGCGTTGTAAAGAAAGTCATACGCTTGGGCGGGCATACACAGGTATATAATATATGTGTGTGTCTGTGTATATATATCCCCAGAGAGCCCCCCCCTTACATCAGGGTCCCCAGAGAGTCCCCCACTTACATCAGGGTTCCCAGAGAGCCCCCCTTACAATAGGGTCTCCAGAGAGCCTCCCCCTTAAATCAGGGTCCCCAGAGAGCCTCCCCCTTAAATCAGGGTCCCCAGAGAGCCTCCCCTTAAATCAGGGTCCCCAGAGAGCCCCCCACTTACATCAGGGTCCCCAGAGAGCCTCCCCTTCCTCTTGGGTACCCCTACAGAGACTCTGGGCTATGGGCCCCAGATTCGGGGCTATAGCCCCAAAAGCCACCCCCTAGCGACGCCACTGCCTATGATGAAAATGATAGACCCTTCATTTCTTTGTTAGTGGGCAAACTTACAACATCTGCAGGGATCAAATAATTATTTTCCTCACTGTATCTGGTAGTGTATTCATCCCAAAAAAAATGTCCTATTATTTTCATTCATTACAGTAGTCTGATAAGCACTGTACCCATAGCCACAGTGAATTGTTTTACATATAAAGCATTTGCCAACCACAACTTGCATATCAGAAAAAAATAACCTGATCACCAGTCTCTACATACCCTTATAGTTCATTGCCCTATGTAGGTAAAGGGTGCATGTAGATGAAAACAAACCATGCATCTTTAGGCAAAGTTGGGTAATGCCTTTGCTATGAATGTAGGCCATTCACATTCCTCTCAGCCTGGATGAAAAACTCCTAGAGATCGCATCCCCCCCACAATCCTGCCTTGTTGCTAGGACATTGCTAAGACACTCTCAGCTGTTACTGCTTACCTCCACCCAGGGCCGTCTTTACCGCGGGGCAAAAGGGGCATCTGCCCAGGGCCCTGTCATTGTTGGGGGCCCTGCGCTGCCCGTCCCTTAAACCCTGCACACTGCCCGCCGGAGTTCGGCCACCTCCGGTGCTGGTCGCATGCTGGCTGCTCGCTACTGTCACTTGGAAATACACAAGCACGGCTTGTGTATTTCCAAGTGACAGCGCTTCTCTTCCGGCGGCTGTTCTCATCCCTCAGGGACACACACGATCTATGAGAGCAGAGGAGGAAGGGGGCGGGGACTCTGCACAGGGGAAGCTGTTTCTGGGACTGGCAGGTTCCACGGACATCGGAGGACAACATGCTGTGAGTACACAGAGTTTTCCTCTATACTGGAATGGGGGATGGGGGCTTTGTGGGAGGACAGCCTTGTACTTAGGGAGAGTGGAGCTCTGTATTGAAATCTGGGTGGGAGGAGAGCTGTGCACTTCTGCACTCTGCACCCACCTTACTCTGCACCCACCTCACTCTGCACTCTGCACCCACCTCACTCTGCACCCACCTCACTCTGCACTCTGCACCCACCTCACTCTGCACCCACCTCACTCTGCACCCACCTCACTCTGCACCCACCTCACTCTGCACTCTGCACCCACCTCACTCTGCACCCACCTCACTCTGCACCCACCTCACTCTGCACTCTGCACCCACCTCACTCTGCACCCACCTCACTCTGCACTCTGCACCCACCTCACTCTGCACCCACCTCACTCTGCACTCTGCACCCACCTCACTCTGCACTCTGCACCCACCTCACTCTGCACCCACCTCACTCTGCACCCACCTCACTCTGCACTCACCTCACTCTGCACTCTGCACCCACCTCACTCTGCACCCACCTCACTCTGCACTCTGCACCCACCTCACTCTGCACCCACCTCACTCTGCACTCTGCACCCACCTCACTCTGCACCCACCTCACTCTGCACCCACCTCACTCTGCACTCTGCACCCACCTCACTCTGCACACACCTCACTCTGCACCCACCTCACTCTGCACTCTGCACCCACCTCACTCTGCACCCACCTCACTCTGCACTCTGCACCCACCTCACTCTGCACCCACCTCACTCTGCACTCTGCACCCACCTCACTCTGCACCCACCTCACTCTGCACTCTGCACCCACCTCACTCTGCACTCTGCACCTACCTCACTCTGCACCCACCTCACTCTGCACTCTGCACCCACCTCACTCTGCACCCACCTCACTCTGCACTCTGCACCCACCTCACTCTGCACCCACCTCACTCTGCACTCTGCACCCACCCCACTCTGCACCCACCTCACTCTGCACCCACCTCACTCTGCACTCACCTCACTCTGCACCCACCTCACTCTGCACCCACCTCACTCTGCACCCACCTCACTCTGCACTCTGCACCCACCTCACTCTGCACCCACCTCACTGCACCCACCTCACTCTGCACCCACCTCACTCTGCACTCACCTCACTCTGCACTCTGCACCCACCTCACTCTGCACCCACCTCACTCTGCACCCACCTCACTCTGCACTCTGCACCCACCTCACTCTGCACTCTGCACCCACCTCACTCTGCACCCACCTCACTCTGCACCTACCTCTCTCTGCACTTACCTCACTCTGCACTTTGCACCCACCTCACTCTGCACCTACCTCACTCTGCACCTACCTCACTCTGCACTCTGCACCCACCTCACTCTGCACCCACCTCACTCTGCACCCACCTCACTCTGCACCCACCTCACTCTGCACCCACCTCACTCTGCACCTACCTCACTCTGCACCTACCTCACTCTGCACTCTGCACCCACCTCACTCTGCACCCACCTCACTCTGCACCTACCTCACTCTGCACCTACCTCACTCTGCACCCACCTCACTCTGCACCCACCTCACTCTGCACCCACCTCACTCTGCGCCCACCTCACTCTGCACTCTGCACCCACCTCACTCTGGACCCACCTCACTCTGGACCCACCTCACTCTGGACCCACCTCACTCTACACCCACCTCACTCTGCACTCTGCACCCACCTCACACTGCACTCTGCACCCACCTCACAATGTACCCACCTCACACTGCACTCTGCACCCACCTCACTCTGCACTCTATACCCACATCACTCTTCACCCACCTCACTCTGCACCTACCTCACTCTGCACCTACCTCACTCTGCACCTACCTCACTCTGCACCCACCTCACTCTGCACCCACCTCACTCTGCGCCCACCTCACTCTGCACTCTGCACCCACCTCACTCTGGACCCACCTCACTCTGGACCCACCTCACTCTGCACCCACCTCACTCTGAACACTGCACTCACCTCACTCTGCACCCACCTCACTCTGCACCCACCTCACTCTGCACCCACCTCACTCTGGACCCACCTCACTCTGCACTCTGCACCCACCTCACTCTGGACCCACCTCACTCTGGACCCACCTCACTGTGCACTCTGCACCCACCTCACTCTGCACCCACCTCACTCTGGACCCACCTCACTCTGGACCCACCTCACTCTGGACCCACCTCACTCTGGACCCACCTCACTCTACACCCACCTCACTCTGCACTCTGCACCCACCTCACACTGCACTCTGCACCCACCTCACAATGTACCCACCTCACACTGCACTCTGCACCCACCTCACTCTGCACTCTACACCCACATCACTCTTCACCCACCTCACTCTGCACCGACCTCACCTCTGCACCCACCTCACCCTACACTCTGCACCCACCTCACTCTGCACCCACCTCACTCTGCACCCACCTCACCCCTGCACCCACCTCACCCCTGCACTCTGCACCCACCTCACCCTACACTCTGCATCCACCTCACCCCTGCACTCTGTACCCACCTCACTCTTCACTCTGCACCCACCTCACTTTGTACCTACCTCACTCTGCACCCACCTCACCCCTGCACTCTGCATCCACCTCACCCCTGCACTCTGCATCCACCTCACTCTGCACTCTGCACCCACCCCACTCTGCACCCACCTCACTCTGCACCCACCTCACTCTGCACTCATCTCACTCTGCACCCACCTCACCCTACACTCTGCATCCACCTCACCCCTGCACTCTGTACCCACCTCACTCTTCACTCTGCACCCACCTCACTCTGCACCCACCTCACTCTGCACTCTGCACCCACCTCACTCTGCACCCACCTCACCCCTGCACTCTGCATCCACCTCACTCCTGCACTCTGCATCCACCTCACCCCTGCACTCTGCATCCACCTCACCCCTGCACTCTGCACCCACCTCACTCCTGCACCCACCTCACTCTGCACTCATCTCACTCTGCACCCACCTCACTCTGCACCCACCTTACCCCTGCATTCTGCACCCACCTTACCCCTGAACTCTGCATCCACCTCACCCCTGCATTCTGCACCCACCTCACTCTGCACTCATCTCACTCTGCACTCTGCACCCAGCTTACTCTGCACCCACCTCACCCCTGCATTCTTCACCCACCTTACCCATGCACTCTGCATCCACCTAACCCCTGCACTTTGCACCCACCTCACCCCTGCACTCTGCACCCACCTCAGTCCTGCACTTTGCACCCACCTCACCCCTGCACTCTGCACCCACCTCAGTCCTGCACTCTGCACCCACCTCAGTCTGCACCCACCTCACCCCTGCACTCTGCACCTACCTCACCCCTGCACCCACCTTACTCCTGCACTCTGCATCCACCTCACCCCTGCACTCTGTAGACACCTCACTCTGCACCCACCTCACCCCTGCACTCTGCACCCACCTCAGTCCTGCATTCTGCACCCACCTCAGTCCTGCATTCTGCACCCACCTCAGTCCTGCACTCTGCACCCACCTCAGTCCTGCATCCTGCACTCACCTCAGTCCTGCACCCTGCGCCCACCTCACTCCTGCACTCTGCGCCCACCTCATTCCTGCACTCTGCACCCACCTCACCCCTGCACTCTGCACCCACCTCACCCCTGAACTATGCACCCACCACACCCCTGCACTCTGCACCCATCACTCCCCTACACTCTGCACCCACCTCACCCCTGCACTCACCTCACTCTGCACCCACCTCAGCCTTGCACTCTGCACCCACCTCAGCCCTGCACTCTGCACCCACCTCAGTCCTGCACTCACCTCACCCCTGCACTCTGCACCCACCACACCCCTGCACTCTGCACCCACCTCACCCCTGCAATCTGCACCCACCTCACCCCTGCACTCTGCACTCACCTCACTCTGCACCCACCTCACCCCTGCAATCTGCACCCACCTCACCCCTGCACTCTGCACTCACCTCACTCTGCACCCACCTCAGTCCTGCACTCTGCACCCACCTCAGTCCTGCACTCTGCACCCACCTCAGTCTGCACCCACCTCACCCCTGCACTCTGCACCTACCTCACCCCTGCACCCACCTTACTCCTGCACTCTGCATCCACCTCACCCCTGCACTCTGTAGACACCTCACTCTGCACCCACCTCACCCCTGCACTCTGCACCCACCTCAGTCCTGCATTCTGCACCCACCTCAGTCCTGCATCCTGCACTCACCTCAGTCCTGCACCCTGCGCCCACCTCACTCCTGCACTCTGCGCCCACCTCATTCCTGCACTCTGCACCCACCTCACCCCTGCACTCTGCACCCACCTCACCCCTGAACTATGCACCCACCACACCCCTGCACTCTGCACCCATCACTCCCCTACACTCTGCACCCACCTCACCCCTGCACTCACCTCACTCTGCACCCACCTCAGCCTTGCACTCTGCACCCACCTCAGCCCTGCACTCTGCACCCACCTCAGTCCTGCACTCACCTCACCCCTGCACTCTGCACCCACCACACCCCTGCACTCTGCACCCACCTCACCCCTGCAATCTGCACCCACCTCACCCCTGCACTCTGCACTCACCTCACTCTGCACCCACCTCACCCCTGCAATCTGCACCCACCTCACCCCTGCACTCTGCACTCACCTCACTCTGCACCCACCTCAGTCCTGCACTCTGCACCCACCTCAGCCCTGCACCCACCTCACCCCTGCACTCTGCACCCACCTCACCCCTGCACTCTGCACTCACCTCACCCCTGCACTCTGCACCCACCTCACCCCTGCACTCACCTCACCCCTGCACTCTGCACCCACCTCACCCCTGCACTCTGCACAAAGCGCATCCCCCAACCCTGCACTCTGTACATGGTGCACCCCTCAATGCTAGTGCAGTTTGGCCACACCCGCAATTTGCACTGAGAGGTTATGATGTGTAGTAACCTCTAGCAACTAATCTGTAAGCTGTAATGATGTGTTGTAATCTCTGGCAGCCAATCACAATCGTTGCCTGATCTGCTGCAGTAAACTCATTTTGAGTCTAGCTGGGGGGGCCCCAATAAAATCTTTGCCCAGGGCCCAATCAATATTAAAGACGGCCCCGCCTCCACCATCACAGAAGCAAGCTCTTTCTCTGATTCAAACCCCCACATATGCACTGTTTCTCCTATGACACAGTAGCTCTGAGCGCAGCATATGAGACCTTGTTGCTGTAATGGTAGGGGTCAGTGGTGGCTGGTGCTCAAAATTTTTTAGGGGGGGCGCAAACAAACTGAAAAATACTGAAACACCCCCCCCTCCCATCAATTGCAGCCTCACTGTGCTCATCAAATGCAGCCAATGTGCCTATCATATGCAGCCACTTGTGCCCCATCATATGCAGCCACTGTGCCCCATCATATACAGCCACTTGCACCCATCATATGCAGCCACTTGTGCCCATCATATGCAGCCACTTGTGCCCATCATATGCAGAGAATTGTACCCATCATATGCAACCATTTGTGCCCGTCAAATGCAGCCACTTGTGCCCATTATATGCAGCCAGGCGCATCCCCCGGCTCGGCTGTCACTTCACTAACCCCCCCCTCCTTATGGCCCATGTGGCAGGGCTCTGCCCCTCTCCTGGAGTGATGGGGCTCTCCTCCTCGGCGGGAAGCGGTGGCTGCAGCTCCTGTGTCCGCTCGGCTCCTCAGGCTTCCTCCGCCTTGTCTCTTCTTCCGCCAAAGCGTTAGGCATCCAATAGGATCAACTAATGCTTTGGCCAGTCGGGAGACAGGTCTCACTGACCTGGCTGCTGATTGGCAGGGAGGAACATTAGTGTGAAAATAGCGAAAATTAATTCGCTATGCCACACAACAGGGTGGAATCTGGACGCAGTGCTCTGCGCCTCGAGCCCAAACTATTTTGAAGCCTATTAGAGCCTCTGGCTCTAATCACGTGCTTCAAAATACACACCCCCGCCTATCCCCGCCATAGTATTTCATGTGTCCGGCGTCCTGAAAGGGGCTGGGCACATGAATAGAGAGGGTAGAGAGGCCTCCTTCTTATTTCTCTATGCATATGCAATAAAATCTACAAAAAACTTAAATTGAAATCTGAAAGGGGAACGATCCTGGTGGAAAATCCTATCAATTTTGTTTACATTGATTTGCTTTGGATGATTATTTATCAGCAAATGATGAATTTGTAAAGGTTTAAAATGATACGTATTGGTTAGTGTAACATGTAGCTAACATTAGTGTTCCATTTCTTTTCACACAACTGCTAGGATAGTCCTGCGGATTATCAGTAAGCAAATATTTAAAAAAACGACATTGACACTGTGTATTGGCCATTGTAGACAGAGAAGTAAATCTTTGCAATGACTCATGAAGATGCTTTATGTCTCTCTGCATGAGGTAATGCAGGGTTCTCCAGTATATATATGCATGCCCTCCTTGGCCTGGCAGTGGCTGCAGTAATATACGGCAGGTACTCCTAGGGTTGGCACGCACAGCCACACTCAGATTACTGCTGTAGCACTGCTTGTCAGCTGCGAGCCGTGATTTGCAGGATGGTGGCTGAAGCAAGCAGCTGCACATACATCAGACGGGGCACAGCAAGGTCAGCTTGGGAGAGAAGTCAGGAAAACACAAGCAAAAAGATTTATAGGCCTCATGTACATTGACTGTAAGAATTACTGTCCGCTTTGTCCAACCCAGCAGAACTGTTTTTCCCCTTCAATTGCTGGCTGCTTGAGGACAAACATGGTTGTATCTATTGATTCCAAACCTAAAGCCAATTTCCAGACCCCTTGCAACCCCCCCCCCCCCCTTCCACCGTACCCAGTCCTCCTTAACCACTTCAGCCCCGGAAGGATTTACCCCCTTCCTGACCAGAGCACTTTTTGCAATTCGGCACTGCATCACTTTAACTGACAATTGCGCGGTCGTGCGACGCTGCACCCAAACAAAATTGATGTTCTTTTTTTCCCCACAAATAGAGCTTTCTTTTGGTGGTATTTGATCGCCTCTGCAGTTTTTATTTTTTGCGCTATTAAAAAAAGCGAAAATTTTGAAAAAAAAGCAATATTTTTTTACTTTTTGCTATAATAAATATCCCCCAAAAATATATAAAAAAACAATTTTTTTCCTCAGTTTAGGCCGATATGTATTCTTCTACATATTTTTGGTAAAAAAATCGCAATAAGCGTATATTGATTGGTTTGCGCAAAAGTTATAGTGTCTACAAAATAGGGGATAGATTTATGGCATTTTTATTATTAACTTTTTTTATTAGTAATGGCGGCGATCTGCGATTTTTATCATGACTGTGACATTATGGCGGACACATTGGACACTTTTGACACTATTTTGGGACCATTGTCACTTATACAGCGATCAGTGCTATAAAAATGCACTGATTACTGTGTAAATGACACTGGCATGGAAGGGGTTAAACACTAGGGGGGTGATCAAGGGGTTAAGTGTCTCCTAGGGAGTGATTCTAACTGTGGGGGATGGGCTCACATGGGGGGGGGGGCTTCGATGACAGGGAGCAGTAGATCTCTGTCATGTCACTAGGCAGAACGGCAAAATGCCTTGTTTACATAGGCATCTCTCCGCTCTTCCACTCTATAACAGGATCGCGGGCACCCGGCAGACATCGAGTCTGCGGGAAACGTGGTGACGGAGCACGCGGCGTGTGCACGCATGCCCACAATGCCGCATCTTAAAGGGGATGTACCTGTACACCCTTTTGCCCACCCGTGCCATTCTGCTGACGTATATCGGTGTGCGCCGGTCAGGAAGGGGTTGAAATGCAAATTTTGATTCATTTTAGTACATCTACCGTTTATCAAATGTGTTCTGATTTGTCATGAGGAGGGTCCTCTTCTTCCTATCTTCTTATCCAGAGACGGGAAATCTTCGATGATGCTGGGTGCTTTATTGAAATAATGATGTCAGTGCCATTTTCCGCACAATTTTACTGTGAGTGCAGAGCACCATGAAGGCCCCTCTAAGGGGAGGGATTCATGACACCGTAGTAGGCAGGTGCTTTTAGTTCGTTTCCAGGAGCCGGCCCAGGCTGGAAAAGGGTTTAAGCGGTTGTGAACCGCAGATGTTGCAGAAATAAATAAATAACCTGCAATGGCATCATATGATAATATGCATCGCATACTAGCACATTATAAAATACCGACCTTGGAACTAAGCCCTCCAGCACTGTTATGTCTCTGTTGGGAGGGCTGACATGTACCCCCTGTATTTCTTCCGTGTTCGCGCTCTCCAGCTATGTGATTGGCCGCATGCGCGCGGGAGCTCTCGGTTTCGGCGTGAAGCTCTGAAGGTCTGGCAAGATATGCCGAACCTTTAAAGCGCATGCGCCAGTGATGTCATGCAGGGTGAATATCTCCTAAACTGTGCACGCTTAGGAGATATTAATTTTACCTACAGGTAAGCCTTATTATAGACAAATGTGTACAAATCAGTCGGCGCAATCAAAACAAAGTGTATATAAATTATTAATAGTAGCTGCTATCACTTAAAGTGATTCCACTCCAACTCTAGAAAAATATATGTCACACAACTGGGTGGGCCCCTGGCTCTAATCACGTGCCTCTAAAAATAGAAAAAAAACCCATTGGAATCCATGTGTCCGGCGCCCTGCATGTAGATTAGGGGCTAGACGCATGGATTAGGGGGGTCAGGGGCCCCTGCATGAGCAACCGCCACTGGTCTGAGTTGTAAATCAACAATTTGGAATAAAGGTGATTTTATTTCATTTATTTAAATTTTATGTATTCTTTGCTGTAGATTTTGGCACCTAAAAAGTCCCAGGTGATATTGTTTTTGAATTGTGTTCTTGATGACTTTGGATTTGTCCCATCCACAGCTGTCTCTTCTGACCTTTCACTATTTCCCTGACAACTCTTGGGTGATGGTTTCAATTTAGTCCCCATTAAAACAAAAGACTGGCACCAGGTCCAGCCAAAAATGACTAAACTGAGTGGCATCTTTTTGCATGTCTGAGGGAACTTCAGCTCTCAGGTGCCCTGAGGAAGAATAATCCATGATAGTTTGTATGTATGTTGGACATACCCTGTTTTCCCTAAAATAAGACCTAACGCGATTGTCGGTGATGGCTGCAATATAAGCCCTACCCCCCAAATAAGCCCTAGTTAAAGTGCTTGTAGGTCTTATTTTCAGGGTAGGGCTTATTTTCGGGGAAACAGGGTAGGGCTTATTTGGCGGGTAGAGCTTATATTGCAGTGATCACCGACAATCACGCTAGGTCTTCTTTTCGGGGAAACAGGGTATTAGGAACAGCCATTCAGTTTTTGTTAATCTTAGAAATTTACATTTGCATAATTCTAAAATGTTAACTTACAAAGCAAAAGTTAATTATGTTTTCAATTTATCTACAGATATCAACATGGCTGGAGAACCAAGGCCCAGCAGACCCAAAAATTTGAAGAGAGCCACAGCTGCACTATACAGGTAAAATGTTATCCCCCTGAAGGGTTTGTTACAGAAAAAAGATGCAACAGCAGTTCTTGGAAGATGAAGCCAAAATAGTATAGTCTGAGTAATTCTGTTCAATCACATTGCTCTCATGTACCTCTAACAGAGATCAAGACAGGGAAGGATGATACTTAGGCTGGCCATACATGATATAATGTTTTTGTTCAATTTCCTTTAGATTTACCTTCAACTATGTAGTACAAGTGCCTGCCTGACTGCAAACAAATTGAAAGTGTTCAGGTGTGACCTCATATTTTTTTGGTTTTGGTAAATGTAAGGAAAATTGTACAGGCGGCCCCCGGGTTACAAACATCCGACTTACAAATGACTCCTACTTACAAACGGAAGGAGACAACAGGAAGTGAGAGGAAATCTACCCCTAGGAAGGGAAATTCACTCCTGTAATGCCGCGTACACACGAGTGTACTTTTTGACCGGACAGGTCCGACGGTCTATCCGACGGACTTTCAGCGGACTTCCAACGGACTTTCCGAACAAACAGACTTGCCTACACACGATCACACCAAAGTCCGACAGATTTGTACGTGATGACGTACGAACGGACTAAAATAAGGAAGTTGATAGCCAGTAGCCAATAGCTGCCCTAGCGTCGGTTTTCGTCTGTCGGATTAGCATACAGACGAGCGGACTTTTCGATAGGAACTGGGTCTGGTGGAGTTCCGACGTAAAGATTTGAAACATGTTCCAAATCTCAATTTTGTCAGTGTGGGCTTCATCTGACCTGCAGCTGATTTTTTCAGTAGAAAATCTGACGGACTTTGGATTTGGAACATGTTCCAAATCTTTCCGACGGATTCGATTTCAGTCGAAAAGTCCACTCGTCTGTATGCTAGTCCGACGGACGAAAACCGATGCTAGGGCAGCTATTGGCTACTGGCTATTAACTTCCTTATTTTGGTCCGGTCGTAAGTCATCACGTACGCATCCATTGGACTTTGGTGTGATCGCGTGTAGGCAAGTCCGTTTAGTCGGAAAGTCCATCGGAAGTCCGCAGAAAGTCTGTCGGATAGATCGTTGGACCTGTCCGGTCGAAAAGTCCGCTCGTGTGTACACGTCGTTAAAGTCATCATGGGAAAAAGATGTCTCCACTGAAGCTTTATCACCAATCCTTGTTTACACAACACCCCAAAATTTTCAAAATCCTGTTGTCATAGGGACAGAAAGTGAGGTGAAATATTCTGAACAGGGGCACAGACAGCTAAACAAATGATATAGGGGTGATAACCCTTCCTTATGCTATCCAAAAAACATAAAAATTATTTTTTTGGCTGGAGCTACACTTAAAAAATGTACCTCTTCCAACTTACAAATAATTTTGACTTAAAGCGGGGTTCCACCCAAATTTTGAACAATATCTGTATATATTCTCTTCCTTGCCTAGATGCTGACATGCCGTTTAAAAAAATTTAAATCGCCGTAATTACCTTTTATTTTTCTATTCTTCTTTGCACTGCCTGGTTCTCCTCCCGTGGGAGTAGGCGTGTTTCTAGCCTCTCCCAGACTCCTGGGAGCTAGTCTCAGGCTTCCCAGGATGCCACTGAGCATGTGCGGGAACGAGCGGTGAATGCTGGGAGCACAGCATTCACCGCATCCAGGCAATAAATGCTTGTGGGCTTCAAATGCCAACAATGAAGATGGAAACCGCCTGCAGTGAATAATATAAGTTATTCTTTCCGACGAAATCTGACACAGGCGGACATTTACACACAATATATGAGTATGTAATGCTGAGAAGAAAAGTTTGTGAATGAACTCAAAAAAAAAAAAAACGATAGATAGGTGGACCCCCGCTTTAAGAACAAACCTACAGACCCAATCTTGTTTGTAACCCGGGGACCGCCTGTATAATGTATGACCAGCCTAACGCCCAGATTCCTCTGTAATTGACTTGTACGGCATAGATGCCACATGCTAAATGTAAAAGACGTTCTCCAGGAGTATCTTAAAAGTCTTAAAGCGGAAGCAAACCCATCCATTTAACTGTTTCAAAAAACAGTTACATTTCCGGCACATGCCGGGAATGTAACGCTCCCATTGGTTGTGCTCTCAACCAATGGGTGGTGTCATAACTGATCACATGTGTAGCATCATGGAAGTTGTAGATCAAACAGAGGCCAAGATGGCAGCTTCCTTGGCTGAAAACGATAGGGGGGTTTAATTCCACTTCAAGTATAGCATCTCATCTGTTAGGCCCCTTTCGCACATGTGGACAGTTTAGGTCCACCTGTCAGTTTTTTAGGCGGACCTGAACGGATGCTCCATTCACCTCTATGGAGCGACGGATGTCAGCGGTGACACGTCCGCTCACATCCGATCCGCTCCCCTAAATTCAGACAGATGGAAACCCTATTTTCCATCTGTCTGGTGAATCGGATAAAAATGGACAGGCGGATCTGTTTTCATTCGACCCCCCATAGTCGAGAGCGGAGATCTGACAGGTTCGTCTCTCCACAGTGAGCAGAAATGGACCTGTCATTCACCGGCTTAGCGAGGATCAACGGATCGATCCCCGCTGAGCAAACAGAGTCCGTGAAAACGGACATTTATGTGTGAAAGAGCCCTTAGAACGTTGTCCTCTAACCTTGTACAATAATAGACTTCTATAGCTTCTATGACTATAGTACTACATATAGTTCTACTATGTAGGGCTGGGGAAAAAATCGATTTAAATCTTGAATCGAGTCGAGAGGTCAAATCGATTCAAAATTTCAGCAAACCGATTTTTTTTTTTTTCACCAGGACTGGCACTGACACCGCGCCGGTCCTGAGGAGCTGCGGGCAGGAGTTTTCAGGTGAGGCCGCGGCTTCGGCCTAGTCCGCGAGGCCAGGCGCCGTGGACTAGGCCGAGGCCAAGGCCTCGCCTAAAAACTCCTGCCCGCAGCTCCTCAGGAACGGTGCGGTGTCCAAAAAAAAAAAAAAAACTTGATTCGATCGTGAATTGAGTTTTTTTTTTATTAGTTTTTTTTTTTAAATTGCTGTTTTTTTTTTTTTGTTTTTTTTTGAGAAAATCGCCCAGCTCTACTACTATGACCAAAGATATGGTTACAACACAGAAGGTTCTAAATGGGACAAAATGCAGTATAAAAAAAATAAAATTTTATTTATATAAAAAATATAAATGTAATAGGAATTAATCAAACCTAATTACAACGTTCCAACCCTCCACCATAAAAGAATTACAACGTTGTCACTTTGGGGGAAATTTACTAAAACTGGTCCACACAGAATGGAGAACAGGTGCAGCTGTGCATAGTGAACAATCAGTTTCTAGGTTAAGGCTTGCGCGACTCCAAGGTCATGCGATTTACATTGCGACTTTGGTGCAACTTTTAATGCAACTTTGGATGGGTATGACTTGGATGCAACTTGGGCTAGCCGCCATAACCACTGTATTTTTTTTTACTATACACAATTCTCTTTCACATAAAAGCGGTCCTATGGGCAGATTCGCCACGGGATCACTTTTAAAAGCGGCGGGAGGGGAGCGATTCGATGTTGGCAGCAGATGGGTATGCAGAAGAGTGATATATATAAATTTTTTAAAGTAAAAGTTCAAAAAACTTTATATTTGTGATCTTTTGCTTTTAAAGGTAAATAAGAGATCTGGGGTTTTTTGACACCAGATCTCTCATTAATGAGGACCTGTCATCCATATTTCTATTACAAGGGTTGTTTACATTCCAAATAAATAAAGGGACAGTGTAAAAATAAAAAGTAAAATAAATAAGAAAAAAAAAAGCTGAGAATTTTCAGGCGTTTTTTCGAGTGTTCTTTTTTACAGGTGTATATGAGCAATTTTTTTTAAGTAGATTTGCAAATATTATACTCATTTTTTTAGGCGTTTTTCAACTAAAAATGGACTGCTGCTGTAAAAGGGGCTGTTTGAGCAGAAAACCACATGACCAAACTCTAGAAAAAAATGCTTATGTCATGTTTTTCAAGGCGTTTCCATTCAAGCCTATGGGGACAAGAATGCTCAGATCTGCCTGAAAAGTAGCTCATGTATTTTTTTGAGCGACAGGCATTTTGCTACAGGCAATAAAATGCTCAGATGTGAACAGGGGCCGTTTTAATTAATTAAAATTTGCTTGTTGAGCGTTTCTGAGTGTCAAACTTTGAGCTGAAAAACGCTCAAGTGTGAACAGGGTCTTGTTGTCAAAGCTTAACCTCCCTGACGGTATTCTCGAGTGTGGCTCGGGGTTTAATTTCAGTACCATTAGCGGTAACCCCGAGCAACACTCGGGATTCCATCTCAGGATCCTGGTCCAGGTTACTTACCTTGTCCCCAGGATCCTGCGATGTCCCCCTGCTGTGTCCGTGGGCTATGTCCTCCACCGATGCCTCTGTGTTCCGGGCTCCGTTCCCTGCAAGCGTCGCAACGCATGGGGGCGGAGCCCGGCGGCAAATTCAAAAAGCACAACATTCATAACACATATAGTACACTGTAATCTTACAGATGACATTACTGTATCAAATCATTTCATCTCCCTTTTGTCCCTAGTGCTTTGTCCAGTGCCCTGCCTACACTTTTATATTATATATACTGTTCTTTCAACCTGGAAACTTGAGACTGTCCATGGCAACCAAAAATTGTCCCTTTACATCAAAAGTGGTTTTAGACCAGCTAGAAAACAGCGATAGTAAATTAGAACACTTGCAGAATTGAGCAATAGTGAATCGTGGGAAAATTAATTTTATTATGATTATATTATTATTTTTTATAATTATTTATAGTTATTTATTATATTATAATTTATGATTTTGTGTTTCAAACTTTATCATACCCGGGATGTCTACTAGACTCTTGTTTGAACAGATTTAAGTGAGTTATTACTAAGAATTACAGGCCTACAATATAAAACGCTAAATTTCTATGTAAAACAATGTACAGTGGAACCTTGTACTTGAAATAATCTATTCCAGGAGAATGCTTGTAATCCAAAGCACTCGCATATCAAAGCGAGTTTCCCCATGGAAGTCAATGGAAACGAAAATAATTAGTTCCGCATTGACTTCTATTGCATGCAATACCGCATGTGGCCAGAGGTGAAGGGGTGCCGGAGAGCCTCGGAAATACTCGGAGACAGCTCGGCTGAACTCGGAAAGCCTCAGAAAGGCTCGGGAACGGGGTATTTCCGAGTGATTGCGAGTATTTCTGAACGGCTCCGAACCGATCTGAGTGTCACCGGCGCCCCCACACCTCTGGCCAAATGCGGTACTGCACACCCCATTAGCTTGAATTCTGCTTGTTTTGCAAGACAAAACTTGCAAACCGAGTCAGAATTTTTTTTAAAAAGTTGCTCGTCTTTCAAAACGCTCATTAACCGCATTATTCGTAAACCAAGGTTCCACTGTACCGCTTTAAGGTGAAAAAATCTGACATAATCATACTGCCAGGGTGGCTAATTGAACAAGCTGAAGTTAGAAAGCTGATTACTATGCACAGCAGCATCAGATTCTGTGTGTACCAGTTTTATTATTATTATTATTATTATTATACAGGATTTATATAGCTCCAACAGTTTGCACAGTGCTTTACAACATGAGGGCAAACAGTACGTTATAATACGATTCGTTACAGGAGGGATCAGAGGGTCCTGTTCGTTAGAGCTTACAATCTAGGAGGGAGGGTCAAGTGATACAAAACGTAATAACTGTGGGGGATGAGCTGATGAAGAAAATAAAAGTACAGTTGTTAGTTAGAGGCAGGATAGGCCTTGTCTGAAGAGAAAAGCTTTCAGGGATTGCCCAAAAGTAGATAGAGTTGGAGATAGTCAGACAGATTGGGGTAGGAAATTCCAAAGGATGGGAGAGGCTCAGGAGAAGTCTTGGAGGTGAGTATAGGAGGAGGTGATGAGGGAGCTAGAGAGCAGGAGGTCCTGGGAGGAACGTAGAGGGCGATTCGGTTGGTATTTTGTGATTAGGTTAGTGATGTAGCTGGGGGCAGAGTTGTGGATGGCTTTGTGAGTTATTGTTAGTATTTTGAATTTAATTTGTTGGGTCAGTGGCAGCCAATGGAGGGATTGGCAGAGAGGAGTAGCAAACGCTGAGCGGTTTGTAAGGTGGATGAGTCTGGCAGCAGCATTCATGATGGACTGAAGGGGGCATAAGCTATTTAACCACTTAGGGACGGACCACCCACCGCATATATACTGCGGCAGGGCGGCCCTATTGCTCAAACTACATACCTGTACGTCGTTTCATGCATGAGACACTGAGGAGCCGATGCGTGGGTCCGGTGGCCGCGATGTCCACCGACTGCCCCGCTATCACTCCTCGGAGAGATAGAACGGGGATCTGCCAATGTAAACAAAGCAGATCCCTGTTCTGACAGGAGAGTACAGTGAGATCGTCTGTTCCTAAGGATCAGGAACAACGATCTCTCTGTACTCCAAGTCAGTCCACTCCCCCCACAGTTAGAAACACCTCCCTAGGACACACTTAACCCCGTGATCGCCCCCTAGTGTCAACCCCTTCCCTGCCAGTGTCATTTATACAGTGATCAGTGGATATTTTTAGCTCTGATTACTATAATAATGTCACTGGTCCTAGAAAAGTGTCAAAAGTGTCTGATCTGTCCGCCGCAATGTCACAGCCCCACTAAAAATCGCTGATCACTGACATTACTAGTCATTAGGGGCATTAAGGGGGCTGAAGTGGTTAAAGATAAGCCAATGAGGAGGGAGTTGCAGTAATAAATCTCCCCTTGAGGCGCCGCCACCAGTCAGGACCACTCTCACAGCGCAATCTCTGGCTCTTTGTAGATGACCTTATAACAACATCTCATGTAAGAGACAGTAGTCATTGCACCATGGCTCAGCCTCTACAATCAACCCATTGAATCACTAGGAACAACAGCCGATTAACAGGCAACTTTAAATTGGCATACGTAGCAAGTGTCCCCTGACTGCCATTCAAGGCAAAGTAACCAAATCACTGCAATTATATGCACTGAATGGAGGATCGTTAACTAAATTATATACAGCTGTTGCATTAATATGAACAAATGTCTCCAATATCTGTAACAGAAAAAATGAAAGTGCAACACTCTAAATCCTAAAATGCAAACATCTAAAAATGCCTATTGAGTCACACCGGTGTCCATGCAGCTGATGTGTCCCAATTGACACAAATGGGATTGCCTGCACACGTGTGCACCTGGGCATCCTGTGCATCCCGTGTGGGCAAACAAGGCCCCCATATGGATGTACGCTTTACTATGCTCATGCAAACAAAGCCTAAATCAGCTAAATGCATTCCAGGTGCATCGAAAGAAAATGTGTACAAAGTCTTATACAGCGTACACACAATCGGACTTTCCGACAAAAAAAACGTGGAATTTTGTTTGAAGGATGTTGGCTCCAACTTGTCTTGCATACACACCGTCACACAA
Source organism: Aquarana catesbeiana (assembly GCF_042186555.1). Classification (NCBI taxonomy): domain Eukaryota; kingdom Metazoa; phylum Chordata; class Amphibia; order Anura; family Ranidae; genus Aquarana; species Aquarana catesbeiana. The sequence continues at coordinate 193,546,060 of NC_133335.1, forward strand.
ATGTTGGCCAACAATTACAAATGTAGTGACGTACAAGACGTATGTGATATCTCCATTACGAACACGAATTTTACAAGACCGAGCGCTTCCGAATCCTTAATTCCAAGCATGCGTGTTTGTATTTTGGAAGTGTACACACAATCGGAAAGTCTGACAACACACATTTGTTGGGGGAAAATTTGAGAGCATGTAAGCCAACATTTGTTGGCGGAAAGTCCAACAACAAATGTCCGATGGAGCATACACACGGTCGGACTTTCCGACAACAAGCTCACATCCAACATTTGCCGTCGGAAAATCTGATCGTGTGTACGGGGCATTACGGTTCATTTTCTTTGGAAAAGTAGGAAGGAAAGAGTGCCCGGAGTCCAAAATAATGCAGATTTGAAAGTAGGTTAAAAGGTATGTATTGGTAATAGCGACAAGTACATCACAGTCAACACGTTTCGGGAGAAAGTAACTTCCCCTTCTTCATGGGGAACATGTCACGTTTCTCATGTTTGTCCGATAGCCCTGAAGGAGGGGGAGTCATTCCCACCGAAACATGTTGGCTTTTATTTACTAGTCGTTATTACCAATAAATACCTTTTAACCTACTTTCAAATCCGCATTCTTTTGGACACCAGGCGCTTCTTTCTTCCAACTTTTTCAAGTCTACATGTGGAATCGACCATAAGGCCATATGTAAGAGGCAGCAGCCCAATCCCCAAGAGGTATCATTGCCATCACCGCCGAAAAAAAAATATTAAAAGCCAGCAGCTACAAATACTGCAGCTGCTGACTTTTACTATATGGACACTTACCTGTCCAGGGAGCCCGCGATGTCGCCTGCCAAAGCCGATCTGTCCGTCGGCTCTCGGCTGCTGTCACCGCCATCCTCTGTAAGGGAATCAGGAAGTGAAGCCGTGCGGTTTCACTTCCTGGTTCCCTATTGCTCATGCGCGAGTCCCACTGCGCGTCCTCATTGGTCCCTGCTGTGTTCTGGGACCTGTGTGTATCCCAGAAGACAGCGGGAGAGGACAGTGTAGGCACCGGAAGTGGCGTAGGTCACCGTGATCACCGCAGTGATCTATGCCAGGAAGTGGGAGCAAATACCTGTATTAGACAGGTATCTGCTCCCTCCTCCCCCCTGAAAGGTGCCAAATGTGACCCCGTAGGGGGGGGGGGAGATTCCAAAAAGTGGAAGTTCCATTTTTGGGTGGAAATCCACTTTAAGTCTGGGCACAACCTACAGGAAGATTTTCTTCCTACTTGCCCACACAACCACCCACCCATGACCAGTGACTGATCCAGTCATTCCAGCGTGGTCTTCAGCACAAACAAGTTTTTCTTTGGAAAGCAGCCACAGCCTGAGTAGAAAAGTCTGTCCCTTGCCAGCATGCTGTAGACAAGGACCCTTGCTCTCTGTTTTGAAGCAGTGATCTCCTTGCAGAAGTCAAACACACCCCCTGCAGAGTCACAACTAGAGCTCTCACATTTCAAAGGTCATGCTCCTTACTGATTGGAGAGCTCTGACTCAGCGGAAGGTGGTGTCAGAACTCTGCAGAGAGACTAATGTTTCCCCGCAAAGACAAGAACAAGGGTCTTTCTCTATAGCATGCTGTGGCTGCTTTCTAAAGAAAACAAACTCTAAGTCCCCTTTCACACGAGGCTGACTCCGCTTCTACGGAGTCCGCCTCGGCCTGCCGGCTCAGCGGGAGATCTCTCTGTTGATCTCCGCTGAGCCGGCGGATGACAGGTCCCTCTCTGCTCACTGAGCGGAGAGGGGCTTGTCAGGCGCCGCTGCCGCCTATGGAGGGATCGGATGAAAACGGACAGCATGTCCGTTTTCATCAGATCTCACCCGATCCGCCAGCGACGGACCTGGGCCATCTGTCTGCTTTTAGCGGATCGGACCGGGTCGGATGTCAGCGGACATGTCTCCGCTGACATCCGTCGCTCCATAGGCTAACATGGAGCGCCCGTTCAGGTCCGCCGTCAAAACTGACAGGTGGACCTGAACGGTCCGATCGTGTGAAAGGGGCCTAAAGGTCTCATTCACATGTCTTAAATTGGCCAAGTTGTGGCAAGTATATCGTGAGTCGTGACCAGCATCTTAGGTGTTCCATCAGAGGTGGTTGCTCAGCCTGTGCAACTCAGTGACAGGCTGGAAAGAGTTGGGCAACCCATGTCTGTAACCATGTATCCTCATGTATCTGTAAAGCCAGCTCTTACATGTGGTTAGGGACAGATGTTTGGCCACAGTCTATCTCCACCCTCCTGAGTTCAGAGTAGGCTGCTGGGTGGAGTGGTTCTACATCTCCCATACTTGGAAGAGCCTGTGGATATCAGCAGGAGGCAATTGGTGGTCCTATGGCTGAGTGAGTAACTGACCCCCCTTGTTGACGAGAAGTGACAGTGGGGTGGTTTTAAGTGAGTACAGGTCACTATCAGTGTAAGGGATCCTGCGGGACTTTTCTTTTGCAAGTACAGTACAGCCAGGAGGTGTTCAGTGAAGCCAGAGGTTGTGCAATACAGCCAGAGGTTTGTGTACAGCAACCAGAAGTCAAGCAGTCCTCAGAGTTGTTCCATTTACAGTTCAGGGGTATCCCATCCACCCCGACCCTATGCAAGTTCCTGCTCCCATAAAAACCCTAAAAAGACTGTTCCTTTGAGCCAGAGGAAGAATGCTAAAAAGACAGTATGCCTGGCTGTGTGTGCTCTAAAGGGGGGAAATAGGACCAAATTCACCAGCGGCTCTTACGGGGATGCTCTACACATACTTATAGCTGCATACACCCCCAACTCCTTTCAGCCTGTCATTGAGTTGTACAGGCCACCACTAATCGTAACACCATGGCCAATTTAGGACGTGTGGACCTGGCCTAAGACTTGAACATCTGAACATAAGACCTGAAATGTATTTAGCTGTAATTAGCTGGAAAAAAAAATGAAAGTTCAGTTGGACTGGATCTGATTCACAGATGTAGCTGCTGCATTCTGTACCTACTGAATATACTCTATATACCTCTCCTTCTATTTTCTACCTTTTACAAGGTTAGGAGGCTGTATTCTATATAGCATTGTAAGAGAGGATGTCTGGATGACGCTATCCCTTTTCCTTTAAGCCCGTTAATTAATAAGACTTGGCATTCCAGCAGCGACAAATTTCAAGCGCGTCTTGTGGGTGGGCGCTGCTGGGAAGCACTGACACATAACATTGTACTGAATGTCACCAACCAGGCTGGAATCTTCCATATTTGCGCAGAGTCTCCCCTTTGGCTGTAAAAGGGTTATCATGCTATAATTATCTTTTAAAACCAATTAGTGTGGCTGAAAAGTATAAAAGAAATCACTAGCGGTTTTGCAGTCATTTCAGAGGCAATTAAAATAATTATTGGATTTCTCATATTAAGGATTTATCAGGGCCCTGGTACAAAAAAAAAATCCAAACCCAATCCCATTAAGTTGTAAAATCGTGCCGTTTTGAGTGTAAATTACAGATGACTTCAAAAGAGGATTGGTTAAACAGCATCATTACCATCGGAGGAGAGAAAGGCACGGCTAGCGGTGTGAAGGCCAGGGATCAAATAGGGCCCTGCGACTGAAGAATAACGGAAATTGTTTTAATATGCAGCTCATATTGACATAAGATGGCAACGCTGTGTAATATCTAACCAGGAAATTTGCTGCTCATCACTAGCCAGCATTGCTAAGGACAATTTACACAAAAATGCTTATGTGAATCAACAATGTACTTATCCATCTGAAATGACAGGAGCTGTCAAAGGAAATAAAATATATATATATAAATTAAAGGAACACTTTTTAATCAGAGTATAGCATCAAGTCAATTAAACTCCTGGGATATTGATCTGATCAGTTAAGTAGCAGAGGGGGTTGTTAATCAGTTTCAGCTGCTTTGGTGTTAATGAAATTAACAACAGGTGCACTAGATGGGCAACAATGAGACGACCTCCAAAACAGGAATGGTTTTACAGGTGGAGGCTACTGACAATTTTTTTCCCCACTCATCTTTTCCGACTGTTTTTCACTAGTTTTGCATTTGGCTAGAGTCAATGTCACTACTGGTAGCATGAGGCAATACCTGAACCCTATAGAGGTTGCACAGGCAGTCCAAATTCTCCAGGATGGCACATCAATACGTGCCATTGCCAGAAGGTTTGCTGTGTCTCTCAGTCTCAAGAGCATGGAGGAGAGTCCAGGAGACAGGCAGTTACTCTAGGGGAGCTGGACAGGGCCATAGAAGGTCCTTAACCCATCAGCAGGACGGGTATCTGCTCCTTTGTGCAAGGAGGAACAGGATGAGCACTGCCAGAACCCTACAAAATTACCTCCGGCAGGCCACTGGTGTGAATGTCTCTGACCAATCAGGAACAGACTTCATGAGGGTGGCCTGAGGGACAGATGTCCTCTAGTGGGCCCTGTACTCAACTGCCTGGCACCGTGGAGCTCGATTGGCATTTGCTATTGAACACCAGAATTGGCAGGTCCACCACAGGTCACACCGAAAATGGCTGCCATTGAAAGAATACTTTTATACTGTGGGGCGAGAATGAGCCATGATTGGATAAAGTCATGATGACAGTGCCCAATCACGACTCTGACAGTGCTCTGTGCCCTGATTGGCTGAAGCTCTAACTGCTTCAGCTAATCAGGGCTTGCAACGCACTGTTCAGCGCCGCGATGCATTGTGGTTGGTTCAGGGGGCCGAACAAATGGTCGAACTAGCTGTTCGCCCATCCCTAATATACAGTACTGTGCACAAGTTTTAGGCAGGTGCGATGGTCGCATCTTGCATAATACATTTCAACATATTTAGTAGATAAACTCTTCTTTGTTGTTGCCTTCTAAGTAAGCGAGCTCCCATCTTCAGTGTGGGCATCTGAAGCCCAGTCGTAGCTCCTTGCGTACTAGGCATGGTAGACTTGTATTGCAGATGCTGCCCAATTGACTCCTGATGACACATATATCCCAGGAGCCAACGGGCAGCTGGATATGATGTACCTTGCCACGTCGAGGTACAGAGAAGGTCAACCTGTGTAATGGGCAAAACAGATAATAAGATCTGAAAAAAAAAACATTCCAATGATACATGGCAACGTGATCAGTAACACGGTGGGGGCGAACTTAAAATATTGGGTGGAACTCTGCTTTAAGAATGCTTTCAGAAATAGAAAATGTTAATAGTTTATAATATTGCAAAATGGAAAGTAAATGAACAGAAGAGAAATCCAAATCAAATCAATATTTGGTGTGACCACCCTTTGCAGGTAGGGTGTTCCAAACTTCTTGGAGAACTAACTACTAATCTTCTGTGGATGTAGGGTGCCTCAAATCCTTCTGTCTCTTCATGTAATCCCAGATAGACTCCATGATGTTGAGATCAGGGCTCTGTGGGGGCCAAACCATCACTTTCAGGACTCCTTGCTCTTCTTTACGCTGTAGATAGTTTTTAATGACATTGAACATTGGCTGCATGTTTGAGGTGGTTGGCCTGCTGCAGAATAAATTTGGGTGGCAATCACATGGCATGAAAATTGACTACTCATATGGCTATGTGTGTAATTGCCATCATCCCTAGTAGTTAAATATAAAGAATGAACCTCAGGATTGGGATTTTAAAGGCAATCGAAAAAATAAATATATTGTTTAAAAAATATTTATTTCCATATAAGATAAAAAGGTATTTTTTGGTAAAAAAAAACTGTCTCTGATACAAACATAGTGTACCAATATGATAACATTATAATAATTACAATGTGATAACATTCGATAACATCATGAAAAATCCAACATTTTAACAATTCCAAAGTGGTATTCCCCAGCTACTTGCTGTTTCTTCGTCGATGTGATTTCCGATGGTGTATAGTAGATAGGGGTATCCAACGCGTTTCAAAATGTACAAGCATAAATAAATTCTTATTCAGGGAATATAAAACTACTGAAAAATAGAATAATTCAATTTCAATCCATATTTCATAACTTTTAATATTGCATGTATATGTCAGTGCATTATACACACACTTATAGTATTCAAATCCTTGAATGCAAAGAGAACCCTATATCGTTTGTGCCAAATGCTCTTCATCACTTGCAAGGACCGACAGAAAAAGTCCAACCTTGTGGCACCAATAGAGAGAAAGTTGTTATACTATGGGAGAAAAAGAAAATGTTGGAAGGTAGTGAAAATCCATTCCATGAGCAACCAAGTCAGCTTAAATGATATTTCTCCCAAAGAGTCAATCAATAGCTGACTTAGTAAACACATGTATCTGGAATGGACTTACTGAAAAAACGTTTCCATACCTTTCATGTCTCCACCATCTAGTTGAAAAGAAAAGAGCTGCATATAGGGATCTACCCGCTGTTGTCCACTGAGAGACGCCAGAGGGAGGGAGGAATGACGCCAGCTACGATCAACGGCGTCCCTATATACTGCGCAAGGAATCAACGTCATGCGTTGCCGCGTCACATCCGGTCGATAAAAGCCCCTGGTTGAACACCAGGGGTCTTTGTGTACCGATGCATGTAGATGAAAGCACACAAACAAAGGGTTTGTGTGCTTTCATCTACATGCACCGGCACACAAAGGCCCCTGGTAAATGTAATGTAATTATTCTATTTTTCAGAAGTGGTATTATCTCTGAAGAAGAATTTGTTTATACTTGTACATTTTGAAATGCGTTACATAGTTACATAGTTGGATACCCCTGTCTACTATACACCATCGGAAATCACACCGATGGAGGAACAGCAAGTAGCTGGGGAATACTTCTTTGGAATTGTTAATTTTTTTTATTTTTCATGATGTTATCATATGTTATCACATTGTAATTATTATAATGTTATCATATTGGTACACTATGTTTATATCACAGACAATTTTTTACCCAAAAATATATTTTTATCTTATATGGAAATAAATATTTTTTAAACAATGTATTTCTTTTTTCAACTGCCTTTAAAATCCCAATCCTGAGGTTCATTCTTTATATCACATGACATGATGGATAAGTAATTGTCTTTATTTCTCAGCATTGAGGACACCATTGATCCTGACCAAATCTCCAACTCTATTTGCAGAAAGGCAGCTCCAAACTTGCAAGGAACCTCCACAATGCTTCACTGTTGCCTGCAGACACTCATTATTGTACCGTTCTCCAGACCTTCACCAAACAAACTGCCTCCTGCTACAGCCAAATATTTCAGATTTTTTACTCATCAGTTCAAAGAACCTGCTGCCATTTTTCTGCAGCCCAGTTCTTATGTTTTTGCGCATAGTTGAGTTGCTTAGCCTTGTTTCGGAGGTATGGCTTTTTTGGCCACAATTCTTCCATTAAGACCACTTTTGGCCAGACTTCGCCTGACAGTAGATAGATGTACCTGGGTCCCACTGGTTTCCATCAGTTCTGTGCTGATGGCACGCTGGACTTCTTCCGATGTGGAAGGAAAAAAATATGAAAACTTGATTTCATCTGTTGCATTAAGTTATGGCCCTCAACATTGTCCATTTCTTTGTGTTTCTTCAAAAGAGCTTAACAGCACATCTTGAAACCCCATTCTGCTTTGAATTCTTTGCTTGGAAGAGACCTTGTTGATGCAGAGTAACTACCTTTGGTGCTCAGTCCTGCCATGGTATATGTGAATTTAAACTTCACAACCTCACCTTGGTAGCAGAGTTTGGCTGTTCCTCACCCGTTTTTAAAGGGGTTGCAAACACTCTTGTTTTTTCACCTTAAAGCATCCTATGCATTAAGGTGAAAAAACTTCTGACACTGACCAGCCCCTCCGTTTTACTCACCTGAGCCCGTTCGTTCCCACGGCGGAGACGCGATGTACCTCTCTGGCCGGGGCTCTTGGCTCTCGGCTCTTGATTGGATAAATTGATAGCAGCGCAGCCATTGGCTCACGCTGCTGCCAATCAAATCCAATGACATGGGTGCCAGGGGATGGGGCCGGGGGACCCTAGAAGACTAGGATCAAGGCCACTCTGTGCAAAACAAACTGCACAGTGGAGGTAAGTATGATATGTTTGTTATTTAATCACTTCAGCCCCGGAAGGATTTACCCCCTTCCTGACTTTTTTACGATACGGCACTGCATCGCTTTAACTGACAATTGCGCAGTCGTGCGATGTTGTACCCAAACAAAATTGATGTCCTTTTTTTTCCCACAAATAGAGTTTTCTTTTGGTGGTATTTGATTACCTCTGTGGTTTTTATTTTTTGCGCTATAAACAAAAAAAGAGCAACAATTTTGAAAAAAAGCAATATTTTTAACTTTTTGCTATAATAATTATGCCAACAAAATATTTAAAAAAAAACAAATTTCCTCCTCAGTTTAGGCCAATACAGTGCCTTGCAAAAGTATTCACCCTCCTTGGCATTTTTCGTGTTTTGTTGCCTCACAACCTAGAATTAACATGGATTGTTTGAGGATTTGCATCATTTCATTTACAGAACATGGCCACAACTTTGAAGAAGTTTTTTTTTTATTGTGAAGCAAACAACAAATAGGACAGAATAACAGAAAAAGTAAATGTGCATAACTATTCACCCCCCTAAAGTCAATACTTTGTAGAGCCACCTTTTGCAGCTATCAGAGCTCCATGTCGCTTTGGATAAGTCTCTATGAGCTTGCCACATCTTACCACTGGGATTTTTGCCCATTCCTCCTTGCAAAACTGCTCCAGCTCCTTCAAGTTGGATGGTTTGACCTTGTGAACAGCAATCGTTAAGTCTGACCACAGATTTTCTATTGGATTGAGGTCTGGGCTTTGACTAGGCCATGCCAACACATTTACATGTTTCTCCTTAAACCACTCAAGTGTTGCTTTAGCCGTGTGTTTGGGGTCATTGTCCTTCTGGAAGCTGAACCTCCGTCCTAGCCTCAAATCACACACAGAGTGGTACAGGTTTTGCTCAAGAATATCCCTGTATTTAGCACCATCCATCTTTCCCTCAACTCTGACCAGTTTCCCAGTCCCGACTGCTGAAAAACATCCCCACAGCATGATGCTGCCACCACCATGTTTCACTGTGAGGATAGTGTTCCTTGGTTGACGTGATGTGTTGGGTTTGCGCCAGACATAGCGTTTTCTTTGATGCCAAAAAGTTCACTTTTAGTCTCATCAGACCAGAGCACCTTCCTCCATACATTTTGGGAGTCTCCCACACGCCTTTTTGCAAACTCAAAACGTGCCATTTTGTTTTTTGTTGAAAGTAATGGCTTTCTTCTGGCCACTCTGCCATAAAGCCCAACTCTATGGAGCGTACGGCTTTCTTGTCATCCTATGTACAGATACTCCAGTCTCTGCTGTGGAACTCTGCAGCTCCTCCAGGGTTACCTTAGGTCTCTGTGCTGCCTCTCTGATTAATGCCCTCCCTGCCCGGTCCGTGAGTTTTGGTGTGCGGCCGTCTCTTGGCAGGTTTGCTGTTGGTCCATGTTCTTTCCATTTGGTTATGATAGATTTTATGTGACACTTATATTGCACACAGGTGGACATCATTTCACTAATTATGTGACTTCTGAAGGTAATTGGTTGCACCAGAGCTTTTTATGGGCTTCATAACAAAGGGGGTGAATACATTCGCACATGCCAATTATCAGTTTGTTATTTCTGAAAAATAGTTTTATGTATATATTTTTCTAATTTTAGTTCCCCAACTTAGACTATTGTGTTCTGATCCATCACATATAAACTAGATTAAAAAAACATTGAACTAAAGGCTGTAATGTAACAAAATAGGTAAAAAGCCAGGGGGGGGGTGAATACTTTTGCAAGGCACTGTATGTATTTTTCTACATATTTTTGGTAAGAAAATCACAATAAGCTTATATTGATTGGTTTGCGCAAAAGTTCTCGCGTCTCAAAATAGGGGATAGATTTATGGCATTTTTATTATTAACCGCTTCAGCCCCGGAAGATATTACCCCCTTCCTGACCAGAGCACTTTTTACAATTTGGCACTGCGTTACTTTAACTGACAATTGCGCGGTCATTCAATGCTGTACCCAAACAAAATTTGCATCCTTTTTTTTCCCACAAATAGAGCTTTCTTTTGGTGGTATTTGATCACCTCTGCGGTTTTTATTTTTTTGCGCTATAAACAAAAAAAGAGCGACAATTTTGAAAGAAAAACAATATTTTTTACTTTTTGCTATAATAAATATCCCCAAAAGTTTTTTAAAAAAAACAAATTTCTTCATCAGTTTAGGCCAATATATATTCTTCTACATATTTTTGGTAAAAAAATCCCAATAAGCGGATATTAATTGGTTTGCGCAAAAGTTATAGTGTCTACAAACTATGGGAAAGATTTATGGCATTTTTATTATTATTTTTTTTTTTACTAGTAATGGCGGTGATCTGCGATTTTTACCGGTACTGCGACATTGAAACGGACAGATCCGAGACTTTTGACACTTTTTTGGTACCATTGGCATTTATACAGCGATCAGTGCTATAAAAATGCATTGATTACTGTGTAAATGACACTGGCAGGGAAGGGGTTAACACTAGGGGGCGATCAAGGGGTTAAATGTGTGTTAACTGTGTGGGAAAGGGAGGGACTAGGAGAGGAGCCATATTGTTTTTCCTACTTGGTAGGAAGAAACGATATGGCTTCTCTCCTCTGACACCACAGGGATTTGTGTGTTTACATGTGATCACGTGTGGCCGGCAGCGATCGTGCCCACCGGCCATGCGTATCGGGTCCCCCGCCGTGCAGCAGGCGTGCGCATCCTCTGTATATAGAGCCATTGTGCCGCAGTATATCTGCGTGACACAGTCGGCAAGTGGTTCATATTTTTCTTGTTAGTAATGGCGCTGATTTTTAACATGACTGCGACATTGCGGCAGACAGATCAGACACTTTTGACACTATTTTGAGACCATTGACATTTATACAGCGATCGGAGCTATAATAATGCACTGATTACTGTATAAATGTCACAGGCAGGGAAGGGGTTAATACTAGGGGGCGATCAAGGGGTTAAGTGTGTTCACTCAGTGTGTTCTAACTGTAGGGGGGATGGGCTCACTAGAACATGACAGAGATCACTGCTCCCGATCACTGGGAGCAGTAGATCCCTGTTATGTTGCTAGGCAGAACAGGGAAATGCCTTGTTTACATCTCCCCGTTCTGCCTCTCCATGTCACGATCGCGGGCCACCGGCGGACACCTAATTTGCGGCGGGCGCATGTACGGAGTGACGTACGGGTATGTGGTTTTGCGCACCCGTGCCACTTTGCCGGCTTATATCGGCGTTTTTTTTTTTTTCCCCCACAAAATTGTCATTGTAATAGGTTATTTCTCTCACATGGCATGTGTATACCACAAATGACACCCCAAAATACATTCTGCTACTCCTCCTGAGTATTACGATACCACATGTGTGGGACTTTTTCACAGCCTGGCCACATAGAGAGGCCCAACATGCAGGGAGCGCCATCACGTGTTCTAGGAGCATAAATTACACATCTGACTTGTTGACTACCTATTACACTTTTGAAGGCCCTGGAGAACCAGGACAATGACATGTGACACTGATGTGGCACTGATGACAAATGGCACTGATACGTGGCACTGATGTGGCACTGATGACAGATGGCACTGATACGTGGCACTGACACTGATGTGGCACTGATGACAGATGGCACTAATACGTGACACTGATGACAGATGGCACTAATATGTGGCACTGATGACATGTGGCGCTGATGACAAATGGCACTGATGACAGATGGCACTAATATGTGGCACTGATGACACGTGGCACTGATGAAAGATGGCACTAATACATGGCACTGATGACAGATGGCACTAATACGTGGCACTGATGACAGATGGCACTAATACGTGGCACTGATGACAGATGGCACTAATACGTGGCACTGATGACAGATGGCACTAATACGTGGCACTGATGACAGATGGCACTAATACGTGGCACTGATGACACTGATGACAGATGGCACTGATACGTGGCACTGATGACACGTGACACTGATGACAGATGGCACGTGACACTGAGAGGTGGCACTGATGACAAATGGCACTATGTGACACTGATGACAGATGGCACTTATACATGGCACTGGGGACAGATGGCACTGGGGACAGATGGCAGGGGCAGATGGCAGGGGCAGATGGCAGGACAGTTGGCAGGGGCAGATGGCAGGACAGATAACAGTGGGGACACTTTTATTTTTCTTTTTTTTTACACTTACCGCCGCAGTGGTTCGCTCTCCCTCCTCACACGCTGTCTCTGTGTGAGGAGGGAGAGCCGGCGATGAGAGATGATCTCATATGTTTATATATGAGATCCTCTCTCATTGGTAGAGCGATCGCACTGTAAACGGCCGCTGTCATTGGCCGTTTACGGCGATCTGTGACTGGCTGTGTCCGAGGGACACGGCCAGCACAAAACTTCCGCGATGCGTGGCCGCGGGAGCGCGCAATGCGGAAGTAAACAGGAGGACGTCCAGGGACGCCCTCCCGGCAATTGGAGTCCGCGCTGTAGCCGTCTTTCGGCTATAGCGCGGGCGCCTAGTGGTTAAGCCTCCTACACATATGTTTCTGTTTCAGTTAATGGCTGTTTGATGATCATTAGCACCTGCTTGGTATGATTGGTTAATCAAACAAATGACTCTAATCCTACAAAATCCCTGACTTTGTGCAAGTATACAAAGTGTGTAAGAACTGATGCTGGTTTGAGACCAAAGGGTTATCACACCAAATATTGATTTGATTTAGATTGTTTTCTCTGCTCATTTTGCATTTTGTAAATTGATAAAAATAAACAATAAAAATAAATAAGTATAAGGCCTCATGCACACTGGACGTTAAAATAATGTTATAAAAACGTCAGTAGCTTTGCAGTGAGTTTTTCAACTTTTTTCAACGTTTTTGCAATAGCGTTTTTTTAGCGTTTATTAGCGTTTTTCCGCGTTAGCGTTTTAGCATGGTGGGTTTTTTTTTAAGGAAAAAACATTTTTCTTTATTTTTTTTTTTCAATGGATCAAAAACGTTAAAAACTGCAGGTGAGCGGCGTTTTTAAGCGTTTATCGACGTTTATCAGCGTTAGAGCGTTTTTACAGCTGAAAAACATCTCTCAGAATCCACTAGTTTTGGGGGTTTTTTTTACTGCTCAAAAACGCCACAGCCCAAAACTGCTGATAACAGCCTATGTGTGCATGGACACCTAGGATAACATGATGGGGAGTTTATTGACTGCAGAAAAGAACGTCTACTGCCAAAAACAGCAGCTGTAAAAACGTCAAGAAACGTCCAGTGTGCATGAGGCCTAAGTATTTTATATATATATATATATATATATATATATATATATATATATATATATATATATATAATATAAATATTTAAATATACATATTACACTTTACAGCATTTCTTCACACCTGCCTAAAACTTTTGCTGAGTGCTAAAACTAAACTTTGGCTAAAATATCAAACTTTTTTTTTTTGGAGTAAATAAAAATCTTATTTCAGGGCTTGTTCACACTAGTGGTTGAGGGGCAGTAAAACACAGTGGTCGGGTTGCCTGTTTTCCTTCCTTCCCCTTTAGGTGCAGAGGCAGGGGCCAGGCGGGGTGCACACATGCTGCAGCCTCGGTTCTTTGTTTTGCAGCCGCAGAAAGAATTATACCCCCGTCACTTTTTAGTAGCAGTCACTGAGCATGACCCATTCAAGTGAATAGGGCCGCTCTGCAAGCGCCCCGCAACTACAGCATGTGCAGTGCTGCACGCTAGTGTGGGGTTCAAGCAGGCGATGAAGTGGTAATACAACACCTCCTTACCATCTGCCAAATGTTCACTGAAGAGCTATCCAAATGTAGATCGCTCTTCAAAGAGCAGAGCACGTGTGAACTGACCCTTATGGCTATCAATTGCACCATTCAGGATGTAAAGATAAATCTTGCTTTAGTACATAGGTGTGCGCAGCCTCTTGCATTAGGGTGTGCACCCCAAAGCTCAAATACATATGCATGTGTATATGTACTGATGGTGTCAGTGTCAGTGGACAGTGTCAGTAGTTTTATTTTTATTATTTTTAAAGTATTTTATTTTGTAACATTTTTTTTTTGGGATGAAATATCAGTGGTCTAAACAGGGGGGAATATGCACCACACAAGGCGATTAGGGTGTGCCCAGGCACACCCGGCACACCCTGTGTGCACGCCTATGCTTTAGTAATATACTTTTTTATGGTTGATGGTGTGACACCTTCACAGTCGTAAATGGTACATTTGTGATGCATCATGAAATGCATTTTTTTTAATACAAGCAGTATTTGTACCTGAATTTGACTTGGTGTCAGACTCTTGTAATCTCCCGTATTAACAGAGCTCACACTGGGAGAGGGAGAAGCAGCATAAGGAGCCAGGCAGCTGTGCTGCAGTACACATGTTCTAACAAGAAACATGCTGATAGGGGGAGAGAGCAGAGTGACAGAGAAAAGCGCTTGTCACAGATCAGCCAACTGTACCTGATTTGGAGGGACTGTCCCTCTTTGAGACCAGATCCCTGTGTAGCGTCGCCACCTTTTCTTCAGGTCAAACCTGAACACTTTAGCAAAGCACAGCAATTGTTTTTATAGTATAAACTATACATATATTTTGCTATTAAATAACATTTATAATCATATAAAGTTAATAACAAGAGTCCCCCTTTACATCAGAGTCCACAGAGTTCCCCTTTTACATCTGAATCCGCAGAGTTATCTTACATTGTAAGGGAGGACTCTGCAGACTCTGATGTAAGGGAGGACTCTGGGGACTCTAACATAAGGAATGCTCTGGGAACCCTGATCTAAGGGGGAACACTGAGTACTCTGATGTATGAAGAAGACTCTGATGTAAGGGGGAACACTGAGAACTCTGATGTATGAAGAAGACTCTGATGTAAGGGGGAACACTGTGGCCTCTGGTGTAAAGGAGAACTCTGATGTAAGGGGTGCTCTGAGAACCCTGATTTACCTTAGTGTACTCACTCAGAGGCAGGAGATAGAAGGGGGGAGACTTCAGTCACAGACAGAGATGGATGGTGAGCTCACTTACCCCTTGGCAGTCAGCACCTCTCATCCAGATGTATCTGAGGCTGCTGGACTTCAATCCCCGGCGCTATGCCTCAGAGAAGGAAAGCTGGGGCTGGAAATTTGGAGTGTGGGTAGACACAGAGGGGTAGGGTGGGGGGAAGAGGTGCAGATCGAGTGCTCTCTCCTCTCCTGTCTGTTTGGGGGGGGGGGGTTAGTGCTGGCTTTAGACGCTGTGAAAGAGTAACAGACACTTTCGGCTTAGACAACTGCAGCCAGCAACCCTGCTGGGAGGCCATAGTCCAGTCTAAATTATGTGTCCGGGTTTCAAGCAGTCTGAAACCCGGACGCATGATTCCAAACCCGAACTGTCCGGGTGAATCCTGGACAGGTGGCAAAGCTATCCCTGTGTCTTTTGTGCAGCCTCAGTTGTCCCTCTTTGTGGCCTGATGTGTACATCTCTATATAAAATGTACTATTTTACTATCAAACTTTTTGCTGCACTAAACTTTTTATCCAACCTCCATTTTTCTGCATTTGTCATTTTGAAAAGCCAAAAAAAAAGGTCAAAAAAGCACTTGTGTGGTTTAGCCAATCATTTCTTGTATACTAGACCTTTGTGGTCCATGTAATTTGGCCCCGGGCAGGGAAGTGTCCTTTGCCTACATACTAGGTGGGAAAAGGTGTCCCTCTTTATTATTTCTGAAAGCTGAAAGGTATGCTTATCATGCTGCAGTATCCATGTGCTAACAAGACACACGCTGATAGGAGGAGAGAGCAGAGTGACAGAGAGATGAGCTTGCCAGTTTCCTGCTTGTCCTATCACTGTCCAGTCACAGGCTGGGGGGGGGGGACAAGATCTGGAAGTGTTTCTGAACTGCAGCAAAACAAAATGAGGTCTCTCACCCTGCCAGATAGGACAGTGCTGTGTGGCAGAGCTGTGTACATCTGGACTGGATGGACAGAAATACAAATTCAGGGTCTCTGTGTATAGGGCCCAATCCCTTCCTCTGTTGATGATCAGGGTCCCTGTATATAGGGCCCAATCCTTTCCTCTGTTGATGATCGTGGTCCCTGTATATAGGGCCCAATCCCTTCCTCTGTTGATGATCGGGGTCCCTGTATATATAGCCCAATCCTTTCCTCTGTTGATGATCGGGGTCCCTGTATATATAGCCCAATCCTTTCCTCTGTTGATGATCGGGGTCCCTGTATATAGGCCCCAATCCCTTCCTCTGTTGATGATCGGGGTCCCTGTATATAGGGCCCAATCCTTTCCTCTGTTGATGATCGGGGTCCCTGTATATATAGCCCAATCCTTTCCTCTGTTGATGATCGGGGTCCCTGTATATATAGCCCAATCCTTTCCTCTGTTGATGATCGGGGTCCCTGTATATAGGGCCCAATCCCTTCCTCTGTTGATGATCGGGGTCCCTGTATATATAGCCCAATCCTTTCCTCTGTTGATGATCGTGGTCCCTGTATATAGGGCCCAATCCCTTCCTCTGTTGATGATCGGGGTCCCTGTATATAGGGCCCAATCCCTTTCTCTGTTGATGATCGGGGTCCCTGTGTATAGGGCCCAATCCCTTTCTCTGTTGATGATCGGGGTCCCTGTGTATAGGGCCCAATCCCTTCCTCTGTTGATGATCGGGGTCCCTGTATATATAGCCCAATCCTTTCCTCTGTTGATGATCGGGGTCCCTGTATATATAGCCCAATCCTTTCCTCTGTTGATGATCGGGGTCCCTGTATATAGGGCCCAATCCCTTCCTCTGTTGATGATCGGGGTCCCTGTGTATAGGGCCCAATCCCTTCCTCTGTTGATGATCGGGGTCCCTGTATATAGGTCCCAATCCCTTCCTCTGTTGATGATCAGGGTCCCTGTATATAGGGCCCAATCCCTTCCTCTGTTGATGATCGGGGTCCCTGTGTATAGGGCCCAATCCCTTCCTCTGTTGATGATCAGGGTCCCTGTATATAGGGCCCAATCCTTTCCTCTGTTGATGATCAGGGTCCCTGTATATAGGGCCCAATCCTTTCCTCTGTTGATGATCAGGGTCCCTGTGTATAGGGCCCAATCCTTTCCTCTGTTGATGATCAGGGTCCCTGTGTATAGGGCCCAATCCCTTCCTCTGTTGATGATCGGGGTCCCTGTGTATAGGGCCCAATCCTTTCCTCTGTTGATGATCGGGGTCCCTGTGTATAGGGCCCAATCCTTTCCTCTGTTGATGATCAGGGTCCCTGTATATAGGGCCCAATCCCTTCCTCTGTTGATGATCGGGGTCCCTGTGTATAGGGCCCAATCCCTTCCTCTGTTGATGATCAGGGTCCCTGTATATAGGGCCCAATCCTTTCCTCTGTTGATGATCAGGGTCCCTGTGTATAGGCCCCAATCCCTTCCTCTGTTGATGATCGGGGTCCCTGTATATAGGTCCCAATCCCTTCCTCTGTTGATGATCGGGGTCCCTGTATATAGGGCCCAATCCCTTCCTCTGTTGATGATCAGGGTCCCTGTATATAGGGCCCAATCCCTTCCTCTGTTGATGATCAGGGTCCCTGTATATAGGGCCCAATCCCTTCCTCTGTTGATGATCAGGGTCCCTGTGTATAGGGCCCAATCCCTTCCTCTGTTGATGATCAGGGTCCCTGTATATAGGGCCCAATCCCTTCCTCTGTTGATGATCGGGGTCCCTGTGTATAGGGCCCAATCCTTTCCTCTGTTGATGATCGGGGTCCCTGTGTATAGGGCCCAATCCTTTCCTCTGTTGATGATCGGGGTCCCTGTGTATAGGGCCCAATCCTTTCCTCTGTTGATGATCGGGGTCCCTGTGTATAGGGCCCACTTCCTTCCTCTGTTGATGATCGGGGTCCCTGTGTATAGGGCCCACTTCCTTCCTCTGTTGATGATCGGGGTCCCTGTGTATAGGGCCCAATCCTTTCCTCTGTTGATGATCGGGGTCCCTGTGTATAGGGCCCAATCCTTTCCTCTGTTGATGATCGGGGTCCCTGTGTATAGGGCCTAGATCCCAATACAGATATTTAAAATAGATCTAACCTCAAATTGGAAAACTGGGGTGTGTGTTACAACATAAGAGCCCAGTTTAGTGATAGCAATCACCCCCTAAATTACAAAGTGCTTGAACAACTGCAAGGTTCATCAGGTAGTCTATTAAAGTGAAGTTCCAGTCTGTAAAAAACTCTTATTACAAGGACACTTATCTGTCCAGGGACCCCATGATGTCGGCACCCCAAGTCGATTCGTCCATCAGCTTCGGGTACAGGCACCAGCATTGCAAGTAAGGGAAACCGCTTGTGAAGCCTTCAGGCTTTGTGCTTATTTGTACCGTATGTTCATGTTTAATTAAAATTAAACAGGAACATACAAATAGATAAAATATTACAAAATATTATATATACTACACTATATATATATATATATATATATATATATATATATATATATATATATATATATATATTTATATACATATATATACTGTGTAAATATAGTGTATAATGTTGCAATTATATTCTAGACAATGCATTTGTTAAAAATGTTGTACCATCAATCAATTTGTTAGACAGGTGACACGGTGACTATGAGCCAGGTGTATTGTTTGATGATGTCTTATTATATGTGAGCCTTGCTGTATTTGGGCTCAGTCTTGTAAAATTTTATGATTACCAGAATTGTATAAATAAATATTTTATGAGTTCTCTTTTGGTACCTTAGGGCTGCTGCCCCTCTAAAAAAGCATTCCGCGGTGGGCGTTTGATAGGCGGTGAGAAGGCGATATATCAACTCCTCACCACCTGTTTTAACCCTGAAAATGCCGACCCACCTTTTACTGTACAGGCACAGGCTGGGGGTGGGGAGAAGACCTAGAAATATTACTAAAACTCAACAGAGAGAAATCAGGTCTCTTTCACTGCCTGATTGGGCTGTGCAGAGCTGTGTAAATCTCAGAAATGGATGGGCAGAAATGCAAACTCCTTGAAAGGTAAAACAACTCCCTTATATGTTATATATACAGATGCATCTCATAAAATTTGAATATCATTAAAAAAGGTAATTTATTTCAGTAATTCAATTCAAAATGTGAAACATATATTTTATATAGATGCTTTAGACACAAGGTGATATATTTCAAGCATTTCTTTCTTTTAATTTTGATGATTATGGCTTACAGCTAGTGATAACTAGTGATAAGACCAACAAAAGAAAAAAAAGATTCTTAATAGAGAAATGTTAGCTTACTGAAAAGTATGTCCATGTACAGTATAGTATGCACTCAATACTTGGTCGGGGCTCCTTTTGCATGAATTACTGCATCAATGTGGCGTGGCATGGAGGCGATCATCCTGTGGCACTGCTGAGGTGTTATGGAAGCCCAGGTTGCTTTGATAATAGTCTTCAGGTCATCTGCATTATTGGGTCTGGTGTCTCTTATCTTCCTCTTGATAATACAGATTCTCTATGGGGTTTAGGTCAGACAAGTTTGCTGGCCAATGAAGCACAGTGATACCATGATCATTAAACTTGGTATTGGTACTTTTGGCAGTGTGGGCAGGTGCCAAGTCCTGCTGGAAAATGAAATCAGCATCTCCATAGAGTTGGTTACCAGAGGGAAGCATGAAGTGTGCTAGAATTTTCCGGTAGAAGGCTGCACTGTCTTTGGACACAGTGGACCAACACCAGCAGATGACATGGCTCCCCAAATCATCACTGACTGTGGAAACTTCACACTGGACCTCATGCAACTTGGATTCTGTACCTCTCCAACAGGGGCATAACTAGAAATCACAGGGCTCCATAGCAAAATGTTGTATGGGCCCCCCCCCCCCCTGCAGACTGCCCCCCCCCCCCCCCCACACACACACACACACACACACACACACACACACACACAAAAAAAAAGAACTAATGCCATTGAACAAAAGATTACCACACCCACGTGGCACAGTACCCAGGCAACAGCTTATATAAATTTTGAACAACAAAGTATGCAGTATACTGTATGCAGCCCCTGAAGGACACACATTGCTGACCTCCATGCCTTCTAACCTATTTCTGTTCTGTTATATAAAATGAAATAGTTCAACTCACCATAATGCAGAATCAGTGGGAGCCCTGAGCGTGTCACTTGCCACGTCGCCTGCCACCAGATGCAGGTTGTCACTTGTCACACGTTGCAGAATGTCACCTGCCACATGTTGCCAATTGTCCACTTGCCACGTCCCGGATTGTCACTTGCCACGTCACCTGCCACACATTACTGATTGTCACTTGCCACGTCCCAGATTGTCACTTTCCACACATTACGGATTGTCACTTGCCACGTCGCCTGCCACATGTTACGGATTGTCACTTGCCACGTCACCTGTCACATGTTATGGATTTTCACTTGCCACGTCGTCTGCCACATGTTACGGATTGTCACTTGCCACGTCACCTGCCACATGTTACGGATTGTCATTTGCCACGTCATTTGCCACACATTACGGATTGTCACTTGCCACGTCCTGGATTGTCACTTGCCACTTCACCTGTCACACATTACAGATTGTCACTTGTTGTGTCACTTTCCTGCTGTGTCCCAGAGTCAGGCAGCAGATTATCAGTCAGGCAGCAGAGAGATAATGTCATCTCTCTGCTTCCCGAGGCTGCCTTCACAGTGAGGGGGGAACTGCATTGCAGGGATGCAGGGAGGACGCTGGGCGCTGAGAGATGATGTCATCTCTATGCACCCCCGCCTGCCAGCTCCCTGATTGGCCAGCCTGCTCACACACGAGCCGCCCAGCTGTCTCACCAACTGAGCCGCCTGACAGCTCTCGGAGCCGCCCATGCTCTCACTCGCGGGCCTGCAAAGCCACCCGTTCTCACCCACGGAGCCGCCCGCTCTCACCTGCGGGCCTGCAAAATCGCCCTCTCTCACCCGCGGAGCCGCCTGTCCTCACCGGGCCCCACTTGGCTGCGGGCCCCTTAGCGCCCGCGTGTGTCGCTATGGCGGTAGTTCTGCCACTGCTCTCCACTCTTCCTCCAGACTCTGGGACCTCGATTTCTTAATTAGATGCAAAATTTTCCACAGTCAGTGATGATTTGGGGAGCCATGTCATCTTCTGGTGTTGGTCCACTGCGTTCTATCAAGTCCAAAGTCAGTGCAGCCCTCTACCAGGAAATTCTAGAGCACTTCATGCTTCCCTCTGCTGACCAGCTTTATGGAGATGCTGATTTCATTTTCCAGCAGGACTTGGCACCTGCCCACACTGCCAAAAGTACCAATACGTGGTTTAATGATCATGGTATTACTGGGCTTGTTTGGCCAGCAAACTCGCCTGACTTAAACCCCATAGAGAATCTGTGGGGTATTGTCAAGAGGAAGATGAGAGACACCAGACCCAACAATGCAGAAGAGCTGAAGACCGCTATCAAAGCAACTTGGGCTTCCATAACAGCTCAGCAGTGCCACAGAATTATCGCCTCCATGCCACGCCACATTGATGCAGTAATTTATGCAAAAGGAGCCCCGACCAAGTAATGAGTGCATACTATACTGTACATGGACATACTTTATCGTAAGCCAACATGTCTGTATTAAAAATCCTTTTTTTCTAATTGGTCTTATGTAATATTCTAATTTTCCGAGATACTGAATTATGGGTTTTCACTAGATGTAGTTATAATCATTATCATTATTATGTAGTCATAATCATCAAAATTAAAAAAAATAAGTACTTAAAATATATCACTCTGAGTGTAACGCATCTATATATAATATATGAGTTTCACTTTTTTAATTGAAATACTGAAATAAATTAACTTTTTGATGATATTCTGATTTTATGAGATGTACCTGTATGTATGTATATGTATATATATATATATATATATATATATATATATATATATATATATATATATATATATATATAATGTGTGTGTGTTTGTTTTATCTTTATATTCAGGAATTTACCTGAAATTTAGCTTTATAAACAGTTATAAAACACCAGTTGTGGGGCTCCTTCACACAGGCACCTAAGGCCTCATGCACATGAGACGGCAGTGCAAACTCTGCTGAACGCATGTTTTTAAAAGCTAAAACCGGCGTTTAGAAACGCCCGTTTTGCCGCGTTTGCATGCCGCATTTAGCCGCGTTTAGCCGCGTTTTACCGCGTTTGCGTCTAGAAGCGTCTGCAGAGCAGAGAATGACATTTTGCGACCCAACTTTGGGGCCCCGTATCTCGGAGCCACTTGGTGCTAGGACCTCCAAATTTGGTGTGCTAATTCCTAGCACCAAATGGCCCCGAGATACAGGGCCCCAAAGTCACAAAATGTCAAGCACTTCTGCAGCAGAGAATGACATTTTCTGACCTGACTTTGGGGCCCCGTATCTTGGGACCACTAGGAACCCCAAATTTGGATATGTTATAGTGTTAGTCCAACTGTGTTAGCACGCCAAATTTGGGGTTCCTAGCACCAAGTCGCCCCGAGATATGGGGCCCCAAAGTCGGGTCGCAAAATGTCAAGCACTTTTCTGCAGCAGAGAATGGCATTTTGTGACCCGAATTTGGGGCCCCGTATCAGGAACCCCAAATTTGGATATGTTATAGTGTTAGTTTTACTGTGTTAGCACCCCAAATTTGGGGTTCCTAGCACCAAGTGGCCCCGAGATATGGGGCCCCAAAGTCAGGTCGCAAAATGTCAAGCACTTTTCTGCAGCAGAGAATGACATTTTGTGACCTGACTTTGGGGCCCATATCTCGGGGCTACTTGGTGCTAGGAACCCCAAAGTCGGGTCGTAAAATGTTCCTTTAAAAACACTTCTAAACGCAAACGCAGCTAAACGTGGTACCAGCGTTTAGCCGCGTTTGGCATCTGAAACGTGGAAAACTTTTGCGTCTGAACCCTTTTTTTTGCTTCTGGAAAAACGAGGTTAAACACACTTGCCTAAAAACGCCAAAAAACGAGACTGTGTACATGGACACATAGTATAACATTGAATGAGTTCAGGGGCAGTTGAAAAAAAGTGTCCAACTGCCTCTGAATGCGCGTTTAACAGCGTCTCGTGTGCATGAGGCTTAAGACACCATGTTTAGATGTGTACCGCGTATCGTTTTTGTATGCATCTAAATGCAGCTCTCTAGGAATCAATGAGACCATGCACACAGCTGCGTCTACAAGTGAAAATGTGCGCCGCATTTAGTGGCGTTCAAGAAAAGTAGGACGTCGATATCTGCAGATTTTACGCAAAAAAGCAAGAAAAGAATTGTACATGTCTAAACTCTGTATGCATCTAAAAACATCTAAGGGCTCGTTCACACCAGCGCTCTGCATTTACGCAAAGTGCACAGGTGCCATTAATTGCTAATGGCACCCCAAATGCATCTTGTAAACACAGTGCATTTATGGCCATCAGACCAGATGGTATCTCAGTACCTTGCAGTTTGGTGTGGTGCGATCTGAAAAAATAGTGCTTGATAATAATAAAAATGCCGTAAATCTATCCCCTATTTTGTAGACACTAACTTTTGCGCAAACCAATCAATATACGCTTATTGTGATTTTTTAATTTTTTTTTTTACCAAAAATATGTAGAAGAATACATATCAGCCTAAACTGATGAAGAAATTTGTTTAAAAAAAAATTGGGGGGATATTTATTATAGCAAAAAGTACAAAATATTGTGTTTTTTTTACAATTGTCACTCTTTTTTTGTTTATAGCGTAAAAAATAAAAAACGCAGAGGCGATCAAATACCACCAAAAGAAAGCTCTATTTGTGGGGAAAAAAGAACATACATTTTGTTTGGGTACAGCATCGCACGACCGCGCAATTGTCAGTTAAAGCGTTGCAGTGCCGTATCGCAAAAAATGGCATGGTCAGGAAGGGGGCAAATCCTTCCGGGGCAGAAGTGGTTAAAATCTCTGCTCCTTTAAAAAAGATTTTTTTAAAGTTTTTTTTTTCACTGATTTTTATTATTATTCACGATTTATATAGCACCAACAGTTTATGCAGCACTTTACAATGTAGAGGGGGGACAGTACAATTACAGTACAGTTCAATACAGAAGGGACAGTAGAAGTATCCGGCCCCCCATACCCTTTTTATAGCCAATCACTTGCATATTATGCCCCGTACACACGGTCGGATTTTCCGATGGAAAATGTCTGATCGGAGCGTGTTGTCGGAAATTCCGACCGTGTGTGGGCTCCATCGGACATTTTCCATCAGATTTTCCGACACACAAAGTTGGAGAGCAGGAGATAAAATTTTCCGACAACAAAATCCGTTGTCGGAAATTCCGATCGTGTGTACACAAATCCGACGGACAAAGTGCCACGCATGCTCAGAATAAATAAAGAGATGAAAGCTATTGGCTACTGCCCCGTTTATAGTCCCGACGTACGTGTTTTACGTCACAGCGTTCAGAACGATCGGATTTTCCGACAACTTTGTGTGACCGTGTGTATGCAAGACAAGTTTGAGCCAACATCCGTCAGAAAAAATCCTAGGATTTTGTTGTCGGAATGTCCGAACAAAGTCCGACCGTGTGTACGGGGCATAAGTCTTCAAAATGGGCACTTTTGATTTTTCAAGTTCGGGTCTCATAGACTTTAATAAGGTTCGCCGTTCGGGTCTGATGTTTGAGAGTTCTGGCACAAACTGTACCGTGGGGGGGGGGGGGGGGGGGGGGGTGTTCAACTCACCTCTAGTTGCCAACCTCCCATGGCATTTTTTTACTGACAACCTGAAAAATGACAAAACTTTTAAATACTAAGACAATCAATATCTAAACAGTATAAACACAATATGGTAACACTGACAATACCCATAACAAGTAATTTGCCTGATTTACACTTAAAAGGTCAACACAGCATGACAAACTACCAGCCCTTGATGTTTACTGACAGTTGTAAAAATCACCAATTTTTACTAACGGTCTGTAAATTTACTGATGGTTGGCAACCCTGAGGTTGAGGGGTGGTAAAAAATGTGGCTCAACCACGAGGTTTTACCACCCCTCACCTGCTAGTGTAAACGAGCCCGTACTTTACGCGTTGTTGTACGCAAGACCTTCTTCTAGCTCTGACCGAAGGACCTGGGTTCTGTGTAGAAAATATGCCTATGCCCGTGTGAATGAGCCTGTAAGCTTTCAAAAAGAAAAAAAAATGAAAATGTTATTGCTGAAAAACGATCCTGTGCCTTTAATAACTTTGCAGCACCCGCTCTAAGGATTTCAGGCCCATATGTTCATTTAAATGGAATGTAGTTCTTAAAATATTCAGCAGAGGTGGTGCAGTATAGCCGCCCTCCTCCGCAGCCATTTATAGGAATCTATAGAAGCCCGTTTCCCGTAGACCTGTAGGTTCTCCCAGCAGGGGACAGGTTAAATATGAATGATTCCTTTAATGTGTAATTTAGTGTTCTACAGATACCGGGGGCTACAGCGTGGAGCTGGTGGATAGAGGGGCCCGGGGGAAATCCACCCCGACACGGGGTAATGGTTTTTATGAAATAAGCTCCAGCAGATATTCTTCATGTAGTCGATTACCCCCAATCCCTCCTTACCAGCACCAAGAACATTTTTTATTTTTTTTTATTTCACCCAGTGTGCTTGCAATTTAAAATTCCCTCTATTCTCTTCACAGCGGCTATGATTTTGACTTTGATTACTACAGAAATGACTTCTATGAGAGGTGAGTGAAGCTGCATGAATGCACTATGACCTATTTTTGTTCTCTTCTGTCTTATTGTGAATTGCGTTCCAGCCGTGGGGTGGGGGGGGAGGAAGAAATCAGAGCCTGGTGAATGCAATCACATCTCCACATTGTCAAGCAGCACGACGGGGGGGCGACATTAACACGCTCGCCGCCTTCATCCGAGCTAGAAAGAGAGTCCTGCCTCTGTACAGTCTTTCATGTCGGTGTGTTTTGTCATTTGGGGGGGGGGGGTTTCAGATAAGGCATAGATTGTATTATTTTTCTTAAATAAAGAATACAAAAAGAGGATCTAACAGGCTTAACGTACACAAATGATATGAGATGCTTGAATTTTGCATAGTGACATAGATTGGTCAAAAACACGCTATGTCATTGCTTGTTTAAAAAAAAAAAAAAAAAAAAACCTTAAAGGGTATTCATTAAAAAAATTGTAGAGCTATTCATCCTGAATGTACATTTGTTTTGTGCAAATGGGGCAAAAACAAATGTTATTAGGTTGTTTCCTCTCCAGGTCAAATGTTATTCATTTATTAAAAACCACATGGTTTGGGAATTTATCACTTTATGGCCACTAGATGGAGCCGACGATCGTAGTAAATACATTTTTCCTAATCATACAGTACAAGACATTGGGTTATAGGGCTGCTACCTTAACTGGTTCCCACCCACCTTATAGTAAAATGATGGTCGGGTGGGACCGCTCTCATTCTCTCTCATCGTCTCTTGCCGCATCGTGGCAATTGGTGATGCACTGTGTCCGATCACTGATCAGGGTAAATGGCCAATGACGTTAGCTCCATACCATGTGATCAGTTGTGTTCAATCACAGCTCATCACATGTAAACAAATACCGGTTATCAGCATTTCCTGTCCTCAGCGCTGTCAGTGTCTGAAGAAAGGAAAGCCGATAACTGCCTTTCCTGTGACATCAGTGCCGCCTCATCAGTGCACCCTTATCAGTGCCCATCAGTGCCACCTTATAAGTGCCCATCAGTGTTGCCTTATCAGTGCCCGTCAATGCAGCCTATCAGTGCCCATCAGTGCAGCCTCATGAGTGCCCATCAGTGCAGCCTCATGAGTGCCCATCAATGCAGCCCTATCAGTGTCCCCTCATCAGTGCCGCCTCATCAGTTCAACCTCATCAGTGCAGCCTCATCAGTGCCCAGCAATGCAATCTCATCAGTGTCCATCAGTGCAGCCCTATCAGTGTCCATCAGTGCCGTCGCATCAGTGCCCATCAATGCAATCTCATCAGTGCCCATCAATGTAGCTCTATCAGTGTCTATTAGTGCCGTCTCATCAGTGCCCATCAATACAATCTCATCAATGCCCATCAGTGCAGCCCTATCAGTGTCCATCAATGCAACCTCATCAGTGTCCATCAGTGCAGCCCTATCAGTGCCCATCAGTGCAGCCCTATCAGTGCCCATCAGTGCAGCCCTATCAGTGTCCATCAGTGCAGCCTCATCAATGCCCATCAATGCATCCCTATCAGTGTCCATCAGTGCAGCCGCATCATCGCACATCAGTAAAGAAGAAAAATTACTTATTTGCAAAATTGTATAACAGAAACAAAAACAAAGTTTTTTTGTTTGTTTAGCAAAAAATTTAAAACCCAGTGGTGATTAACCACTTGCTTACTGGACACCTAAACCCCCCTCCTGCCCAGACCAATTTTCAGCTTTTAGCGCTGTCACTGTACCCAAATTACATTTTTTCATTCTTTTCCCACAAATAGAGCTTTCTTTTGGTGGTATTTGATCACCTATTTTTATTTTTTTTCTTGTTAAAAAAATTTAAAAAGACCGATTAAAAAAAAAAAAATACAAAACCGTTTTATATTTAGTTAATAAATTTTGCAAACCGGTAATTTTTCTCCTTCATTAATGTACGCTGATGAGGCTACACTGATGGGCACTGATAGGCTGCAGTGACGGGCACTGATAAGGTGACACTGATGGGCACTGATGAGGTGCCACTGGTGGGCACCGATAGGTGGTATTGGCGGGGGATCTGATGGGCGGCACTGATGGGCAGCACTGAAGGGCATCGATAGGTGGCA
This sequence comes from Aquarana catesbeiana, assembly GCF_042186555.1. NCBI lineage: Eukaryota > Metazoa > Chordata > Amphibia > Anura > Ranidae > Aquarana > Aquarana catesbeiana. The sequence goes on from NC_133335.1 coordinate 193,573,905, forward strand.
CTGAAGGGCACTCATAGGTGGCACTGATAGGTGGCACTGATAGCTGGTACTAATGGGCATTGATGGGTGGCAGTGATGGGTGGCAGTGATGGGCACTGATCGGCACTGGTAGGTGACAGTGATAGGCAGCACTGCTAGGTGGCACAGATGAGGCACTGATTGGCACCACTGGTGGGCATTGATAGGTGGCACTCGTGGGCATTGATAGGTGGCACTGATTGCTGGCACTTATGTACCGGTGGGCATCGTCGACACTGATTCGTGGCACTGGCAGGCGGTACTGGTGGGCACATATGAGGCGGCTTCGCCTCTTGCTTTTCGGTCCCTTCAACAGAAGCCGGTGATTGGCTTTTTTTTCTCCTCATGCTGTCAGCATCTTCTGTTTACATCACGTAATCAGCTAAGGGGCCGGGATCGACCCCTTACTCGGATCTATGATCACCCGAGTCTCATTGACTCGGGTGATCACAGCGTGCGCCCTTCAGGGGGCAAAGGGGAGGATGTCTATTGACGCCCTCCCGGCAAAGCAGATCCACGCTGTAGCCGTCATTCGGCTATAGCGCGGATCTGAAGGGGTTAAATACCACCAAAATAAAGCTTTATCTGTCAAAAAAAAAATTATAAAAATGTAATTCAAGTACAATGTTGCATGACCGCACAATTCTCATTCAAAGTGTGACAGCGCTGAAAGCTGAAAATTGGCCTGGGCAGGAAGGGGGTGAAACTGCCCCGTATTAAAGTAGTTAAAGTGGCTGTAAACCTCAGACATGAAATATGAATAAAGCACTTCTATAGAGTGTACTTGTTTAAATTAAGAGCACTAAGTGTCATTTCTCTCTGTTGCTTCGTTCCTCTGCCATCAGCATGAATCACCTCTGACAAGTTTTCCTGACAATAAGAGAAAAATAGTGACAGGGAGGGACCTCCAGCAGATTGACAGCCTCAGCTCTGTTCCTGTGTGCTGTGTGAAGGGGGAGTGTGTGTCCCTTTCTCTCAATCAGCTCTGAGCTCTTCCCTCACTGAGCTCTGCAGAGTGTAACTTCAGCTCTCTGCCCCCTTTTTTCTAAACTCTCAGACAAGCTTTATAATTCAGCACTTTGAACAGCTACAGAGAAAACTGCAGATAAACAGGTACAACTTATGTAGAAGGATTTGTTTAATCTCTGTGAATCGCCTGAGGCTAGTCACTTCACTGGGTATATGGAAGGGTTTACAGCCACTTTAAAGCGGTAGTAAACCCAAAAGCAAATATAAGGAAAGTAGGTAATAGATTTAGGGCGTTGAACAGTCCTCTCCAGACAATTATAATATAACACAAAAATGAAAATATATCATTTATTATTGAAAAAAACAAAAACAGGAAGGCCAGATTAGAGTTTGCCAAACAACATCTAAAAAAGCCTTCACAGTTCTGGAACAACATCCTATGGACAGATGAGACCAAGATCAACTTGTACCAGAGTGATGGGAAGAGAAGAGTATGGAGAAGGAAAGGAACTGCTCATGATCCAAAGCATACCATCTCATCAGTGAAGCATGGTGGTGGTAGTGTCATGGCGTGGGCATGTATGGCTGCCAATGGAACTGGTTCTCTTGTATTTATTGATGATGTGACTGCTGACAAAAGCAGCAGGATGAATTCTGAAGTGTTTCGGGCAATATTATCTGCTCATATTCAGCAAAATGCTTCAGAACTCATTGGACGTCGCTTCACAGTGCAGATGGACAATGACCAGAAGCATACTGCGAAAGCAAC